>NC_084998.1:25866771-25874271 GCF_963854185.1 Sardina pilchardus
GCAGTGAGATCAATACAAAGCCTGGATTACCCTGCGCCATCCCACAGTAGGAATACAACACCTGCAGACAAACAGTTTTGCATAAAATGGCCCATAGCAGCCACGAAAGCACACTTCAAATGTAGCCTGTCATGTCCAAAGGGCCTGGCAGATTTAGCTCACGAGCGTGGCTACGCATTACCAACTCACCACAATATTGCTGCATAATATGGGACGACGCAATAACACAAGGTCAAGACTGCTGTCACATGGAATCAATATATTGTAGCTGAGCTGTGTGAGCTTCAGCTTAGTTTCTCTTATTGTCTTTTTTAGTTTTTGTTCACTCCAGTTCCATTGGCTTTGTCTCCGTCGGTCTGTTTGTTGTGCTTGTAAGTGCTGAACTCCAGCAGTGCGGTACTCTGTACAGCTTCTCATTGTCTTCTCCTGCTTCCTGAGTGTTGCTTCTTATTCCTGTCATGTCTGGCTCGCTCCAGCTCTGGCTATTAGTTCTCTCCAACATCCAGCCCCCCAAAACAAGAAGCAAGAAGAACGGGAGTCAATTTCAGCTCGAAAGCTGTAGAAAGGCCAGAGTATGATTGCATCGTGTCCATCTGTGTGTGTGTGTGTGTGTGTGTGTGTGTGTGGAAAGGTTCAGTCACGTCTCCTGTGGCGTAGGGAGTATCGTGTTCTCGCTCCCCCTATCGCCGCGTCGGGGGTAAGGAGAACACAGGCACAGCTCCCTGAGCATATTTATAAAAGCTGTTTACACAGAGCGATATTTTTAACTAATGAGCGCACCGTTCGCATTCTAACCCCCCCCCCCCCCCCCCCGCCTCACACCTCACCACCCCTACCCCCTCCCCAAGTGATCATTCTACTGACCTCCAAGTGCAATCAGCCAGGGGCCGCCAGCTCACGTTTCAGCTGAAAGGCGAGCGCATCGGCCGGCGCTTTAACACGGAGCAGCAGCACACAGCAGCCTGGAGGGCCCCAGAGCAGAGCGCAGCTAGTTTACATAAGAATCTCTTTATGGTCTACTAACCTGCCTCATCCCCTTCATGTGTGTGTGTGTGTGTTGTGTGTGTTGTGTGTGTGTGTGTGTGTGCGTGTGTTGTGTGTGTGTGCGCGTCAGCATTTCCGGTTTTCACACAAGTCGCGTTGGCTGCCTCTGATGCTGTGGGTTGGGATTTTAGAGAACTCGGCTTTTAATAACCTCCAAGTCCTCGGAGAAGAAAAGAAATGAGAGAAAGATAGAGAGAGACGGAGAGAGAGAGAGAGAGGAGAAACAGGTGACACGGAGGAGGAGGAATGCCAGGGGGAGGCACCGCCAGTCCTCATCTGGCATCTCACAAACACCCTGTCACATACGATGGAGGAGCACCCATGTGTGTGTCACAGCACACTCTCAAGGTTTCCCTCAAGGTCAGCTCTCGGAAAATGTCAAACCCACACACAAACAGACACACACGCACACACACACACAGTGTGAGAGAGTGAGAGAGACAAAGTGTGTGTGTGTATGTGTGTGTGTGTGTGTGTGTGTGTGTGTGTGCGTGTGAGTTTGTGTGTGTGTGTATGTCATTAGCTTTCAGTTTTCCCAGTGTGTGTGTGTCTGTCTTACACACACACGCGCGCACACACACACCGAGAACGATTTGCACAAAAAAGTTCACATGGTCACAAAAATGCCACTGAATACACACATGGATCCACTCTCATAAATGCCACAAAGCACACACACACACACACACACACACACACACACACACATGCACACACACACCACACCCATAGACACACAGAAACACACTCCTTCCAAAATGCCACCAAATTCACCCACAGCGAAGCGGTTGGATAGAGCAAATCCTGTTCGCTGAAAACATGACAAAAAAATGCCTCCTCCATGACATACATCAAAAAGACAGGTGCCTGGGATGCTTTTTAAAATGCGCCGTTGCCGACTGTCTAAATTTGGGCTTTTGGTTTGGAGGGATTTAGGGGGGTTCAAAGCGGGGTCTGTTCCTTTAAGAACCCAACTAGGTCGCCTGTTTCCGTGGCGTCGGTCATGTCTGCGGGAGAGCTGACCTGATTGGTGCTGATGTTTAAGGGAGCTGATCTGATTGGTGCTGATGAGGTCCATTTCACAGGGCCCGGCGCATGTGGGCCAGGTGTCACAACGCATCGTTTCCATGCCGACGCACCACAATGGGCAGAGCACAAAGGGCCCGATGCCTGATTCCAAGCTAAAAACTAAAAAAAAAAACACACTCCCACACACACACACACACATACATACGCACACACATGCACACACACACACACACACACACAGCGCCATGGGCTCTTACACAACAGAGTGCAAAACGAGGGCTGGCCTTCTTCTCTAACGATTCTTCCAATTCATTAGTGTTGAACAGTCACATTGCGATTACCTCACTAGCCTCCAACACCAAAACAAACACAGTATTCTTAAATAATGCACACATCATTTCACAGGGGCCTCTCCATAATGACGCACGATGCAGACATGCACCTAATTACAGGCAGCAAGATGACCCAAAAAAGCCTCCCTTCTGCCTGTTTTTTCCGTGCTCTTGTTCTGTCGTTCGCCCATGTATGTCCATCTGTTGCGAACGCGGATAGCTCTGCCGCTGTTATGATCCGAATTGTGCTCCCTTCCCAATTGAGCACCAAGCTGCCACTGAGGATAGCACCAAGCCTGGCACCGCGGGCACAAACAGTTTGGCACAGGATGCAGAGATACCCTAGGCTGGCGCTCGAGGCTTCGGCCTGCTCGAACGGTGTGTGTGTGTGTGTGTGTGTGTGTGTGTGTGTGTGTGTGTGTGTGTGTGTGTGTGTGTGTGTGTGGAGATTGGGGAATGCTTTTCCAGCAGACATCCGTCCTTCTGAGCGCACTTCGCCCAGACACGCTACGCCTTACCGGGTGCACAACAGGTGTCACTGCTCAGTCATCTCGTTCCCAGCCCCGCGCCGGCCAAGTCTAAAATGAGGGTAATGCAGTGGCTAAAGTGAATTTAGCCTCCCCTAAGATCAGAGAACAAATTGAACAAAAGCGGAGGCACAATAGGGGCTTCTGAAAGCTTCTGGCACAGACCTGACACAAATCCACTCACACTCCTACACTTAGACTCACACAGACACACACACATACACACACACACACACGCCACTGACTCACAGAGACTTGGACCCAGCTTTGCCACTACAAAGCCAAATAGAAACATTTAAGAGAATACTTGAATTAGCGGATGACAACTGCAACACACCAAATCAGAGAAAGAGAGAGCCTTTGTTTCAAATGCTACATATTGTATGAGCCCATTTGCATTTGCGGTATTATATTTCAGCCTCTTCAAAACACACAGTGCGGTAGCCCCTTTATTTCCCTTGTGAGAGAAGCTCAACAGTGACTGCACACCTCCACAATGGCTCTGGTGGGATGAATGATACATTTAGCCTTCATTTTCTCCATTGATAATTCATGGCCTCAGCCCAACCAGCTGCCGGGTGAATCGTGACTATAAAACATTTGATTGCGAGCAAAAAAAAAAAAACCCGAACAAATAGAAAAACACTAAAAAAAATTCAAAGGCACAAGATTCTATTTCCAGAGTGAGGGAACTACTCATACCAGAAACCATTGATTTGCTATACCAACACATTTACCAACGTGTATTAACTCCCACAACTGTACACATTTTGGTTAGTGTAGTACTTTTCTGTGAAACTGCAAATAAAACACATCATAAAACATGATACATGAACCCATGGCTCTCTATAATAGAATGTACAGTCCCATAGATTGTGATACATGAAGTCTAAATGGGATGTTTATGATTTTATGGATCATAATCAATTTCTCAATGGAGAAAATGAATGGGATTTTCAAGAACCAGAGTAGGCAGTCACTATTCAGCTCTATTAATCTACAATACCAACTAATTAAATGGGGAAACCTAATTGCTACTTGCTACAATAAATGCTTCCACACACCCAATGGAGAGTGTGTTGGAATTAACTTTCACAAAGACCAATGATTCAAACTAATTCAATTCAATCAGTAGATTCCTCAAATGAAAAGTGCACATAGAGCCCAATCATCCAATCAGAACTTGAGCAATGCACAAATGACCGACCACCAAATACCCAAACTGCACCTCTGGAGGAAACTGATTGTCCAATTAGCCAGTCTGGGCAGGGGCATTTGCTCTGTTCCAGCTTCATCAATAATGCTTTTGTCAAAAGAAACACGCGCACACACACACACACAGAGAGAGAGAGAGAGAGAGAGAGAGAGAGAGAGAGAGAGAGAGAGAGAGAGAGAGAGAGAGAGAGAGACAAGTAGCCAGGGTGGCCACTTGGCTTAACTAATTTGACAACTGCTAGAGTTCATTGTTTTTGTCCCTAGAAACTGAAACATAACACACAAATTATTGGGGTGTAAGCTGGAAATGGTGTGAGTGTGTGTGACCCAAATGCCTATATGTATGTGATCATATGTTCCAAGTTATACCCTGTTTATGAGTATGCGTATGTGTATGTGTACAGTATGTGTATGTGTATGTGTATGTGTACATTATGTGTATGTGTATGTGTGGGTGTATGTGTACATTATGTGTATGTGTGAGAGAGTGTCTCTGTGTGTGTGTGTGTGTGTGTGTGTGTGTGTGTGTGTGTGTGTGTGTGTGTGTATGCCACTTTGTATTGACGTGAGAGTGTGCGTCTATAGTATGAGTCGGGGATGCCTGTTTGTCTGAGCTAGAGCTGGAACTGGGGGCTGCTGGCTAAAGTAGACTCTAAGTGCCTCACTTCTCAGCCCTGAGGTCTTTTCATTCAACCCTCCATTAGCCCTGATCCATACAGGGATCTATAAACCTGCAGCTGGCCTGCGCTGTGGCCCTCAAGGCTTCATTAGCCAACGGTAAACTCCCCCTGGAGTCACAGTCTAGCACTCCTCGTCTCACCTGATGGACACACACACACACACACTCAGTCACGCTCACACACTAACAGCAAAACACACAGAGCCACTGCTACAGTATGCAGACACCGTGCGTCTCACACATTCATTCAGTCTTTGCTTACTGTAAGTGCACACACAGATGCAGCCATACAGTACATTACAAACACACGTGGATACACTCACACGTGCATATGCACATACACACACACACGCACACACGCACACACACACACACAAACACACACACACACACAGATACAGGCAGGCACATACACAGACACAGACACAGACACACACACACACACACACACGCACACACACACACACACACACACACACACACACACACACACACACACACACACACACACACACAGACCCACAGCTCCTTGGGGAGCTCCTCTATCCGGCTGTCAGATGACTTGTGCAGATGACTTTGTGGTGCGATCTCTCAGCGGCTCCTTGCCCGCCACCATCCTGTCCCCCTGTTGCCCCCCCCACCCCCCCACCCCGCCTTGTCTCGCTGATCCTTTGGCATTATGGACTCGGGGACTCCAGGGAGGCCTTAAGTGAATAAGTACACGAGGTTACACTGGTCTATTTCATTACACGCCATCTGAGCGCTGACATGCGACATCTGTGGCATATTCGGTGACCTGTGACGTCCGACGCTGTCATCGCCACCGAGCGCCCTCAAAGGGAGCCGCCCGGCTCGATGGCTCGCATCGTAAAGCAACACAATTACCTGGGTACTCAATAGCTAACTGCCAACAATCAATGTCAAGCACTCAGTTAGGGAGATATTAATCAGTAACTGCCATTTTGTCTGTCTATTTTGAAAAGCACACAAGAAAAATTATCCCGTGTGTGAACAAGAGCAGAATGGGACGTTCAACAATCTTGAAATATTTACTTGAAAAGTTCTTTATTACCTCTATTTACAGTAAATGCATTTACACATAACATGATTGAATACAATATGACATATAAGGAAATAAGTCTAACTTCATTTAATTTCATTTTCGGCTAAGTGTATTGAAATGTTTTTTGCTGGCCAGCAACACCCTGTTTTCTCAGTGTCCGGTCTGATGAATTGCGTGAGCGCGGAGGTCCAGTGGACCATGCCGGATGCCTGCCAGATGGAGTTGGCGGCCATGTTGTTCCAGGGTATGATCCCTGGCTTCGCAAAGCACACAAGGGGGCGGTCAGTCACATCAGCAGCCTCGTCGTTGGCAGGGCCGGGGTGGGAGAGTGGGGGTGGGGTGTGTGTGTGTGTGTGTGTGTGGTGGGGGGGGGGGTTAGCTTGCAAACAAACTTTCCGCTTCATCCATCACAGTGGGGATTAAGGACATCCGTGATTTAAGGTGAAACGCTGATTAGAGAGCCACTGAGCATTTGTCATTATCTCATTATCATCACACTGACGAGGACAGCGGCGCGGGAATCACATCGACGTCAACTGGAACAAGCGCAAGAGGATGAGAACATGCACAGTGATTTATGTGTGCTGTGTGCTGAGTGTGTGTGTGTGTGTGTGTGTGTGTGTGTGTGTCCATGTGTGTTTGTGTGTGTGTGTGTGTGTGTGTGTGTGTGAGAGAGAGAGAGAGAGTGAGTGAGGCAGCTACTGCGTGAGTCATGTTATGTTATGAGTGATTTCATGATGACAGTGTCTTCATCTTTAATACCTGACTGACATTCTCTCAGAGAAGCACAACATCCCCCTGCTTTTCTCTCATGGTAATAATGACAGAGTACATGGGGCTGGCCATAAATCACTCCGGTTTTATGACTTGTGTGATTTAAAGGTCAGCCTGTGCGGTGTTTCGCCCCATAAGCAAAGACAACTATTTATCAGAGTAGAGCTAAACTCCAGGGACCACGTGACGGCACTGCTTGTCTCTACCCGGTGTAGACAGAGTTCACGAGAGCACTTAGGATTATTGAGAGTCTCTAGGAAACCTCCCCCACACATATATAGGTTATACTCCCTTCAGGACACATATTTTAACTTCGCAGTGTCGCTAACTACTCAACGGCTCTTTTCAGGCGCATGTGAAAAAGTAAGGGGGAAAAAGTGCTTCTTCGCGGAAGCTTTACATTCTCCCTGGGCATTGGTTCCTTAAGTGGCTCTCATCAGTGTTTCCAATGGGGTTTTAATGACTGTTAAGATGACAGAGTTAAGCAGGGAACTCAGCACTGGATGGGATCGAATATTGTGTAATGCCGTTTGGACTATGGGATACCCCGGTGCCGTGCCATGTCCTCGATGTGCCCTCGGTTGTGTCCCTAATGATTGCTGAGAGATTGAGGACTATAAAGGATGAGAGGGTGTGAATGGGATGAACTGACATATGCACGGATGCCCAGAGTCCTGTGGCAGCCCCTCCAACAACACAAGATCTCACAGAGTTTAGTTCATTAATTTGGATATGAACCTTAAATGCCATGACATAGTAGAGTGAGTGTGTGTGTGTGTGTGTGTGTGTGTACTTGTGCACGTTGCGTGCCCTGTGGTCTGATAAATGCAGATGGAC
>NC_084998.1:25876771-25941771 GCF_963854185.1 Sardina pilchardus
GTGTGTGTGTGTGTGTGTGTGTGTGTGTGTGTGTGTGTGTGTGCGTGCTGTGTGTGTTTGTCTGTAAACTGAATGCCCATGCTCATATGCTGACTTCCACGTTTTGTTTCTTCTCTCTCTATCTCTTTTTTTCCCCACTTTCTCTTTCTCCATCTTTTTTGTGTTCATCTAATGGATGATGACTTCTTCACAGCTGGAGTGCAGGGTTTCTGTGGAGATCTCCCACGGCATTAAAGATGCATGAGTTATCCACTGTTACATTATGTTCACTAAGAGGCCAGTCCAGCTAGTACATTAACACACACACACACACTATGTATATGTGTACACACACACACACACACACACACACACATATCTATTGTTATATTATTATTATTATTATTCTCACTCACACACACACACACACACACACACACATGCATACATACTGTGTGTGTGCCTGTGTGTCTGTGTGTGTGTGTGTGTGTGTGTGTGTGTGTGTGTCTAATGGACCTGACACATATACCACACAGGCTGTTATTTGGTGTCAGACTCAAATCAGTTAATTCAACTGTTGAAAAGATTTCAGAGGCCACTGGTGCATACTTTAGAGCTTCCCACTCATTCTCTCTTTTTTA
This sequence comes from Sardina pilchardus, assembly GCF_963854185.1. Lineage (NCBI taxonomy): Eukaryota > Metazoa > Chordata > Actinopteri > Clupeiformes > Clupeidae > Sardina > Sardina pilchardus. Next base: position 25,877,392 of record NC_084998.1, read on the forward strand.
CGTTGTTCTTCCTCTCCTTTCTCTCAACATAATGACCGTGACATCATTTTTGTGAAAATCATCTTAATCTCAGTGAAATATCCTGGTAGACACCCTCATCTAGGTATTTCATATATGCACCAATAGTAATTGCCTGCTATTCAGGGATCCAGACCCGTGACTAATGAATAATGCAAGTAATGTAATTACCCCATTTAATCGCACCTCACTGTTCAGTGCAAATGTTATTTTAGCTCTGTAACGGTGCAATGGTACAAGTCCACCACTGGATGGCAGTAATGTTGCAGCATCTTGGTGAGAGCCTTTGAAGTTCCCACAGCCCTTTGAAGGAGAACCTCAGTTGAGCCTGGCTGGTCGACCTCAAGATGCTGCACAAACCCAAGAGAGTAATTCAGAGATGTGGGGTTTAAGCAAACTCCTCTCACGCTCCGTTCCCAAGCGAGCCACCAGAGACCTTTAAATACATTCATTATGTTTTCTGTCATGCTGTATTAAGTAGCCTACAGCCGCACGTCTGAGATGCTCTCCGTAGTCAGTGTGCTTACACAGCAACACTTGATTTTTAAGCAAAAACACCTTGAAATACATTCATTATGCTTTCTGTCATGTTTCATTAAGTACCGCCGCATGATTGAGATGCTCTCCGCAGTGAGTGTGCTAACACAGCAACGCTTGATTTGTAAGCAAAATGTGTCAGGGCAACTCTCTGAATTATGGGGCGCCGGAGGGGTTTGGGTACAAATCGGAGTTGGCCACTACAGGCAGTTTGCTTTTCAAAGACAAACGTGCTGGGCACTTTGGCGCGCACACACACACACACACACACACACACACACACACACACACTTCACATGCTCAGGCTAAGCACAATATTCTCTAAAAAGTTGTTAATAACTCAACAAAGAAATTCAATTCAATTCAAAATACATGAGTACAGAAGTCACAAGGTCAGCATTTTTGCATTTGCTCACAGGTAGTCTAGGCATTTCACATCTGATGCAAAGCAAAATCAAATGAATAGACCAAATCTGCCATTTTTTTCCCCATGTAAGGAGATCCGGGTGTTAATTAAAGTTGCAAATTGAATGCAAGTGAACTCTGGGGAAGTTTACCGTCTCAACGCACTGAAGATCACAGTACCCAGTCGAAGGCAAAGGACAAAAGTGTGTTGAACAAAATGTTTGTATTTCAGACTTCTTCGTCCCTGTGAGTGTGATAATACCTTGCTTGGCACGTAACAATTAGAAGAGAGAGGTCATCGGAACGCGCGTGGAGTCGCCCTGAAGCTCCTAAAGAAATACGCATTGAGTAACCTTTCACTGTAGCCACCAGATAGGTACCCGCCCACCAATATGACACCTCGTGCCCAACACACACTTTCGTTCCAAATATATAATATACTGTATATAATATAATACTTGAAAATGGCGTATGCTAACATGCCAAAGCTAATCTGCACACTCTTGACCCTGATTGTAACGAGAAGCTCAAGCACACGTTTTTTCAAAATAACCATGAAGGTGTAAACTGGTAGCCTGACGAGCCAGACCCACATCAAGATGTAGGGTCTGGACACTCACCGTAGACAGGGCTCAAGTTGTCTTTCAAATTCCCTCCCCGCAATAGGATAACGCTAAACGAATCATCTTCTTGTTTTCAAGTAGCAGGATGCGTAACCTTCCCTCTCCACGCAATAGGATAACGCTAAGCGAATCACCTTCTTGTTTTCAAATAACAGGATGCGTTACCGTCGCAACTTCTGGTCGCATGTCAGTCACCATTATGTTAAGCCCTGTGATTGGATCGCTGGTGCTGGGGGTTCTCAGCTCCCTGGCTCAACGGAGCGTTGCTAGACCGCCCCGCCAGCCAAATTACATTTGCTGCCGCTAGGGGCGTTTAGATTTCTAGGCTAGTAAACTGGATCTCAGAGGGAGAAACTGCACTCACTCCTTATTATGACCGCCGCTAGCGTAATTTTTTGAAAAAAAAAAAATTCCCCGTCATCGTCATTGAATTGATTCCCGGGACACCGTAACACCGGGGCACATGAAACTTGGTGGGTATAGCCCCAGTGCTGGCCCCCCCCCCCGAAACCCAAGCATTTCAGTTTTTCCTAAATAACTACCTGAACCGTGGCACCAAGGATGACAAAATGTTTATGCTATGTTGGTCTCAAGAGCCCGCATCAAATTAGCTTATAACCAGTCATTTGTGACTTGCACCCCCATGGTAAAAAATGAAAATGCAATGTAATATTGCTTTAATCGCCTCTACATTCAGATGAGATGCTACAAGTATGAACTGCACCAAATTTCATGTATGATTAACCTGACACCTCTTTGAGTATGCCAAGTTTTGTGGAATTTCATCCATGGGGGGCTATAAAATAAATGAATTTATCTGTATATTTAGGACTGTATACTCATCGGCCTGTAGATGGTGATATTAAAGGAATAGTTCGGAATTTTGGACATAGGACCTCATTTCGGGGTGATATAGGTCGGTGAAGACCATTTTCAGTGAATTTATGCCCTTCCTATGAGTTGCAGCGTTCATCTCGTGCTAATCTGGTGCCAAGATAACGCAAGTCAACAGTAACATCCAGCCTGCCACTGAAAACACTCCACAGAACACTCGAAACAAATCAATTATAACGTCAGACTATCGATGCACATGCCTAGTGTTGATAGAACAATGTTAGAAATAAAACGAACCTTGCATCGCATTGCAATAGCCTACTTTGTTCCCTGTATGGCAGTGGTGGATTGATATTGAGAAACTAGTCCCTCAAAATGTAATAAATCATTGAGTTGCAAGGTTAGTTTTATTTCTAAAATTATTCTATCAACACGGACATGTATATCGATAGTCTGACGATTTAATTTACTTGTCTCGGGTGTGCTGTGGAGTGAGTAGGCTAAGAGTAAGACTGTTTTGGATTTTACCATTGAAATGCGTTAGCTCAGAACCAGCCTCAAAGGGGAACACTGCAACTGAAGGAAGGGGTTAAACGCGATAATAAACGGTCTCCACCGACTTATCACCTCGGCAAAGTTGGAAATGAGGTCCTGTGTCCAAAATTCCGAACTATTCCCTCAGCGAAGGGTTGCTCTGGGTGCTGGATGCTACGGTCATACCACTGTGTGTGTGTGTGTGTGTGTGTGTGTGTGTGTCTGTGTGTGTGTGTGTGTGTGTGTGTGTCTGCGTGGGTGCGTTTCTGTGTGCCCGTGTGTGTATTTGCATGTGTGTATTTGTGTGTATGTGCATGTTATGTGTGTATTCTGTGTGTTCTCTTTCTTTCTCTCTGTGTGTGTGTGTGTGTTCTGTGTTATCTGTGTGTATTCTGTGTGTGTTTCTCTCTCTGTGTGGGTGTGTGTGTGTGTGTGTGTGTGTGTGGGAATGTGTGTATGTGTGTGCGTGTGTGTGTGTGTGAGTGTGTGCGGTCTGACATTTGAGTGACAGTGACAGCAGTGAACATAGTGAACATATACACATAGATACACATAAAACACACATATGCACTCACACACACTCACTCAGAGAAGCACTCATACACAAAAGCAAGCGCACACATGCACATTTACATACATAAAAGTTGCAGTAGGGGATGGAGTATAGGCGATGGAAACCTTTAGGAAACATAAGTTATCTTTTAGCTAATGCCCCCCATTCAAGCTTTACTCAAAAGACTACAATCTTTCAAGAATCAGTCTGTCAGTGTAAGGTAAGTGAAGGTGTCTGTCTGCCATATGTGATATTGTAATATAATCTTAAACAACACTCATTATATATCGCTGCGTGTCTCTTATGTTAAATTAAAATAAGGCCTATATGGGACTGTGAAGGTGCTGACTACATCTTCCCTGTTTTAAGACACTGGTTTTAATTGAATGCACTTTTGCTGTTTGATGTTCCTGTCAGCATGTTTGCTGACTAACTGTGTGCAGGTGTGGGTAATGATTGAGTTAATTGAGCCATAGCCACTGGTGTTCTTTTATAAAAGGCCATGGTGTTGGTGTGTGGGACATTGACTGATTGATGTGCAAGTTGTAATGTGTAATTTTCTACAAACCATCTTGACAGTTTTTAATCGTTTAAGAATGCAAGATGGTGGACATTATTTCCACAGGGATTTAGACCTGAACCTATCCTACTGTATGCTCAAGAACGCAGCAATCTGTTTGGCGTGAGGAACTCCGTGAACGTCGTCTGACAATCAGACTGACATTTGCTGGGAAAGTACATGTCTCACTGACATGCTATGGCTATAGTTATGGGCAGTACATTCAGTTTTAGTTTAAAATATCATGTAATGTTACAGTGTCAGCAGGACTGTTAGAGATGCACATAAAGTCAGCTACAGTAGCTCTGCTTTTCCATTTGAGCACTTCCAATGCAGAAATGGGAAACAACCTCGTGGCTTGGTTTTCACTCTGACATGCACCATCAACTCTGTGAGACCTTATAAGATGCATGCCTCTACTAGAGATATTCAATGAATTAATTTAGGCACAGGTGGACTCCAATCGAGTAGTAGAAGCATCCCAAGGACCATGGATAGAAGGATGCACCAGAGCTCAATTGCAACTGTCATAAAAAGAAACAAAAAAAAAAAAACACTCAAAACACCTGCTGTTTTTTTAAGGAGTATTCAGGTAGTGTGTAGATTGATGAGAACAGATTAATTGAAAGATGAGTCTGAAACAATGGAAAACTTCAAAGCATCTGTAGACTTTCCAGTTGCATTGTACAGTGCAGTAGGCCTATGTCTCTATTGTCCCTGTTACTGAGACCTTCTGAAAGGTGGTTCCTCTTCTTCTATTTGCACTCAAAGCAAAAGGCTCGCTAATATATTTTCTGGTTCAAATTAGGCAGTTATTGTTTCATTAAGAGATGAGTGGGGGCTATGAAAGAAACCCACCCCCACTAGAACAGAGCACCAAGAAGAGTTTCATTTTTCAACTCACGAGTCTCTGAGGAGCAGTGCAGACCACAGACGAGGTTCATCATGGGGGCATATACTTTATTCTTTTTCATCCCCCCTTCCTTTATTCTCTTGTGAAACAACTCATTACCTTATATCGGCTCATGACTCTTTTCCTTTGTATGAAAGGGGAGTGTCTCACTAGGGTGCCCCCATAGATGGTCCCATGTTTCAGTCAATGAAATTAAATTGAGCTCTCAGAAGATAGTTCAGGGGAAAAGCTGATTGATGACAGTCTGGGGTTTTTTTTCTAATGATTTTACATCACTCACATTGAGTAGGGATTGTCTTACATCTGTCCATATGTTCAAAGGTTATTGAAAGTGTTAAAATATGAATTGTGCTCAACTAATTAGGGCCAAGAGATGATGAATAGTGGCACAAAGGGTTCAGTGGAGCACAATGGTTCTGTGATCTGACAAGAAACTTATGTCTGCTTATGTCCATTTCAAAATGTGTTGTTTTATGTATTTGTGGCAGATTGTGAGAGGACAACATTTTGGCAAAATTGTGCCTGACTAATGATTAACTGCTGCTATTGGCCGGGTTTCCCAAAATTGTTAAGAAGCTCTTAAGTGCTAAGAACTTCTTAGGAGCGTTGTAAGAATGTTCTAAGAACGCTCCTAAGAAGTTCTTAGGACTTAAGAGCTTCTTAACGATTTTGGGAAACCCGGCCAATATCTGTGTCAGTGTGAATGTGCGGATCAACTGCTGTGAGCTAGCGTCCCAGACACGCTGTGTTACCAACTGAAAAGATGCCCCACCAAGAGAAACTGCAGCGGACAAAAATACATCGATTATGTTTTGTGGTTCATAAAAGAAAGCATTAAAGTTCCTCTAAACTTTCATATCACAGTATAGAGATTGAGAACGTGACTTAAAACACAACGCATTTTGGGAAATTTACTGACGTGCGGGAACAACGAAGTGCAGTTGTCGAAATGCCGTTTACCTGCTGTGTTATAAAATTCAATAGAGTAACATGAAGCTTATCTTTTATCGTTTTCCAGCGTGGAAAAATAATACACGCCACGTTTCAGAGGTGACAAAAAGGCGAGGAATGGCATGGATAGCAGCAGTAAGGAAGCACAAGATTATGTTCTGTTTTTCACACAATTTTTTCACGCTAAATTTTCATTATCATCATGCCAGATAGACCCAAAACACTAGTTCACATGGGCTGGCATCAGGCGAGCCAAACATACCCATAATTCTTTGTGTTTTGATGACATTGGTCACGTCTCAAAATCCCCATGTTAATTTCCCATAGGAAAAATCGTCAGATACCGTATCTCCTTATATGGGCAAAGATGGTTGCTTTTTTGTAGGCGAACTTCAGAGGTCTATTTTCCTGGATGGCCCAGCTGACTCAATCTAACCTCTCGGCTGATTGCCAGCTGAATGCCAGCCAGCCAGGCCCTGCTTTGATTGGCGGAGGTCATTCAGGGTGCTTATAACTGCCTTTGCCAATCTGCTGCCATCAGGTTTTTTCCGCAATTTTGCCACCAACCTCCTCCTTAAGCCCCTCATACTTCTGCCTTATGTCTGGTCATTGATGTTTTGTTCTGTTCAGTACCCAATGAGGGGTTTATTGCTGCTCTCCTTCCCTTGGTCTCCTCTATACAGTACATCATCTGTAGGTGTCCTTGTTATAATGAAATCAGACAAACGGAAAAAGTAAATATCCAGTTAAATATCCAACAAAAGTGCTGCCCGAAAGAGACTTCTTATCAAAGGTATTTGTTGAAGTGTAAAATGAGCCTTAGAGGCTTAAATAAACATATTCCATCTCTCTGCTATCTGTTTTATTTGACTGCAACTTCTAGTCCCACTGAGGAACATTTCAATGTAAGCTTTACAGAACAGATCATAGGACTAGACAGAGAACAGACATCATCTAGTCGGCTGCCTTCGAATAATACCATCTTTATTAAACAGCTACTTTTGGTTACGTGGAATTTAGAAAACAAAACTGCAATGACATGACACTTAGAAATGTTTTCTTTGGGGGGCGCTGTGGCACAGCAGGCTACAGCGTCCGTACCATTTACGGGTCCGAGTGCCCACGGGGACCTAGGTTCGAATCCGGCCTGCGGTCATATCCCGATCCCGCCCCATCTCTCTCTCTCCCACTTGTTTCCTGTCTACCTCTTCACTGTCCTATACTAATAAAGGCAAAAAGGCCAAAAAATATACTTTAAAAAAAAAAAAGAAATGTTTTCTTTACCAAGTGACTGCCTCACAGGTCATCAATTCACAAAAACACACTCAAGGATTCAGATGCTTCATAATTATTATGTGTTTTAAAAGAGGTCTCTGTCTCCGTTAACACAGAACCAAACTTTGTCTAGTCAGAAAAAACAGGTCTGTTTGGAGTGCTGCAAGGTGTAAAGCCTTTGTGGTGCTCTTCAGTGCAGGGATTCCAGGTATAGAAAAAGAAGAGAACTGAACTGCTCTGATGAAGGCCAGCTTGGCTGAAACTTGTAAGCATGTTTAAGTAGTCGAATAACAGTTTTATGCATCGGATCTCTCCTCTTTTTCTAGAGCCAAACTTTGTTTGAATAACACCATCTTTACTAAACAGCTATTTTTGGTCACATGGAATTTAGAGAACAAACCTGCAATGACATGCACTTACCATTGTAAGTTACCATTGTTTACCAATTAAGTGACCTGCGGGTATACTTCGAACCTCGATTAGTGGGTTAGCGAGGTATGTTGCGCTCAAAGCCAGGGTAGGCTATGCTGTCATACGAAAGTGGATTTGTTTTAGCGTCGCTGTATCACCATGGTATCTTATGCTCGCAACCAAACCTGGTCGGGAGCAGGTTATGTGCTAAGTTATAGCTCAAATCGTGAAAAACTATCGCCCTCTCACCGATCTTACTGACTACTGACCAATCAATTATCTTGAAAAACGAAGTTATCTCACGTGTGAGATCTGTCATACATCTTTACAGGTGCAGCTCCACCTCTTCAAACATTTTGAAACTCGAAGGCGCTTTTAACTCTGTTGCGCATGCAGATATATCACTATATGGATGTGCATACCATACAATATCTGATTACCATCGTTTTTTTTGATGTTATAGGTTAGACACTAAAAATTATCACCATAGATTACGCTGCCGCTCATAAATGCGGAAGTAATCTTTTTGAAAATATAGGCGGTCTGGGGCATCTCCACGTTTCACTATTGGCCAAAGTCACCTAAACCACGAGAACACACACAGATCTGAGCCGAAACCCTAGTTTGATAAATTCATCCGTGAGTGAGTTTCGTGATACCACTCAACTCTGATTGCGACTTTCGTATTTAGCGATCCAGGTTATCCAAAGAAAGCCTGGTTATGTTCAGCGAGATTCGTAGTATACCCCACTGGACTGGGCAGGTTTGTGTTTGAAAGTTGTTTGCATGTGGAACTACCAACATGACTGTAGGAATGCGCTACATGCAGGAAAGGCTCTCTGTACGCTCGTTTGTTTCCGGTGGAGCCAGGTGTGTTTGAGCCTGCCGCTATTAGTAATGCAATTAGTGTCTACACGGACCCGGTTGGATGCTGCACCTGGAAATCAGCACATTATGACAAAGAAAGATTTATACGTGTTGAAATTGTTATTAATATTAAGGCTGGCTTACATTGCACGATTTTGGTCTGTTTTAACAGTCGGCGACTACTTTTCCAAAAGTAGTCGCCAGTTGTACTAGAATCTCGGCGCGCTCCCGTCATCTAAATCGTTCAGTGTAAGGTGCCAATCTTAGCGGTTTTAAGTCCGTCGGAGTCAGTCTTTTTCTAGTTTTGCCGTTACGACAATATCAAACATGTTTGATATTAATATTATCGTAAGTCTTTTCAGTCGTGGCTCATGCAAATAGTGACGTGAACATTAAAAACCAATAGTGACCTCGGTCGACGAACACGAAAACGGAAGGGGCAAAATAGGCGACAGCTGTAGCCTGTATGATTACTTGTTATTTCATTTCTTATAATTTATTAGTCGGCTATTCTACGTGACAAAACAACTCTATCTGTTAGTGATGTCACACTATCAAACAATGCTGCAGAAACGCGAAAAATTACTTTGATATGAGTAGCCTATCATGTGAGTTCCTGTTGATGATGACGTATAGCCTAGTGCACGATGGAAATAATTTGAAGGAATCTAGCAGCAGTCTTGTAAATAGTGACCACAGTCTTTGCAAAATCCTAATCTGAGACTGGCCTGTGACTAGTCTGTGACTAAAAACTCAATGAATTGTCTTTAGATGTGAGAGGGTCTGAGACTGTAGTCTTTCAAAAATCTTTTCCAAATCTTTGCAAAGTCTGGCAATGTAAGGTAGGCTTAAAGGCTGGCTTACATTGCACGATTTTGGTCTGTTTTAACAGTCGGCGACTACATTTCCAAAATCGGGCGGAAATCTTGGGAGTTGTACTGAAATCGCAGCGCGCTCCCGTCATCTAAATCGTTTAGTGTAAGGTGCCAATCTTAGCGGTTTTAAGTCCGTCGGAGGCAGTCTTTTTCTAGTTTTGCCGTTACGACAATATCAAACATGTTTGATATTATCGGAAGTCTTTTCAGTCGTGGCTCATGCAAATAGTGACGTGAACATTAAAAACCAATAGTAACCTTGCGCGAACATGAAACAGGAAGGGGCAAAATAGGCGACAGCTGTAGCCTTTATGATTATTTGTTATTTCATTTCTTATAATTTATTAGTCGGCTGTTCTACGTGACAGAACAACTCTATATCTGTTAGTGATGTCACACATCAAACAATGCTGTAGAAACGCGAAAAATTACTTTGATATGAGTAGGCTATCATGTGATTTCCTGTGAATGATGACGTGTAGCCTATTGCACGATGGAAATAATTTGAAGGAATCTAGCAGCAGTCTTGTAAATAGTGACCCACAGTCTTTGCAAAATCCTAATCTGAGACTAGACTGTGGCTAAAAACTCAATGAATTGTCTTTAGATGTGAGAGGGTCTGAAACTGTAGTTTTTCAAAAATCTTTTCCAAATCTTTGCAAAGTCTGGCAATGTAAGGTAGGCTTTAGTTGAACAAGATATTCCGTGTCAGAGTGGAAGATTTAACGAGCATAATATAACAGAAGATGCCGTTACAACAGTTTAATTTCCACCGGAAATAAATGAGTGTACAGGAAGAGCCTTTTGTGCACCTAGGCTATTACACTGAGTCACCGTCTCACAGGTCCAATACACAAAAACACACTCAAGGATTCGGATAATTGTTCCTATTATTACGTATTTTCAAAAAGAAGCCTCTGTCTCTTTGTGCTTTGTAGCCATTTTTCACAAAAACATACTGATTGTAAAATTCCTCTGCAGCAATGGAGCGCTGCAGCCAAACAAAGCTCCTAGTCTTCGCAAGATCTCATTTGACTCATTGCAATGTTGGTATTCATGAAACAGAACAAGTCTGTCATTATTTATCTGTATTAACTGTAATTAGATAGATTAATTATAATCGGCAGTAATTAGGCTATTTCATGATTAACTGTTTTGTGTGACTAATTGAAGGACAGTCCTGTGGAGCATGTCTGAAGGCTGTTCATAACTACATGGATCCCTGGTGGTGAACAGAGGCTCGTGTGAAGAGGGGCCGAGTGTGTGACCGTGAAATGTCTAGTGCCTGAAAATGAGCAGATTGTATCATAAAATAAGCACATTAGGCTGTTTCACTCTTGGTGCGGCGATCGTTATTGAACAGTGGGCCTCTGATTGGTTGGGTGGCCCCGTGGAGAGCAGTTGGGTGCCCCGTGGGGGGAATAGCATGCAGAATTCAGAAGAGGAAGAAGACGAAGATGGAGAAGAAGAAGAGGAAGAAGAAATCTAAAACACATTTATTAGCTAACAACAGTTACAAAACTAGGGGCCCGGAGGTCAGCATGGCGTAGCCTTACCACTTAAGGCGGCAGCCCGACTGACCTCCCGTGCTGTGTGTTCTCTCTGCATTTAAGAAGTTCTCTTGATTGTGTCAAGAAGAAGGCAAAACACACACATTTCCATAAGAACATAGAGGGAAAAAGGCTAGGTGGCTCACAAAGTCTTTAAAAGGTAACTGCACCCTAAAATATGTTTTTTGAGCTGTTGATTGATTGAAAATACTCATAAGTGGTGAACTGTACTATTACCAGGGTTAATTTTGACAAAAATCGTGTTTCTCGACAAAAGTAACATTTCGTATGATTTTGTATTGGAGATACTGCTCTCCGCGCCTTCTACAGGTTGAAACATGCCATGGCATGTTGGTCCAAAACACTATTGGAATGCTGACGTTGTCCTGCACTTCTCGTCCCACACTACGTCACCGGGTCGTTACAAATTAGGAATGAAACGCCCCAACACCAGCTGCCCTGATTAGCCTACCTGTGATGTCTGCAGCCCCGCATTCACACTGGGTGCGTTCCATGTAACGATTTATCGGTCCTTCCTTCCTCCCTCGATCCTCGCCCCGGTCATAGCCCCTCCTACTATTGAATTGTGTGAAGGAAACGACGAAGGAACGAACGGAGGATGGAGGAACGAAGCCCGATGAACTGGGCAAATGAGACGTCCTCGACTGCGTACACACCATTTTGAAAACGTGCGACGTCAGTGTAAGGGCGGATCCAAAAGACACGCTATAGGCCGACATCTGTATGCAACTCATCAGCTCTTCTGCTGATGAAAAAGGACATTCACAACGTTGTCTTTTGAACTCAACACATGACTGCATAATTAAAAATCACTAAGTCCGACATGATGCTTATTTGTATAGATACACGAAATGTTTCGAAAGGCAAATGTTGAGACGTTCAAATAATGAACTTATTGTTCGTTAGGCTACATTTATGTCTCCTCATGAGCCCCTAACATAATCCCACTAAAGCTTTCAGCATCACGCCATAAATAACAGACAATATTTCTCCAGCTATGACTTTGGTCTTGCAGGACGCATGTCCATTAATTCTTTTTAAGGTTGACTTATTTGACTGACAATTCCATGAATGGATTGATTGAGTAGGTAGGCCTTTTGCCACTGATGCCAGCTGACATTCATTTTGCATAATTCTGGCTCATTGTGACCAAGGCTACAAAAGACTGCAAGCTAATTTTGGGATTGTTGGTCTACCCTAAACATGGCAGAAGTAATTTGCGTAGCAGTAATGTGGGAAAGTCTCCTGCAGCTCCACAAGAGCGCACTGTGCCGCCGCGAACGCAGGTGGAGGGCCCGTCTCAGGCAAATCGCCATGCTCCTGCCCAAGGTACGGTCAGTTGAAGTTCTATGAGATGATGTTGTTGCAAATGCAAGAATAATGCTTACCTAAGCGTAGGGCAGTTAAGATCATATATAATATATTTGATATAATATACAATATGTAATGGTAGCCTGTAATATTGTGTAAACATTAGTTGCCTGACGCTATTTAGCCAAAGCATGAATGTGATGTAGGCCTATCACGCAGGCCGACTAATTGTGTGTTCATTGTAGAGGCTTATAACTAGCAGACACCGGATGGGCTGACTGTTAGGCTACTGTATGCATCAACACACACTGAATGGATTTTCACTTACAGGTTCAACATCGTAGGCCTAGGAGGTACGCCCAGGTGGTCAACAACACCCCTTTACTAGTGGCGTACTTCAGGGGAGAGGATGACCTGAGGACTATCTATAGACTCTCCCGGCAGTCCCTGGATGCACTTATCAGGCTGTTGCCACACACAGAGATGCGTGGCTGGGGGCCGCATATCACTGTACTGATCACCGTGTACTGGCTGGGGCACGGTGTGACGTACAGTGTGGTAGCCCAAGCCTTCCAGGTCCCCGCGGCAACAGTCTGCCGCCTTGTGCATTCAGGCTGCCAAGCCATCAAAGCACTCCGGAGCCAGGTCATCCAACTCCCCACCGGGCAGGGGCTGGACGTGACGGGCCAGGCCTTCGCAGCCGCTGCGAACTCCCCTGCGTTCGCCAGATGTGTCGGTGCGATTGACGGCTGCCATGTCCGCATCAAGACGCCCCCCGGACCAGAGGGCCAGGATTACCTCAACAGGAAGCTCTTCCCATCCATGCAGATGCAGGCTGTGTGTGATGGGAGGGGCAAATTCCTCAACATCTTCGTGGGATATCCTGGCTCTGTTCATGACACCAGAGTCTTGCGGAACAGCAGGATCTATAGAGAGGCTCTGTATCCTCCACCTGGATATTACATCGTGGGTGATGGTGGCTACCCCTGCATTTCCCATCCAATAGCCATCATCACCCCTTACCGGGAGCCAGTGGAAGGGAGGATGCAGAGTCGCTTCAACCAGAGACATGCCAAGGCCCTCAACGTCATCGAGCGGGCCTTTGACATGTTGAAGGCTCGTTGGAGATGCCTGCTGTCCAAGGCTCTGGAGGTGGAGCACACCTTCGTGCCAACGGTCATCACGGCCTGTGCCGTCCTCCAAAACATCTGTCTCATGGCGGGGGACATTGAGGACTGCACAGAAGCCGATGGTGACATAGGTGTGCCTCCACCTGGTCCAGTGAGGGGCGCACGAAGTGGACATGGCTTGCGTGACCGACTGGCGGCACAAGTGTCGGAGCTGCAGGAGAACATGAATGACCACGACTATTGCGCAGGGTAGACCAATTGGTGTGGCTGTACTTGCACATATATTTTTTGGGGTATTTTTTTCCCCAAAGGGGAAAGTCCAATCTTGGACTGTTTGATTATATCGCTAAATGTTGGGTCTGATGGGCTTCACACGCTGTTACAAGACAAGCCGCATTCATCCATTGAATATGCGCGTGGTGTAAACGTTGTGTTGCATAGGCAAGTAGGCTACTCTAAATTGAGGTGTTTGGCAATTGTACATGATGAATTCATATTGCATTTGTAGGCTGGAATTAATCACGCCAGAACGTTTTACTGGCAGCGAAGAAAAAGTCCAGTCCTATTCTTTTCTGTAGGCCTAATATTTTCTTTATTTGTCAACTAATTTGCTTGCGATGTCTCTCCCCAGCAAGTCACGTCACTTATAGCTTTAGAACATTTCATCTACGTATTTGAATATAGCTATCCATAACTCCTATATAGGCTACAAAATTGGTTGTAGGTTACGGCAAACTGCGAATTTGTATTGTTAGAAGATTCTGCTAGGCCACTGCTTGGTCAAATTTCCTATTGTGATGCGCGATTTGGAACGTGCATTATTTTCCTAGAAACGCACGGCGCAGAGTTCATTATCCCTTACATAGCAGGGGGTACTGCAGCAGTACCCACCTCCCACACCCTTACAACCCTGCAAAATGCGTATGGTTTTCCTCCTCAGTTGGCTGTGGTTGTACTACGCGGCACATAAGGCGCATCTACAATGTAACCAACTGTCAAACCAAGCATTTCTCCGCCATTGCCTTACACTGGTCTTCATAAGTCCTTAACACTAGAAGCGCCAAGCGCCGGTCATTTGACCGCTGACGCGTATTACTAGAAGCGCCGTGTAGGTGTGACCTAAATATACCTAGAACGGCCGGGCTGCGGTCATTTGACCGCAGTGATTACAAAAAAAAAAAATCTTTTCACTCGATTAAATTCCAGGACCCTACGTTCACGACTTTTCCTAAATACGCGTGTTTTGTCACCCAGAATTTTTACACGATCAAAAGCACACCGGTACAAGCTAGTTTAGAGCTATTTTGCGCTCACTTATGTGACAACACTATGTTGTCTCGCGTTCGGCCATGTTTGTCCAGGCTGCTATTCTCTTTTCTCACAGCAGATGTCGCAAGGGTTTCCTGTCAGTCGGGCATGAGAATATTATTTTACCATAAAACATATAGTTTATATGTGCAATATGTGGGCTATTATATATGTGATTTATTTTAATAACTATTTTTCATTTACATGGCATAGGCTAGTCTATGGAGGCGATTTGCAGTGGTAAAATGCGAGTTTGTTTTGAAAACGTTGCGACGTTGTGCTATTAGGCAGGCCTACGTGTGTAAAAAATATTTTCAGCTGAAATTCGTCGAAGCCTATTTATGTACGTAGGGCGCGTATGCCTACGTACATTCATAGTTGTATCTTATCGTCTATTTGTAGGCTATCTTTTAAAGCTCAGACTAATGTATAAGTATCTCACATATTTGCTGGACAAACAAATTTACATCCAATTCTATCCGATACATTCATTCAGTGGCGCATCGGTAACTCTCTCGACTACTACGCTGGAGACCTGGGTTCACCTCCTGGCTCGGGCGACATTGTATAGCTTATATTGACTGAATTCTCTGACTGTTTTTCAACGTCGACGAACAATTATTTTTTGTTAATGGTTTTTAATAACAAACTATCTGAAATAAACGGATGAATCACAATAGCCTACTGTTTACCATTAACGAAAATTAATTTCGCCAGCCACAATCTGACAAACTTTGACTAAGCCAGTTAGACTTTTTGCATCTAAAAATAATTATATCATAGAGACACGCGAAAAATAAACAAGCCTAGAAATTAGGCCTAGAACTACATGAGATTTTCCCACTGGACACACCGTTGCTATACGATACACAGGGGGGAAAGAAGCAAACAACGTAGCCTAATCTTGATCTCGCCTTACATAGGCTACTTTCCTAATTCCTACGTAGGGCTAGTCAGACTTTTGTTAAATCTCCAGGGCCCAGTTGCACAAACACCAAAACCAAAGACTGATATGAAACAAATATTCTGGAACAGACGGATTTACAACATTGAACGCGATAGGCTATTCGGCTACTGCGACTTCCACCGTTTCCTTTCCAGAGATTGCTGCGCTGTTCACAACGCATGCAGTCTACATTGAAGTGAAACGTGCAGAACGTTGTCCAAAACAATACAATAACATTGTGTGTTGAGATCATGGTAGGCTACAATATAGACATCTGTAGACATGAAGTGGCAACTAAAGCCATTATCAGTCATGAAAACTTTGGCGGCTGCAGCCTCATTTGGTTTTGGCTGAGCTAGCCAGCCAACTACTTCATCAGCCAGCCGTTATTCTCAAAGCAAATGGCTTCGGGGTCTATACCACACACTATATCCATTGCAAACATAGCCTATTTGAGACCGATCATTCCCCCTCCCCCATACGCTCGTCTAGGCTTGGCTACTACAGACATCACCGTGCCATCGAGGACAATTAACTGCTTCCCCACCCCCACCGGCTCTCTCTGCCCCTGCATAGGCTAGACTGTAGGCTGGCTGTTTAGGCAACCTGTGGAAGAATGCGCAATCATGTTTCATCGCATATGCGCGTTTCAGAATGTTCGAATTCGCCAGCGTGCGTGTAGTTGTGTGAATAGAAAAAATAGAATAGAATATAGCCTATATTTATTGATGCCATGCTTAAAAACATTCTGCCATGAAGAGGTCGGGGATTGAACCATCAACCATGTAGACATGAGGCCGAAGCTCTAACCAGTGAGCTTACAGTCCTCCACTGCCGAATTGTGAAATTGTGTGTCTCAATGCTGAATCTCGAATTCACATAGACGTTAGCTTAAATTGTAGAAACAATAGGCTTTTTTTCAGCAGACATCGCAAACATATCATACACATTCACAAAACCGGAGAATATCTTTCTGCTCAGCATAGCTCTATCTCCCTCCCTCCGATGTAGCTAGACCCTATAAGATGCTTCTCCCTAAATGAATAAAAATGTTTTAGAAAGTAGCCACGGTAGCCTGTAAAATGCGGCCTGAAATCCTGGCTACTGTGTAATTGAAACCAGACTGTTAGGCTCTTTATTCCATGTCCGATCATTTTCGGTGGCGCAAACATATATTAAATGAATAGAAGTGAATTTGGGGAGTGAATTGGAACTAGCCACCCATTCACTTTTAGAGCATTTTAGTTGAAAGTCAAGTTTGCTTAAGTTTTGTTCAAGAACTCTTCCAGAGTTTTTACCTCAAACACAAATCAACACAAATAAATGAACAGATAACTCGAACGTGCTGTATGTCATAATGAAACAACCACAGACTATCAACAACACGGTCTGACACGAATGATACATGGCTTAGTGCAAACTGAATTTATGACCAAACGATTTGATTCGTGCACGAAGCGCCATCTAGCGATCAGTTTGTGTAAGTAACAGCCTCCCAGTCTAAGGACTCGGCGGTCTTTTGACCGCCTCGCCGAGCTTTAAGTAGTTCACACCAGCACGGCGCTTCTAGTAGGTCGTCAAAGCGGTCAAATGACCGGGGCGCGGCGCTTCTAGGTATAAGTGGGTCAGAGGGGCGCGGCGCTTCTAGTGTTAATATGCAGCTCTGACACATTGGCCTAAGTAAAGGACCACAAAAACGTATTGACAGATTCCTCGACTGACATCACCTTCTTTACAACCTCTACTTCGACATTCGTCATAACATCTTGAATTTCCCCTTGGGGATCAATAAAGTATCTATCCATCTGTCTACATCTGAAGAACTGAATCTACTTCTAATATAAAAGCAATCACATGAATTCTGTAATGAAACATTACACACAAAGCCAACAAATGAAACCATGTCTCCCTGTGGTCCAGACACATACAAATGACAACAAGTTTGAACTAAGGTTGTTTTTTATTTACAAATGTTTCAAATAAATTCAAAAATCGATCCGAGGTTCGCTGTAGCGCTTCTTGTTGTTCAATGAACCTCTTCTCCTCCTTCTCCGCCTCCTCCCTCAGGAAGGTGAGGACACTGTTGTTGGCCTTCGGTTTCTTGGGGGGGGGGGGGCCTCCTCTTCTTCAGGGCTTGCGGGATGTGGGGAGGCAGACGAGGGGGCCACAGCACACTCAGCCGGGCTCTCTGCGTCACATGAGTCCAGTAGGAGGGGAGGGTCCATTGCTGGTCTCCCATCTATGGCCTCATGCATTGCAGAGAACGACGGCCAAGAGGCAGCCGTGGCCTCTCCCCGGTCTGTCCCCGTCCCCGTTGGGGGACACCTGAGCTCCTGTAGGAATACAAGGAATGAGATTAGCTACAAATGCTTAAGTCAGACTTTGAAATGAAGGCTCTGCTCATTTTCTGTCCTTGAACAAGGCTGTTCATACCTTGTATTTCCTCTTTAGATTACCCCACTTTTTGGCACACTGGGAGGGGCTGAGCTGTTCAATATCCAGAACTTTGATTATTTCACTGCAATCAAACAAACTCCAGATTAGTCAAGCAAAGAAGGATCCAATGCAACCACTACAGTTTGCTTAGAATGTTTTATTTACTGACCTAGTGGTGCCTAACCAGTCCATGTATGGAGAGACAGAGAGAGAGAGAGAGAGAGAGAAACCCAATCCACACCACTCAAAAGAGCCGCACAACAAACAAAATGTTCAGGTTGGAAGCTTCACTTCACTTATCACTTCTGTGTAGATCTACATCAAAGTCAGTTGTAGTGTTATTTTCAGGGAAGTAGTGGAAGCTAAATGCAAGTAACCCAGTTTACCCACCTCTGACATTTCAGTGTGCTGTTTAGCCACCTTTTCAATGTTCCTTTCACACTGAAAATTTGAAAACACACTGTATTATCCAGATTCACTATATTTAGGCTACACTCATCCGAAAACTGATACCACATGGCACAGTCCACCTTACCATGATCACAGAATTAATCGTTTACCCACCTCTTCATTTGCCACTACACCCCAGGTTATTTTGGTAACGTTGGCTTGTTGTCAGAAGGGTTATGCTAAAAATCCACCCTTGGAATGCCCCGTGTTCCTCCTTGTAGGCTTGTGTTAAGGGTTTTGCTGTTTGCAACAGTATTTAACATGGCTAAAGAAACAAATGCGTCTGCTTGTTTTGGATTCCTATACATCAAGTGGTGAAATTGGAGGAAATTATTTCCTCCAAGTCCAAGCAGAAGTGAGAACATTGAGCGGCACGAGCCTCACAAGAGCAATTATTGCCGCATGCGGCTTGCGAACCATAGTATCGCCACCCCTATAGGCCTACTACATGTAATGTATTAGTGTAGCCCAGGGGTAGGCAACCTATGGCACGGGTGCCACTGTTGGCACGCTGAGGCATAATCACTGGCACGCGCCACCAGCATCAGCAAAAAAAAAATCTCAGACTGACCAAGTGACAAACTACAAACCCCAGATAAAAAAAGCTCAGCCAAGAAAAGCAAGGACAGGGATCACACTGACTGGTAGGCAAGATATACCTTTTAATTGAGACATATAGCCTATGATCCATTTTAGCCTCAGCCCACACTGTTCAGTTAAATAGGCCTGCTGTTGCCTATAAAATGTTGTGGCCGTTTCGTTTGTTATGCATGGCTATAATAATAATAATAATAATAATAATAATAATAATAATTTTAAAATAATAAAATAACATTTTATTCTATTAGCACATTTTCAATGTAAAATAAAATTCCAAATGTGTAGAAGTTTAATCCCGTTGTTTGTGTGTGTTTTTTAACCATTATTGTTGATAGTGGCACACTCATTGACTAGAAATTTTGAAGTTGGCACTGAAGGTCTCAAAGGTTGCCGACCCCTGGTGTAGCCTATACATGGCAGTAACCTACACAATAGTGTTACATACATTAGATAATGCCTGAATACCGCCTGCATCGTGTTTGCGTCGTGACATTAAGCATAAAGCTGAGTAAAAATGATAACACTCACGTCCAGGCCTTTGTGGCGGTATGCCGCCTCCCAGTTAAGAGGTGATCAATCAGCCTTTCTGTTTGCTTCTCACTCCCTGTGAGTATTACAAAACAACATTACACACTATAGTGTCCTCATAAGTGGCCTGCACCACTTGTAAATTACATAAAGTAGGCTGTGCAAAAATGCAGATTACTAATATTATTAGGCTATGTGCATTTTCGAATACTGCCTGTATTTTGAAGTGCTAGAGCCGAGGCCTAGCCTACCATATAAAAGTGAAATAAACTAGACTAAAGCCTAGGGTATGAAGTAGCCTAGCGTAATTGGCCCAATTATGGAAGAATAAAAAAAGACGCATCGCATCGACAAACATGTAAACTCTAACGTCCGTTGAGTAAACCTGTTGAACTTGTGAGGCCACTTGAGTCATGACAGTAGCTGCGTTTCCATTACAAATATGCGCAAAAACTTTGTCGATATTGTCTTAATGTCGAATATCACAATTTTCGCAATTGCGGTGTTTCCATTACATTCGGCTAACTAAATTAAAATCTCGTGTATTCTCGCGTGCTGTAAGTCATTAGGAGACATGGTGGTTATCAACATTACCCAGATTTAGCCATAGGGATTTAGCCTACACTAAATGCATTCAAATTACCATCAGCGGAGGAGTAGCTACGTTTTGGTGGGGCAGAAACATAAAATTAAAAATGACATATTTCACAGGAGTTTGTTGTAGTAGGCCTATGCTTAAATCATGTCACAGCCATGTCAGTGGAATATTTCGTAGATCAGCCCAGTTGATTAGTTTCTAAAACTAGAATCTAGATTTCTTTCAGCACCGTTCTCATCACGTTAAACCAGTAAAGCATAGTAACGTTGTTGCTATGGGTAAACAAAACTAGTTGAGCGGTTGCGTAGCCTATGCAGCGTTTTTGAGAAAGTGTTGTCGGCAAGTTCACAGCTGTGGATTCAACATTTTAGAATGACACGAGCCACTTTTAATGAAAAAAAAAAATATTGTTTTACATTATTCTCCCGGTGCCACTTCCTGTCGGCAGTCTTCTTCGTCGATTTCGTTCCTCCTAACATCCTGTTGTTGGATCACGTGACTCGTCAGATGCGAAAAAAGTGTTTCCATTGCAGTTTTGCGAAATATACAAATTTCGATACGCTCGAAATACCACCTCACCCGAGCGCAAAAACTTTTTATCGAAACATGTGAGTTTTTTCGAAATGTGTGTGTTTCCATTAAGCACATTTCTTTTCGCAACTCTTAATTTGCGCAATTTAATGGGTAATGGAAACGCAGCTAGTGACCGGCATATTTTCATTTCATGACATGGGGTACAATTAGGCTACCACTTACATTTAAACGTCGGCGTCCCCATTGTTCTTGAACTTGAACAGATGTGAATGATCGAGGCGGCCTTTTTAAACGTTATACAGGACACGTCATCCATGCGTTGCCACACAACGCCCATCTCCGGAATAACACTTCCGCGTGGGATGGTCTTATGTTTCCTCTCGTATCAGGATTTCCACTTCCCTCCTCTGTCCTCGGTCTTGCCTCCTCTGGTTGCAATTACATGAATGAGATGTCCTCGTGCCCTCGACTGTGAGCGATTTCCGGTGAACAAGGATCAAGGGAGGAAGGAAGGACCGATAAATCCTTACGTGAGAGGCACCAACTGTCTACGTCCGTCAATGGATCTCATTCACTTTGCATGGGGCGGACTCGAAATGCATTGTGGGTCCGTCCGTTCCTTCAGCTCCGTTGCCTCCGTCAAGAAAGTTTAGAAATGTTCAACTTTTCAGGCAGCGACGGATCAGTCAGCCAATCAGATCGTGTGTATGCAAATACACATACGGCAGACACAACCTCCAAGATACGTTGACGGACGTGGACAGTGTGAACGCGGGGTAAGAGACACCTTGATGTACGACCTCATGGCAGCTGGAAGCCAAAGGAATTACCAGAACTAAGGCACAAATAATCACAAAGCTGAAGGCGTCATGGGGTGACTATGTCCAGTGGGGGAGGAACCATGCCTTAGACACTGAGTGCCCTTGGGGAAGTTTTAATGTAACACAGCTGAACTTCTGGCTGGATGTAAACAAACCTGCAACACTGGTACAGAGAGCATTGACCAGTAGCCACCCCTGTTGCCCTCTATTAGTGAATTCACACTGAAAAATAGAGCATTGGCTTGTAGCCATCCCTACTGCCTCCTAATGGCGAATACACACTGGAATGTAGGGCATAGACCAGCAGCCCCCCTGCAACCTCTGGCCAGCGAGTCCTCTTGTTTCACATTCATTCTATGTGTAGACTAGCCTGGCAAGCCAAACTACACAGAAATGTATAGTCCGGGGTCGGACCATTCACAGAGCTGAAGCCTGTGGGTGGGATGAACAGTTGTCTTTCAAACTGCTGTGGTGGAAAATTCCACGCTCCTGGGGCCTCATGTACAAAGCTTGCGTACGCACAAAAATGCTGCGTACGCTAACTCTCACGGTACGGACAGATCTTTCCGGCACTTCACTTTGTCGTGTCGGAACCCGCTATTTCCCTATGGGTGACGTCAAGCGACTTTAACGGACCCGCAAAGCATTCCGGGAAGGCAGCGCTGCATTTGAAAACCTGTCGCGCGACAGAAAAGCTGGCCGATCCCCAGCTCTATGCAAATGAGTCCGTTGAACGCGAGCCGTCTGTCCAATGAAAGCACGAGGTAGTAGGTTCGTCGTTGTAGTACAACAGTGCCCGTGAAACTTGGTTCCGTATACAAGTCAAATTCATGTTTAAACGAACTCTTCCACGACCAGCTAGTTGTCCATAAAATAAACGAAACTTGGATTTGGAGAAATACATTGACTGTTGGTGTTTC
Source organism: Sardina pilchardus (assembly GCF_963854185.1). NCBI lineage: Eukaryota > Metazoa > Chordata > Actinopteri > Clupeiformes > Clupeidae > Sardina > Sardina pilchardus. Next base: position 25,899,900 of record NC_084998.1, read on the forward strand.
TGGTGAGGATTTGAGATTGCATTGAGTAGTTTAAATAAAACAATATTTCAAAATGGCTTGCATAGTTTGTGTAGGCTATTAATATTTTCGTATGCTGTTAAATACACGCCTAAAATGGTGTATATTTGTGAGAAACACTTTAGACAAGTTAAAACGAACTGCTTATGAACTGCTAACTGACAATTCAAACGAAACGCCCACTCACGACAAACGAGGGGAAGACGTGCGACACCTTCCGACACATATGTAGTGCATATGTGTCCAAACCGTCACACTCACGTCCGGATGTACAAAGACTGACTTGAACGTGAGAATGTGCGGTCCTCCACGCAAGCTTCATGCCTGGCGTACGCACATTTCCAGTGTGTATCGTCAGTTGGCGACACGTAGAGGCAATGCAGCGCAGCAGCATTAGTTGATCACGAATCAAGGCCTTTATTTGCACAGCATATTGTGAAATGTGGGCTATTAAAAATAGCACTTCGAAGTCGGCATGTTTCTAGATAAATGGGCATGCAATGTGCGTTAATACTACCAAACTATGCAACAGCCTATATCTGCAATTAAAACTGTAGTCTTATCAGAGGATATCAAGAATTAGGTAGCCTAATGTGAAACGTATAAATATAGTGCCTATATTTATTTCCATGATTGTTCACTGGCTTATCAAACATTTCAGATTTCGAAGAGCTTTCCTTCCTCGAAATCTGCGATAAATGGGGCCGGCTTCACGAATATGTCCATGCCTTAAACATTTTCCGGGTGTTTTCACATATTTCCGATAGTTTTCAGTAAAACAAAATACAAATGGGACAAGATGATACGCGTGAATTGAAGCAATTTCCCTGACTGACTGCATAGGCTACTTTGACATTCCTCGAGTAAGCATTCACATTATTGTTGTCACATTTGTGCAAAATATAGGAATATTGATCCAGAAATCGTCATGGCAAAGCCTGGATAAACTTCTACTATGGGTGCGCGATGCGTGGTCTCTTACTCGGACACGAGTGATTAATGCAGTTATTTTGTAATGCTTGAAATGCCCACCAAACTGCGTTATGTGAACCTTGTCACTTGCAGACTGACCACTGAATCTGCCACGGTCTCTGACCCTTGTAGCCACTGCCACGCTCTGCCACAACCGTTTTTTTGTTTCGATATTAATTACAGATGATAAAGACGTACTGTAGGCTACTGTATCTTTACCATTTTGTCTGATAATAACACTTCTTCATTTGATTTGACTATTTAAATTGTATTACATTTTGTAGCAGGTTCGAGAACGGATGGATCTACAAATGCGTTTTAACTCTTATTAATATTGTGGGATAGGCTAAGCCATTTTGCCTTCGCGGAGGTCTGAGTTTTCGAGTGGCCTTCTAGTTTGCATATTAAAATGAGTGTGATTGAGGGAGGAGAGAGGGTGGAGTATAATGCTCGTGCATGTGCGTTTAATTTCACGCAAATTGGGATGTACAAAGGAAAGCTGCGTGGATTGCTGCGTACGCATGGTTTCATACATCTGATTTTTTTTGTGCGTACGCTTCTTTCCAGATTTTCGCGTACGCAATGTTTTAGTAGGAATTCCACGCAAGTCTTTGTACATGAGGCCCCTGGACTTCTTGACTATTAGCACTCCGGAACCAATTAACTCTTGTAAAGAAACCAATTATCACTCTGGACCAAGCATCCGAAGGAGACCACGTAGACAGAGACTTCCCAACACTGATAATCTTTATTCACTGTATCACAATGATATTACAATCCAAACAATGTCTGAACTGCACTACCAAGCAATAGAGTGAAGGCGGCGCTACCAGCTGGTACCTCGACGAGATCGATCTGAAGCTCTGGCTGCTCTGCTCTCCCTTATATTCTGTTCAGAAGCGCCTCCTTCTGAGAACGTCACCAGATCTCGTTTAGCCAATCAGAAAGGGCAGAGAAGCCAAAAGATCCAATCATAATGGTGGAAAGTTTCACCCTCCTCCATTTTAAAGAATATGAGCACACCCCTCATTAGGTCACTATGTTGAGTCATAGTTGTTTGCGCTCTTTTGCTATAGTTTGGGTTTTCCGGTTCTTTTCAGTTTTCCAGTTTGCATCTATTTTACCCTTTCAACCAGCTGGCACATTGCCCTCACTCCTGCTTGAGTGGAGAGTCCCCTTTCTTCTGTTTCACTCTCATCCAAGACATGTCTGTACATGTCTGTACATGCCTGCACATGCCTGTACACTTTGTTCCATGTTGATCCTTTGTTTATAAGTATATGGTATTAAAGGTTATTAATGTATCTTATCACTATATGTTATTCAAACAGTATAAAAGGAAAAAACACCACACTGCCTCTGCACGTAATAGGCCAGCATTTGTGACCAATTGTGGCCGGTCGGCAAAACGGCAAATACAGTACATCCTTCTTTAAAACGAATGACTTGCCTGCTTCTTTCTGCTCAACCTTCAAAGAAAAGCCCAAGTCTAACTCTTCCAAAGCCGATTCAAACGAGCACGCTTCGTTAGCCTCATCCATCTTTTGTTTTTCTCTATGGTTGTGCAACACGGTCTCACACCCAACTCGTCGAACGAGGACGCATGGTCCAGCCCCCTGGCATCAATATCCGAAGCCGAAGGTGAGCTAAGGCGGGCTCAAGGACTCCGTACACAGATAGAGCGTTCTGATTGGCTAGGCTGGCCTGGAGCCTAGCGCAAGCTTGGCCTCAACGGTGCGACCCTAGACCATCCCGCTAGGCAAAAATATTTTTGCCCGCTAGGGTGCCTCTAGATTTCTAGGCTATGTGTAAACACTTATGGCCTGTACAGACTACAAGACTTTTTTGTCTTTCACGATTAACTTTTACGATTGACCATGTCAGACTATGCGATCAGAAAACCACAAAATCATGCAGTGTCGTGGCCGCAAGAGTGGCCATATTACAAGATCATTATCGTAGCCTTCTCATTGTGTGTTGTCACAGTATCAGTGGAGGACATTCCCCAAAAATTCTAACATGCTAGACTTTTGGTCGTAACGTCGTAGAATGTCGCAGACAATAAATCGCGGGTCGTTGAACATGTCAGATTACAAGACGCTTCCTCCTTCGAACGTCGTTCCCGACTTTGAATATTCAGACCGACAATGGAAATTTGTCGGCCACGACACAATCGTGACAAGATCAGGCTGAAATTGTGTAGTCTGCACAGGCCATTAGAGCAAGCTGCTGATGAGGTTTGTTGCTGGTTTGAGCAATGTTAGTGGTTTAAAAATGTGATTTTGAAAGCGTATGGCTCTAAGCCCTATGCTAACCTACTGTTTGCGATTTTGGGATGTAACTCTTGCCCAACGGAAAGTACTTCTTCCACGGCTTAAGCCTACCTTACATTGACAGACTTTGCAAAGATTTGGAAAAGATTTTTGAAAGACTACAGTCTCAGACCCTCTCACATCTAAAGACAATTCATTGAGTTTTTAGTCACAGGCCAGTCTCAGATTAGGATTTTGCAAAGACTGTGGGTCACTATTTACAAGACTGCTGTTAGACTCCTTCAAATTATTTCCATCGTGCACTAGGCTACGTCATCAACAGGAACTCACATGATAGCCTACTCGTATCAAAGTCATTTTTTGCGTTTCTGCAGCATGTGTGACATCACTAACAGATATAGAGTTGTTCTGTCACGTAGACTAATAAATTATAAGAAATGAAATAACAAATAATCATATAGGCTACAGCTGTCGCCTGTTTTGTGTTCGACCGCGGTCACTATTGGTTTTTAATGTTCACGTCACTATTTGCATGAGCCACGACTGAAAAGACTTCGTTCCGATAATATCAAACGTGTTTGATATTGTCGTAACGGCAAAACTAGAAAAAGACTGACTCCGACGGACTTAAAACCGCTAAGATTGGCACCTTACACTAAACGATTTAGATGACGGGAGCGCGCCGACATTCTAGTACAACTCCGATTTTGGAAATTTAGTCGCCGACTGTTAAAACAGACCAAAATCGTGCAATGTAAGCCAGCCTTTAGTTGATGTATTTTTTTTTTTTTTTTTTCAATTTTCGCCTTCCTCAACAGGGTACTCCTGGCATGCCATGTCAGAGGTGGGAAAGTCCAGCTTCAGAAAGTAAAAGTCCCACCACACATCTGTGTCAACCACTCATTTAAACCAGCTGATTCTAGTTAGCACAACTCTTCAGCCAGGTAGAGCAGCTAACCCCGCATTCACACTGTCTCCGTCCGTCAACGGATCTCATTCACTTTGCATGGGGCAGACTCGAAATGCATTGTGGGTCCGTCCGTCGCTTCAGCTCCGTTGCCTCCGTCAAGAAAGTTGAGAAATGTTCAACTTTTCAGGCAGCGACGGATCCGTCAGCCAATCAGATCACGTGTATGCAAATACAGATACGGCAGATCCAACCTCCGTAATCCGTTGACGGACGGAGACAGTGTGTACGCGGGGTAATTGATGAGATCACCTGTGTTAAGTGCACAGGTAGAACTAATTCATGATTGGACATTCAAAATCTCCCTTTAAGCTGGGCATACATTCTGCGATTTTTGGCCCATTTTGACACAAAACGTGCGACTATTTAGGGGATCGGGCCGAATTTTGACTCAGTCATGCGTCTCGCATCGTATATAGTATACATGGGGTAACGAGAAGCGATTACCACCTCACGACCGCCTCTCGATCGATCGGATGAAAATCAAACCTGTTTGAAATCCTGGTCGCCCCTCGTGAGGCTATCACACTGTTGAAGCAGTGTTACGAGCCGATTTACCTCAACCGGTCACACTACACATGAACGAACACAGATACGGACGACAAGACAGCAGTGTTGCCATAGTCTGCTTATTATAAGTGACTTGGGCTTGATTTTGGGCGTGAAGTTGCGGGTTGCACACAGCGCCTAGACGTACACAGAGGGCATTTTGAACCTATGCCTCTGTGTCGACTCTATGCTGTAACTGTAGGCTCCTCTGATGTGACCACCCCAGAAATGTAACGGGGTTAAGGGAGGGGATGCTAACTTTTTGGGGTCGCTTCTTTAGGGCTTTTTTTCAGAGACCTGCTGCTTATTTTTCCTCACGTGAGCTGTCAACATTGAAGACAAGTAGACAACACGGCCGCATGGCAGCACAGTGGATAAAGTTCTGGATAGAAGAGTCCGACAAGTTGTGTATGGACGTACAATGTGAGCAGTCAGATCGCATCCGAATGTGACAAAGTGGATTGCTCTACATTGCAACATGTCACCTACGACATCTGAGGCCCTTCCCCTCAGATTAACTCTATTAGACTGGTTAATGTATTACAAGCAACCAGGCAACACAGGTTCGTGGTCACAGAAAACCAGAGGTGTGTGTCCAGAAATAAACTCTTTATCGTCATTAAAAACATAGGGAGTGGATTCTCTCCAGTCAGTACCTTTGCCACTAAGGCTGCGTTCAGACTGCCAGCCAAAATCCGATTTTTAGCCCATTCAGATTTGTATCGGATTTCACTTTTGAAGTCTGAACAGTGACAGGTCACATGAAATCCGATTTTTGCAAAACGGTTGCAAACCACATCCAGGAGGTAGTTTCATTTCGCATCCGTATCGGATATGGACAGATGCGTCTCAGTCTGAACAGCTCCCAACACTCAGATCGGATTTGACTGTCCGTGACGTGACTTTACGTGAGTGACCGCCCACCTATTTCCAGTTGTGGAGCAACGTTACGGCTATGTCTTTTGACCATGTTATATTAAATGTGACTTAACAATACTCAATGCTAAATATAGCATGTAGTCTCTGGGTTACATGCTGCCACTCAGACATGCCACCACTACGACATGCTTCCATTTAGACATGCCTCTATTTCGACATGCTGCTATTTAGACATGCTGCCAATCCGACACATTTTAGTACCCCCATTCCGACAGTTTACAAATCCTATTTTTTTCCAAGTCAATTTAACGGACCCTATGAGCCCGACGGATGCAAAGTGCGTCAAAAAACACACCCATTCTTCTCTGTTACATTGCTCCGTGATTATTAGTCACAGCGAGATGAGACCTATATTGCATGAAAGAGCAGAACCGGGGCTTTCCAACTGTAACACGTGTCTGTACGATCAAGTATAAAGTATAAAATAAAATCATGAATTTAAATCAAAGTATATCATATTTACAGTCTATATTGCTCTGCGTTCACGCACACAGCCACTGCTCTCGCTTGGATTACTCCGGGACCAGGCATCGCACAGACATGACAAGCATATCAAATGAAAGAGGAGAAACAGAGCTTTCCGTTGATACCAAACACATCGATCCTTTTGTGTTATAAAAACAGACGAAGTGACAAACAAATAAGAATGTCATATAGCTTCGGCTCGCTACTTTCGTTTGATTTACTCGTGAAACGCCTGGTCAAAAATATATGACTTGCATGTCAGATAAAAGAGGAGAGCTAGAGCTATCCACAGATACCAAATACAACCTTCTAGGCCATAAAAAGGACGAAGTGACAGCAAAATAATAACTGTAACATTAATAGCCTATTAATTACCTCATGTCGGAATGGCACGTTGTTTGGAAAAAAAAGTGAAATACCGCAACTGCGACCATGGAAAAAAAAAATGTCGGAGTGGTGGGACTTTTTCCCATAAGGAGACATGCCTCCACTACGACAATTGGACGTCAATGTCGGAGTGCTGATATGTCGGAATGAACGGCGGATACCTAGTCTCTGCTCTGTTTCATGGAAGTTGCAAGAATCCACATTGTTCTATTAAATGCCGTTAAATAATTAAATAGCCTCAGTTTGAAGCGGAGCTTGCACTGATTAGTTTCGGTTTCTGTCGCGCAAATGCGCACGCGTATGCATTCAATGAACACTCACCTAGTTGTATTGTTCTATGTTTAATCACACCAAATTAGCAAGTAGAATTCTATTTCCTCCTGATGGCAGAAATGTTTGTTTTTGTTGCTACAGCAACCAGTCAGTTTTGTTACTAATGTGACCCAGTCTGAACAGAGCCATATCCGATTTGGATTTGGATATGAGAAGGAATCAGATTCGTCTGCAGTCTGAACGCGGCCTAAGGAACTGACATAACATACTGCACATAAACACATACAGAGGTCACAGCCATCTCACTGGACAAGTACCAGTAGGGAAGACAGACACACATACACACTGACATAACACATACAGTACATAAACACATACAACTTTGAGGGGAGGTCACAGCCATCTCACTGGACGAGTACCAGTATGGAAGACAGACACATGTAACTGTACACACAACAACACTGTGCTGCAGTAGACTAGTGACTGATGGGAAGGATAGGGAGAGCCAGGAACAAGGCTGGAGCTTACCTAGGGCTGAGGATTATATCAGAGGGAGAGTCTAATGACACACCACACGTGAAATGTCAACGTCAGATGCTCAGATACACCACAGCAGGAAAAGTGAAGACACACCACCACCGAAATGGCCCGTCACCCAGTTGGTCTGCAGCTCCTGTCCAGGATAGAGAGAGGGATCCATGAATGAGCCTCTGAACTTGGCCTATTATTAATACAAACAATACACAGTATATGCACTCGGAGTCCGTCAGTTCATGAATTGAACACACATTCATTCAGGTCACAACCACATTACAGTGGCTACTATTACAGTGGCTAAACACATAGCCAATTCAACAAACAGAATGAAACAAAAACAAAACAAAACAGCAGCGTTCGGAACTCGAACCAAGAAGCCTTGATGTTGCCGCTCCCTTGTTAGCCTACTGCCGAGATCTGCTACACGAAGAATATACACAATTAAAACCCACAACCCACCCAGCTATGTTAATTTGACGACAGTTAATCGTGACATACTGTACCAATCAGACGTCTGCTATGTTTTGAGGCCCATGTTCTGCAATGTTGTCCATGTTATAGTCCTAAAACCCCAAAGTTTGAGTTACAACAAATACAGGAAATGTCACTATGCAATGCAATAGAAGACTGTTTGGCACACACTCACAGCATCATCATTTTATCAAAATGTGCAATAAAGGACAATGTGAAAAACCTCAAAAACCTGCCAAACAATGTGCAGATATTAGAACAGGTGATGAGCACACAATCACAGCATCATCATTTTCTTTTCACTTAAATGCAGTGTCTATTTCTTAGCCAGTTTCTTTAGAGACTCTAGGCGTCTCTTCCGGAACTCCTTCCGTGCCTTAGCAGCTGCAGCTAAAAGGGCATCTTTGGCACTCTTCTTTCCTGAGGTGCAGGGTGCATGGTATTGGCGCTTCCTGGCCTCTGCCCTCCTCCGTATGTGTGCCCTGTACCTTTGGCTTGAAAGTTTAATGTTCCTCACAAGGGGGATGTTGACAGGGCTCTCTTTACTTGGTCGTGAGTAAAGGCTGATTGAGGACTCATTGGAATAAGGGCATTAAGCTATGTATAAGAATAAAGGAATAAATACAGTAAATACAGTATGTACATTTACACATAAATAAATGCCTTGTTGTGCCTGTCAAGGCGTACCATGGTCGTGGACACCAACAGGCACAGGCAAGACGCAGGTAGTGCAAGGCAAAAACATACAAAAACACTAAACAGCACAAGAAGGGCAAAACCATGCATGTCAGCAGAGGTCCACAAGCCCCACACAACTGAAGTGATACCACTGGACTGGGCAGTTCTAGTTGTCACAGGCCACCATTTCCCCTTCCTCTGGTCCGGCACAGAGACACCACACTTCCTTTGTTCTCTTGGCTGCTTTTTTGGCAGGCTTCTTTCTCGCCCTCTTCCCACCTACTTGTGTCTGTGGTGGCTGCTGCTGGTCCTGGGCTGGCGGCTGTGGCTGTTGTAGCTCCCGTAGCACGCTGGGACCAGATGATGATTGAGAGCCAGGTGGGATAGAGAAATATTGGACGGTAAGTTCAGGGAGAGCCACCTTCACAAAGAAGTCCTGTGCCTTTTGTAAACGTGCATCCCAGAAAGCACTGTCCGGAGCTATCCGCAGAATCACTGTGTCCTTCAAGGTCCACACTACAAAGTCGCAGTAGGAGCTCTTGGTCACAAACAGTTGGGTCTGGACTTGTGTAGTACTGGTGATTCTTTTTTAAGTGCACCTGACCCTCGACTCTATGTAGGCAAAAGATGCGGTCATCTGACGAACAAGCCTGAAGGATTGTGCAGTCCTTATATTTCGCTGGGCACTTCACCTCCACGCAGCCTTTCCCACAGCAGGTGCAGGTTACAATTGCATCCGGCGAGGCTCCTACCTGTGGGAAGGCCGGGTTGACAGAAAAACCCACAGGGTTGCACATCTTGATTGGTGTGCTGGTGTTCTGTTTGGGCAGTGTGTGCCCGCAACGCAGTCTCTTTGTGTCTGATTCCCCAACTGGTGGCAGCTGTTCCTGGCCCACGAGTTGGGTAGCACACCCTCTTTACGATGGAGAGTGCCGGAGAACTGAGGTCTGTTCCATAGACACTATGCATCGAGGAGGCTGTGACTCTCCCTGCCCGCAAACCAAAGGGATGACTTGTGCTGTCCCCTTGTCCGTATCTCCATCTGCACTGCCTGTTCGTCAGACACACCTGCAACAGTCTTTATGGTCTGACAGTGCTGCTGCAGTGCGGGTAGGTCGCTTCTGTTAAGGCCAGTTCCATTAATCAGAGACTGTAGGCTCCGAATGGGCCAAACAGGATCTCTAAACAGCTCACAGTAGTCAGGGAGCACACTCAAAAAGGCAGATCCTGTGCCCGTCATGCTGATTTGGCGGTGGAAATGTTGCCAGCTGTTCTGGTGTGGGTGTTGGTGGTAGTGTTGTTTTGGCCATACGTGTTCTCTGCGCTGGACTGTTGTTGGTCTCACCGTCAATTTGTCTGTCTAGAGATCTGCGGGTGGCTGCTGCAGATATGAAATTGATCTGGTGGCCAACCTCTGGTAGCACCTTCTTGACGCTGTTTGGGAGCTTCCAGTACGCCGGCTCATCTGTGACCGTGGCCTTCTCCTTTAGCCGGACACAGGCATCGACCATGAAGAGCAGGGCTCCAACGTGGGTGCACGTCTCCGCTACACCAGCCATACAGGTGCAGTGGGCTGAACACACTTGCCCCGACGGTGTGAAGATCACCCATGGAGCAAGAGGAGGCTCACTGAGTCTCCGTGAATGCAGGACCTATGCATAAGTGTAGTAACTGACACCAAAGACAAGATAATTCACGATGCCCATGCACGTGCACGGTGGTAAACTATCCATGTCTCTTCCGCAGCAGGGAGCTCGTAAGGATCCATATTTTGGATGCTGGAGAGCTTCTCCAAATATCGCTGCTTTGCGCTTGTGTAGCAGTATGGTACAGGGGGTCAGGATTTGACTGATTAGCTTCGCCGATTAGCAAGGCACTTCCTCGTCGCCATTTTCCAGAAATACATCATGTCCGGTGCCGTTTTCCCTGCGTTTTCCTCATGCTGATTGGTGGCTGTTCCACTCTCAGCTCATGCACGAGCTTAGTGTGGGCACGAGCTCTCCGTCTGTACCTTACGTCAATCAGTAACCTGGCACTTAATTGGCTAAGTAAAACGGCACCGGAAACAAGTCCCTTGAAACGCCATGTTGAAGCCTGAAAAAATCGTTCAATTTTGGCACTTTTCACTAGCCTAGCATTCCCATTGAAATGAATGGGGGCGGGACTTGTTCACTTTCTCCAGTTCTTATAATACCTCCATGGTATGGTATACTGTGGGCACCAGGTGGGCTACCCCTGCTGATTGTCAAACAATTAGTTGTCAGCCAATCAGGGTACAGGGTGGTTTTTATAAAAGTCAGGTGGCAGTGTCAGTGTGATTAACGTGTGACTGACACGGAGTGCAAGCCCTGCTTCCTGGTTCTTCAGATCCTCTACTGTGGGTCTCCGGTCTGAAAGATGCTAGCTCGCGCAACGCAGTTGGCGATCACCTGCTGGAGTGGGTGGAATGCTGTTGGGAGCTACCTGAATGGGTTGCTACCTCCCCTTTGGAGCTGCAAGTTGAGGTTCACGGAGCTACAATAACACCCCCCGCTCACGAGAAGGGAACACTGCTGCTTTGCCGACCCCTGCTTTGCCTGCTGTTGTGTGTCGCTTGGCCTAGCTTGATGCGCTATCTGAGCCATTTGACTGGTTTAGTGTCAATGTGCGCCACTTGTTGGACTGTTGAGTGTATGTGCGGTTATGTGTACGTCTGTCTTCCACACTGGTAATCGTCTAGTGAGATGGCTGCGACCACTCCGAATTATGTGTTTATGTACTGTATGTAGCTTGTGTCAGTTGTGTCAATCTTTTTGTATATTCGTGTGTCATTCATTTTAGTTCTGTCTTCCCTACTTTCCTAGGAGCTGAGCGCCAAAGGTGGAGGGGTGAAATTCCCAGAGTGGCGTAGTCAGGCTATCCAAAATACTGCTCTTGCCACACTTGGTATAAGCTTGTCCTTGTATGGTTCATCTTCTTTTGCCTTATCTTTTTGCATTGTCTTGCTTTCTGCCGTATGGAAGCCCTGAACCGCAAGTGAAGAAAAAAAATTGAGATGCTATCTTGTTATTTCGAGATCATATCTCGTTATTTCAAGATAATATCTCATAATTTTGAGATAATACACATATGTAAAAAAATACATACATGTTTTTTTTTTTTTCAGATATTATCTCGTTATTTCAAGATAACACACTTCAATCCATGAACCCATGAATAGGACTTCCTGCTTTTAATGATGTAAAATGATGATTTTTACATCATTGAAAGCAGGAAGTCCAACATTAAAATCCGTATTTCTCCCATCTCAAGGCAAACTGAAGGAATGATGCACGACCATTCAAAAACATGACTGGTTTTCTAAAGATACAAAGCTTAATGCTAATCAGTGAAGTGTCCCTTTAAACTGAATGGGGGAAAAGGATCAATACATAGATAGATAGATATATATTGATCCCCAAGGGGAAATTCAAAAGAGGGGTGCATAGCACTTGCTCTGCACATACAGGACAAAGAGCTGAAATTTCCAAACAACATCCATTGCCACCCACAGTGCAGATGAAATATGCATTACACAAGTTCCCACCAGCTGGACGAGGTGCAACCTGGCGATGTAGAAATGCCTGGCGGGATGCGAGACCGCTCTGAAGTCCTCAGTCAGACCAGAAGTCCTCAGGCAGACCAGAATGCTAGACTGATGCAAGCAAGCCCTCCTCCATGTACCAGGTGGTGAGAGTGGAGTCAGAAAAGAAGGCCTATGATGTATTTTGAATTGGAATGCAGTATAAGATCCTATCTGATCCTATCTGTCTCAGGGAGTGGAACAGAGAGCAATGTCACAAGAGATACTACAATTAATGGAATGAAAAATGTGACTGGCTGACATTTCACTTGGCTGTGACAGAGAGGTAGTGCCACTACATGAGTGACTCAGCTATTGAATGCTGTTGGATGTAAATTCTCAGAACCCAAAACATTATCAAAAGCTTAGACTTGACAATGAGGGGAACTTTGTGCGCCAACATTCAGTGGGTAGCGTAGGAAGGAAATGTAAAATCCCTCAGTCCCATTCTGCGGAAGTAATTAATTCAGCCTGGTCCCTGTACAACAAGTGACAAATGACTCTAACAATTATTATGCAAAGTCTCATCTGCCCACTAAGATAATGTGAGATCACAGAGTCTCAGCACCACCAACTGAATACTGTAATTCTGCATGTATAACGCCTACCTTGCACTGACAAGATTTGGGAAAGATTCTTGAAAGATTGTAGTCTTTTGAGTAAAGCTTGAATGAGGGACATTAGTTAAAAGACTACAATCGTTCAAGACTCTTTCCCAAATCTTGTCAGTGTAAGGTAGGCTTTAGGGTGCAGGGGAAGGCTCCGAGGTGTCCTTCTGGAGCCATGACCACAGTGGGAGAGAGCAGTGAAAGGTTTACCTGTGCTCCCCCTCCTCAGCTCTCCAACTGGGAGGACATGTTATATTCATACAGCCGCTACCCAGACAGGGCAATAAAGGCCATGCATATTTATGAGCTCAGCAGGGGCACTTCCCTATCCAGCCGCCCTCGACATACACTTGTTTGTGTTTGGGAAGGAGTTTGTGTTGGTCTGTGTAAATCTTTCTGCGTGTGTGCGTGCGTGCTTGTGTGTGTGTGTGGATGTATGTATACTGGCAAACAAAGAATTTGAATTTGGATTGAATACATCAAACCTGACCTTGAGCCGGTAAATAAAATAAATAATCTATGGCATAGACAGAAGAAGATTGAGTATATGCATGTTCTCCCACACGCAGGTAAACAAACAAATGTCATGGCAAACACCTGAGTGTGCACACAGTTAGTCAACAGCAGCACTGCATTGGCAAGATTACAAAAACAACGAAAAGACTGCTCATCAAATAACACAGGCTGAATTGAAGATAAGTGATCCGGGGAGAGAGTGCTGCTATTGCATGTAAATACCCTCATTAATTAAATATTTCCCAAAACAGGTTATCTTCTGACACCACGGGAAAGATCTCCCTCGCTCACCGCCCTCCGCGGCATGAAGTGCATTAATAAATAACTTTCTCTGTCGAGCGCTATGCTAATGCATCAGAGAGTGGAGCTGGAGCCGTACGCCAACACAGACAAGTTTCTTCGTCCTGTACAAAGGACTCTTGGGAATTGATGTATTAATGAAAGGGCACGGCATAAACAAGATCTGCGAGCACAAACTAGAGAATAAGAGTACAGACGCACAGACATAACAGCACGACGCTTTCAAAGCATGACGGAGATGAGCGGCGGGGGAAACTGACTGAGAGAAAGGCGACACAAAGGACACACACAGAATATAAGAAGACTGAAATGAGTGAATAGAGATGACACTTCTCAGAGATTCTCAGAGAGCCACAAAAGGAAGATATCAGAAAAGCTTTGTACGGGTGGATAGACGAGTACCTCAATAGGATACAACACTTTGGCTAAGAAAACCAATATGGTATTATAATACCAATTGACGACACACAAATCAGTTCAATGCCTTCTCATGGGGAAGCGGAGGATTTAGACACTGTGACTTATAATGTAGACTACTGTAAGAAAGCATTGCTAATGGCCTTTGAAGGTCTTCTTTCTGTGGCTGGTAGAGTTATCACACAGGATTGGGTATGTTTTTCACACTGGTATTTACAATAGGTCTTTGAAATACAAGATAGCCACATGTGTTTGCAAATATGAGCTTCGGAAGAAGTGATCACGGCATTTCTAGACGGCCACAGCAGTGAAGAAGGAAGGTTGTGCACAAAGGTTGCTTTGTTGTTTTGCTGATATTGTTTTTGTTAATTGGTTCTTTGCTTGGCAGCACATCTGGTACGGTGATGTCGTGTAATGTTTAAAATGCTTTGTTTGTTGATTTACCACTGGGAAATGGGAAATGTCGTGGGTACAGCCTACTGGTTTGGGCTTCGAGCTTGTAACCGGAGGGTTACCGGTTCGATCCCCGACCAGTCCGCGCCTTGAGTCAAGGCACCTAACCCCTCACTGCTCCCCATGCACCGCTGTTGGGCAGGCAGCTCTGTGTTAGTGTGTGCTTCACCTCACTGTATGTTCACTAATTCACAAATTGGGATAAATGCAGAGACCAAATTTCCCTCACGGAATCAAAAAAGTATATATACTTATACTTATACTGAAATCCCCTACAGCACAATGAATTTAACACCACTCCAGTGTATATCTGAAATGTACGAAATGATATTCCGTATTTTTCCATTTACAAAATACAGAAAATATCCCAAACTGTCCCCAAAGCTCTGCATGATTGTCACATTTGCAAGCATTGCTGAGGGATTAAATGGTGTGGACACTTTGCTTGTTCTTTTATTGAGACACATGAGCTGCCAAGTGCAAATTTGAGGTCCCATTTGTCTTCTCAGGTTCAGTGTAAAGGCCAATTTATAACCCACACTGCAAGAGCTGCTCAATAATAATAAAACATGTATTTGTCTTGGCCAGTTGGCAGTCTGGCAATGTTACCTGCATGTGAAATTCTAGAAAGGTGCAGGCATGGGAAATTTTGCCAGTCTTTCTGATTGGATGACAACCTGATGAGGCAGTCTCCTCCAAGCCACATCTCCTACCATCACGCTAGCAATTGTACATATTAATGCTTCACTGGCTTCTGCGACTGCATTTCCTTTGTGCGGTCCTTCCTTTGCTCCATACCCAAGGGAAGAACTATTGCCCAGTTTCGCTCCTTCACTCCATTCTAAGACTATAGAAAGGGCAGCGTCCAAACAAGACACAGAATGACCTTGATCCTAATCAGTCTGGCTTTAAAAGTGACCAGTCCACTGAAACGACTCTGTTGTCTCTGACAGAAGCTTTAAAGCTCCCCTTGGCAGGATTAGCTACATTTCCCCCTCTGCTGGAGAAAGTGTGCATGCTATTTCTTATTAACTGTGGAAAAAAGTAACGATTAATGCATGGATTTGTTTACAAGCTAGCGAAACGGTTAGCATAAGTTCAGCAGAACAATGTGGATGTTACAAAGTAAGACACGCAATTTAAAACGAGTTTCCTGATTCTCACTTCTCTTACCGGGACGGTAAATCCCAATGTTCCAAGGTTGGTTTTCGACCTAGGGGATGCGGGAAAAGTCAGCATTTTCACCGGAACAGATCATATAATCATCCAAATGATTCATAAACGGGTTAATTAAGTTGAAAAGTGGCCAAGTTCCCCTTTAAAATCAGCCAGAACAGCAGTTTGGTCATCTGTCATCTTGCTCGACTTCACTCAGCTGCTTTTGACATGGTCAACCACAGCATATAACGTCGACACAGTCAAAAATTAGGCCTACTGACAAAGCACACTCCTGATTTGAATCTACCTCACTGGACGATCATTCAATGTGTCATGGCTAGACAAATTTACTAACATTAACATGATAATAATAATTTAAAAAGCCACAACGTTTGTCAGAAATCAGCGTTAGTTGTGGCTTGAATGCACAGGTTACACATGTCACGTCCGGAAACTTCTCCTGCCATGTATTTTCTTTTCAGTATGGCACATTTCTGAGAGCACTCTCTCCCCGGATGGCAACGAAAAATCTAACTCCATAAAAATCCATCCAAACAACAAACAAATGGATGGTGATAAGTCTATCAGACTGCCGTCTATCCCTCCCTCTTTGAGTTTGTGTGCTTTAGGGGAGCAGCTTTGGAGGGAGCTAGCTTGTTTGTCCCTCCTTTAAACGCTCACATAAATGCCCTTGACTGCTACTACATGCACAAGTGCGTGCGTGTGTGTCTGTGTCTATGTGTGTGTCTGTGTCTGTGTGTGTGTGTGTGTGTGTGTGTGTCTGTGTCTGTTTAATATGCAAAATGCAACTTACTTTAATACATGTTTTGGTTGCTGTATTGTGTTTTTGAAACTTTTCCAACTTGAGAATTTTTCTCTCTACGAAAATGTTTTTTTTATGTATTTGCCCATCCCTGCATGCCATGTCGCTGGTGATAAGGGCAGACAAGCAATCCTGTGGGGTAAAGAGACATTACAGAAAAGTCAGTATGTCTGAAGGAATGACGAGGACTCAGACTTAGACTAGACCTGAATGTCAGACCCATTCATCTGTAGACATGCAGGCAGGTGACTGCAGTGATATAGCGGAAACAAGCCTGCCGGTATAGCTTCTTTAGTCCTTCATATCTTTATTCCCTATTATGCTAAGTTAATCGATAAGGACCCTTTTTTTTTGCTTTCGCCATGTTTTCCTTTCAGTTGCAGTCCTGTATGTATTATTCCAGTAACTGGAAGGTTGCTGGTTTGACCCTTGACCCTTTCGAAGTGTCCTTGAGCAAGATACCTAATCCCAGTGCTCCCGATGAGCAGGCTGTGGCTTTAGTGGCAGCCTCCGCCATCGGTGTGTGAATGGGTGAATGTGAGGCGTGATGTGTACAGCAAAGCACTGTACACTGCTGCTCGCAGAAGCTGAAAAAAAGCGCTATAAATGCAGTGCATTTACCATTTGTATATTGGTTTAGCATTTTGTTTGTTAGATACAGTTGGACTAAAATGTTCAGAAGTAAGGGATTAAAGGCAAAGTCCTTCCAGTCACTTGGTGTCCATGTCGCAATGCACTGGGCAGTTAGTGGGCAGCTATTTTGGGAAGAACTGCCCGTGTGCAAGACTCCACGACACCAATCTCATTCCAGCTGCGAGAGCACAATCTCACATTAAAATGGTGTCTTTCTTGTTTCGAGTCAACTACAGTAGGTGTATCTTTACTTCCAGTACTACTGGGTGCCATTTTGTACAGCTTTTTCCATACAATTCTAAAGCAAATTAACTCATAATTCGATATAACTTGGAACAATATGAGAATCCCCAAAATTATTTTCCGTTCGCAGACCAATTCTAGTGAATTGAAATTGTGTCATAATGTCCCTGTGTATGGTTATTTTGATATACATGTATACTGCAGTTTGTCATGTGGTGAGTGATGAGTGAAGCGTCCGCAACCTATTCTGCAAGGTGCAGAGTGTGGATACTGTGTTGGTGTCTCTGGATGAGGGGAAGGAGAGAGTGGGTGTGAGCAGAGCCGCTCTGGGTGTGAGTGATGGAGTGATGGCTATCCATGCTGAGATTCACCATCCTGAACCAGAGCTCAGCCAAGAGGACTGCAGGAAGTATCACATTTTTAGACAGTTGAAAAATGGATCACTACAGCCTCAAAATGGATCACTCACATTTTAATGTGGACAGACTTACTAAAGTTTTCATCACTTGAAAGGTTTCATCTCTCTCCACAGCCCCGAACGAGTCATCTCTTGACCACGGGACACCTCTGCTGGACGAGGGAGGTGGTAGGAGTCCATCTCCACTGCATATAGATGGAGATCAAGAGTTCAGCAAAGAGGACTGCAGTACTGTAAGTATTCCATTTCAGAGAGTTTCAATTTCATTCCATTTCAATAGCCTAATAGCCTTGCAGAGTCAAAAACACAACTTTTAGTGTTGTCAGACTTACTCAAGTTTTCATGTCATATCTCTCCACAGCCCTGAGCAAGTCACCTATTGACCATGTGACACCTCAACTGGACGAGGGAGGTGGTAGGAGTCCATCTCCACAGCATGTTGATGGAGAGATCAAGAGTTCAGCAAAGAGGACTGCAGTAAGGACCACATTTCCAAATGGTAGAGTTGAAATGGACAACTATTTTAATATTGTAAGATTGACTAATTCCAATCATTATTTAATCTCTCTCCACAGACCCAAAAGAGTCATCTGCTGACCTTGGGAGACCTCAGACCTCAACGAGGCAGCCGCAGTAAGTGTCACATTTTCAGAGTACAGGGATGTAGTGGAGGCTAAACACAAGTAAACACAGTTTATTCCACCTCTGAAATTTCAGAGGTTATCCACCTCTTATTAGAGTTTATCCACCTGTCAAAGGAGTTTGTTCACCAATTGCAACATTTAGCATTGAGAAATAACACTGTATTATCCACATTCACAATGTGTACACTCATTTTCAATCCACCAAGATCATTTTAGATTACTTAAGTATGCAGATGATATGGCTTTGGTAGGTTTACTCCAGAGAGGGGATATGAGAGAGAGCATTCATATCTCAATCATGTGTCAAAACTACAAGAATGGCGCCAGTCCAGTTACTTACAAATAAATGTCAGTAAGACCAAAGAGTTAATTATCCAAGCTGACAGAGTTTTAACACAGGAGCTTTTCATTAAAGGACAGAAGGTTGAAATAGGCTAACTGATTTTAAACACCTTGGCACACACATTGATTGCAGACTTAATTTTAAGGTAAACTCTGATTTTATATTTAAGAAGTGCTCTCAACGTCTCTACTTGTTACGTAAACTAAACAGTTTTGGAGTTCACAGATCATTGAAACTGCGTACAAGAGTCTAGTGGAAAGTGCTCTATCTTTTAACATGATCACATGGTATGGTAACCTAAACATACAGGAGAGGAACAAATTGAATAGAGTTGCTAGGATGGCCTCAAAAATTATAGGGAAACCACAGAAAAACTTGGATACTACTGTATGTATGAGGAAAATAGTAAAACCTTAAGAATTATTAATGACCCCTCTCATCCTCTACACAGTGAGTTTGAACTCCTGCCGTCAGGGAGGCGTTTTAGAATACCAACTGCAACTAAAAACATTTACAAGAAATCTTTTGTTCCTAATGCAGTAAAAAGCATAAACAAAAGGGGATTTGTACTCAACACAGCGTCTTTGCATATTTGCACATATAGGGATTTTACTTATTCATTATACTGCTGACCTTCTCTTACATGAAATAGAGTGTCTGTTTTTGCTATTGTATTGTCTTATCCGTTATGTATGTTTATATGGTGGACTGAAGACAAATTTCCACAATTTGTGGATAATAAAGTATTCATTCATTCATTCATCATAGGAACTATTTAATACCATTGTTATAAACATTGGACAATAACCGCCATCATTATCAAACATGTTCTGAATGCCTTTTTTTAAAGCTTTTTTTAAAAGCTGATACCGCATGATGCAGTCCACCTCACCGTGATCACACCATATTAGTTAGATCATTTCACCACCACTACCACATTGGTTAAGTAGAATCGAAATGGACAACTACATTTAATTTTATTTTTTAAATGACTTACTAATTATCTGAACTGTAGACCCAAATGAGTCATCTGTTGACCGTGGGACAGCCGGTATTAGTCCATCTCCACTGCATGTTTATGGAGATGGTCACCAAGAGTTCAGCAAAGAGGACTGCAGTAAGTTATCACGTAAATATCATTGATATAGTAGATATAGTTGAAATGGACATCTACATTTTAATTTTATAAGATTTACTAATTCCAATCATCATTTAATCTTTCTCCACAGACCCAAAAGTGGCATCTGTTGGCCACGGGAGACCTCAGCTGGACAAGAAGGATGGTATAAGAACCCATCCCTGTTCCATGGTGATGGGAGACGGGAGACGGAGCGAGACCTGTTCCTCGTCTGAAACTGGACTGGCACAGACACCAGCCTGGAGTCGGGAAGCCCACACCACAGCACAGCACAGCACAGCACAGCACAGCACAGCACAGCACAGCACAGCACAGCACAGCACACCACACCACACCACACCACACCACAGCACAGCACACCACAGCACACCACAGCACACCACACCACACCACAGCACACCACAGCACACCACAGCACACCACAGGCGGGTGTGTGGCGCACACCTGACACCCCTGAGGAGAGCGACGTGAGTGATGGAGGCAGAGAGGATTCAAATCCTGCGTGGAGTTTTTGAGAGGAGGGGCATGGCCACCCAGAATACAACCACACAGGCCACAAGGACTACTGAGGAAGAGGAGATCACCCCACAGCCTGCTGTGAGGGACACCGCTAAAATCCCTGAAGAGGGAGATGAAGAGAAGAGGACAATTCTGCACAGATTTGTGAAGAGAAGGGTCCTTACTACATGTAGGCCTACCTACTTCCTACTGTAGGTCAAGGAGGGGAATTCAATAAACAAATGGATAGATAGCCTACATAACATTGCATTAACATTTGTGTTTACAATAAATGTATTGAATTTAATTTAATGTATAAGGCATTGTGTTGTTCCTCTATTATCTCATGTTACATTTGAGTTAACTGTACCAAAGAAATTCTATACAGCACCCTCCACAATTAATGGCAACCCTGTATAAACCTCACAATAAAAACAATGAGCTTAAATCCAATCTTGAATGGAAGCAAATTTATAGTGTGAATGACTACCTAGCTCACAATAGCCATGCCAGAGGGAGACCACACTGTTTGTAAAGTTAAATCCAAAAAAAACTTATTAAACCTTAAAATTAAATGATTAAAGCACAATCTTTCAACAGAATCTCCAGATCATCCAGATTCCTGGTCCCCTCCTCTGCTCAACCCCTGTGGTTCACTATAGTGATCAGATCAGGGGCCTGAAATGACTCTTTCTTTACCCAACTAGAACGATGTATTCACAACATACCACATGATTGGCATGATGTGTTCACATGTCGAATCTTGGCGGTGGAAGTAGCGGGATATGTGTAGACAACTGATTTCCATTCGCCTTATTCATGCGGCGGCCATTGTGTAAACTGAAGCGAGGCAACAGAGTACACTCACCATTTCCCAAAGTCAAGGGCGGCTTTATCAAGGATGCTACATCATCAAAAATTCGCCGATGTACTGTTTCAATGTCAGGCATCCATCAAAGTCTACAAAGGACAAAGTCCTTTGTTTTGCCGAATTTTCAAGGATGCATGTGTTCCAAGATACACACATGCATCCTTGAAAATACCGCAATGTGTGTCTTAAGTCGACAGAGCAGTAATTGTTTTTTTTTATCTTTGAGGAAATGCACTCACTCAAATTTAGTGGCCATTACTATTTCATCTGAAAGTATGCAAGATGTTTGGTCCAATCTAACACAGCGTAACGTGAATGGACTGCATTTACATAGCATTAGCATTAGAGCAGTCAAACTGCATAGTACTCAATGCCTCACACATACCTACCATGTTCAGTGGGTTAGTGTTCAGTGTGCTCAAGGACATTTCTGTAACAAGGTCATGGTTATACTGTACGTATAACGAGCTTCCCATTGTTGAATGACTTGTCCAGAGATCCTTTATCACGCACCCTGCTTTAGTTAGCGATTCTGGGCACAGTTAGGGTGAATAGCCTCAACTGACCAATTGACCTTTCACCTGAATGGGGCATCGTTATGTTGTCAACAACAAGTATTGGTATTCAATTAGCCTATACTGCAGGCAGCACCTTTCGGCAATTTCCCTGAAAATTGATTTTTTTTTCTATCTGAGCTCATTCCTCTATGTAACATCTGAGGAAGCATTTTCTAATCATGACCAAAGATAAGCAAGCAATGGCAAGGCAGGGCGAAATGATTCTGCTCCCATCCCTCTGCCCTAAATACTTTCAGTCAGGCGTGAAGCACCTTCAGATAAGTCCTTCTTAGAGGCTTGGAAGCAAACAGGGCAGATTACAGTGTCATTGAGGAGTCCCCTCATTGCCACCTCCCCTGCACATGCCACGCATCAGAATGTCAGAAATGGAGATACAGACACAGCGTGTCCTTTCTCATGCAAATGCAACTCAAAAGCACATTTGATTTTGGGAACATTGACATTTTCAAGATGCTCTTTGGGATGATAAACAACTGTTCCTCAGCCCACTTCTACATACTGAGGGATTTCATCCTGCCTTGTGTCATGCATACTGATACTGATGGAGCTGCCAGACCAAACATACTTAATAGCCTTCACAATCACACATCCCTATGAACTAATGAAATAGCAGGCCACTTTCTTTCATTTTATGATGTTTTATGATGTTTAATTGATTTACATGTTACATATCTCATTCTGCTATTCAACTGTGTTTATGATAACTGTGCGTTCAGACCAAGAGCGACTTGAGCTTCCAAAATCGCTCTGGACGCCATGTCAAGGACGCCGTGGGAAGCTTGGATGCTTTGGCCACTCTGACGTAGTAGCATTCTATGTTTGTTGCTGGTCGTTTGGTCGCTGAACCGCGTCATAGCTCATTACCATAAAGTTAAACCACTTTCAACTTTCTCTAGTCGCTCAAGACGCCCAAAACGCGACGCCGACGGATTGGTCGCTGCTGGCAGCTGAGAGAAGCCGGCTTCCATTGAAAATGAATGACTTCCGGAATCTTTGGAAGCTCAAGTCGCCTGCGGTGTGAACGCACAGTAAGACATGAATGAATGAAGAACAGAAGCTTACAAGGCAGAGCTGCTAAGGAGACCCATTTCACGGTCGAAGAAGAGTGACAAACACAACTTGACAAAAGGATTTTTTAATAACAAAACAGAGAAATAATGCAGAAATAATAGTAGATTCTTCAGTAAAAATCCAATGTTCTACATCTTCATAGAAAAGCCCATCAGAATAAAAGAAAACGCTGCTTTTACGGCACATACTGTATGTACCAATCATGCTATTGACTTTCCATTTTCTATCATGTTATTTACAGGCACATTTTTGATGACAGCCTGACAACCCATTCAAACCCATCAAAGGGGGACAGAACACATACATGAGCAAACGCGCACACACACACACACACACACACGCACGCACACACGCACACACACACACGCACACACTTTACTTAAACTGGTTGTCAATGAGTGTGCCCTTCATTTTGGCCTTCTTTGCTTCCAGCTCAGCCTGTGGAAACAAATGGAAAGACAACCTCAGTCACTCAGTATGTACAGTACAGCAGAGTTTTAAAAGTGTGAGATGAGGACTGGAGAGGACATTGATAGATTAGAGGAGAGAACTAAATTGGCTGTACTTTCCCCCTCAAGGCAGTTACAGACATAGAAAGAATTGAATAAATATTTTCTTAACTTTGCACAGTATTGACTTACAACAAAGCTGTAGAACGCTCAGTTCTGATGACCAACTTTGAAAACAAACACTCACTTCCCTAAAAATCTTCCCTGTAACTACCTCCCAACCAGAGAGGGTTGAAGGGGTCAGTAATCAAGGACTGTTGTCCCAGGGGTGGAACAACAAATGTATCTTACATGGCATGGCTTACATGTCTACCCTCTTTTTGCCCATATATTTGACCAATGACTAATGTCTTATCTAACTATCCTTGCACTGCTGCTATAACTCTTATATTACTATGTTAGGTTTATTTAATTGTCCATATATTTATACTAGTACTGTTATTATTATTACTATGCTTACATTTTGTACTGTACATATTTATTGCTGGTCACTAGAATTTAATCTTGCACTGTTGCACTGTTGGACTTATTTGCACTACCAACTTGACACACACCTCATACTGGATTACAGTACCAATCCTCAGTACATTCATGCACATCTTATCTATAGTATTTTACTGCTCCTTTAGTCATGTTGATTTGCTTTGTATTTTCCTGTTTACATTGTATTGTATGTTGTGTGTGGTGTCTTAAGCTGCTGGGACCTTGAATTTCCCTTTGGGGATCAATAAAGTATCTATCTATCTATCTATCTATCATCTATATGAGATATGCTATAGTTACGGCAACATCAAATATATCTAGTTTGGAAGCACAATCCACACAATGGCAACAAATTAGCCTATTAGGTTAGAGGATGTTACCATCACTTCCACATCATCCATTCCCATGATCAGTTGAAATGACAGCAGTCTTTTCAACAGGTCAGTATACGGTATACTAAGGGCCAGGAAGGTAATAGGTACAACCATAAAAACATAAAACAGCGCTCTGATGTAGACGTCAAGGGACAAAAAAAAAAAACAGAACTCTGGAAGATTGTTGTGGGACGGTTGGTAGCAAGTATATCAAACTACCAGATGATGCACTGTTTTTGTGGAAAGCACTGTTATGCCTCATTTCATAATATGATGTGCAAAACTAAATCATAGTTGATGTACAGCAAATGCTGAAACTATAATTACTGTTAGCAGCACAAACCTGCCCTTGTGGAAGGGAACACAACAGCCAGACTCATTCCAAAACAGAATTCTCAATGAGATAACTATCGGAGTAGATAAACATCTGCATGTCTGGACATATTCAAGGATGGCTCTTTCGATTTTCTATAACAGTCAGATGGGCAAATATTTTGTTAGAAACATACTTGAAATGCCCAGGGTTTTGAAATAGTATTGATCTAAACAGGAGTCTCGGTGTGTGTGTGTGTGTGTGTGTGTGTGTGTGTGTGTGTGTGTGTGTGTTAACTCACCAGCTCCTGCAGTCTCCTCTTACTCATGCCCTTCCTCTCCAGTTGCTTCTCGATGACCTTGGCGTTCTGCGCATAGGAGTCTGCAACCTCCCTCTGCAATACAACCACCAATTACACACATCACAAAACACACACACTACAGCTTTGCTTACACTACCAGACAATCAATGTGTGTAGGCGTGAATGTGTGTGTGCGTGCGTGTGTGTGTGTAAGCCAGAGGGACACATAACATTTGTTCTGCTGACAAAAGCATCAGCCTCTCTTGCGTAAGATCATTTTAAGACAGACCTCACTGACAGTGGGTTGACTAAGAACAAGAAATACACACGCTCATCAAGTATTCATGAGAGAGTTGCTGCTGAGAGAGTGCGACACTACCCCCCCACTCCAGTCTGCACACACTGCGTGTTTGTGAACGCGAGCTAAGAAGTTTCTCATCCCAGAGATGACCTGGAGGGCCTTCCTCTCTCTTTCTGGGGAGATGGTGGCAAACTCAAACACACTCAAAAGAAAGGACGGTAGAGATGTCAGGAGGGGAGGGGAGGGAAGAGGAAGAAGCAATCAGTGCTATAGAACAGCTAAGATTAAGAAAAAATGTGAAAAAACATTTCATGATTTCAAACCATGGAGCTGAATTTGGTATCCGCCTACAATTTCACACTACTTGATACAGACAGTAAATTAAAGACTCGCTGCAGCAAATATTCAATCATAGGAAGTACAGATAATTGTACATGTCATATTACGCAAAATGGCTTTAAGCATGCATGTGTGTCAGTCTGCCTTTGTGTGTGTGTGTGTGTGTGTGTGTGTGTAGTGTCTGGGGAGTCTGGCGCAAGTGTTAGAGGAAGTAAGTGCGTTTTCTTCATGGTGCATGACATTTTCACTAATAAATTGTTGTCCTATTAAGGCATACATAGGTTGCTGTTAAAAAAAAATGCTGTTCTGTGAAATTGTTGGACTTCTTTTAGAACAAACTCTACAAATTATATGCTTTTAAAAGTCCTGATTGATTTGTTACTTGCTGTGCTCAGATATTCATATTTTTAACTATTGGACTGTCTTTAGTATCCTTGTTGATAATTCATCTGTGGCACATTTAAAAATGATCTTTAATTAAAAACTGAAAACATCTCCTTGAATATTAATTTACACACATCAAAAGTGTGCAAAAACACAACTCACAGATGAGATCATCTGCCAAATGTAAATATAATGTAAAGAAATGCAAAGGCAGGGTGTGTCGGTGTTTGTGTAAACACACTCTCATCAGGTCCGAGAGTGTTGAGTTTTCATTCCCGTGGCTTTTCACTGGCTAGCCACTGCTGCACTGATGCTCCCTATCATTTACTGGCTCATCCAGAGAGGGTGCATGAGTGTCTGTGTGTGTGTGTGTGTGTGTGTGTGTGTGTGTGTGTGTGTGTGTGTACTCACCGCCTCAATCTCTTCCTCCTCTTCATCTATGGTTGACACGGTAACAGAGCTGAACTTGCCCATGTCTTTGGTCCGTTTGGTCATCATCACCTGGTGGGAGGCCACACATGAAGCACAGACGGACAACAAAGAGCTTGATATGCACTCCCATTAACAGGTTCTCCAACATACGTCATGCACATTTGTTTATTCTTCATGGCCCCATGTGTATGACTGCAAAGTAGCAAAAGCTGTAACAGACGTAGGATGTCCGCCCATCAAAGGAAAAGACAGAAGAACCTTATGTTAACCATGTTGAGGCATTTACAGTTAGTCTCAACATTTTGGGGAAATTAATTTATACTCTACATCTTTCCAAATCTCCACCAGAATAAGCCCTCTGTAACCAATAGAGAGCGTCTCATACCCTGACTTTCTTTGGAGCCTCCTGTTTCTGACTGTAGACACTTGGGTTCCCGAAGCCTTGGCCAAACTTCACCACGGCAGCGTCAACAATGAAGGTTGCCGTGGCGTTCTTGATCTGGTGGTGATAGAAGAGCAGCAGACCACACCTGGGAAATAACACAAACATTTCAGAAGCAGCAGGCTTAAGATTCAAAATTGCACACGGTACGGATAAGGAAAAAGTGTTGCCCATCACCCATCTGTTCAACCTCTCTGAGCATAAACTTTCAGCACTTCCAAAAATATATTTCTAGTGGATGATAATCATATAAATTATATGCAAAAAGCAAAGCTGAATTCTCTAGTCTGGCAATTAGTTTGTCTGGGGAGTTGGCACTTTCTTTCTACTGCACAATAGGCATAGTTCAAATGACTCTGTACACTTTTGGATAGTCCTTCAACCAATCAGACCAACGATCCGGGTGCATCTTTTTGATAAGCTAGTTTATAACTAGATGCGCAAGTTTCCAGCCTGAGCTGCAGGGTGAAATCCAAATCGCCAGCAGATCAGGCAGGGTTCACCCTAGAATTCTCTAGCAGAAAATAAATTGGAATATACAAATATTGTATCTGGCTGGTGATGAGACAAAAATACAACTAAGTATACAGCAGTGAGTTCATATGCATGAAAATGTATGAGATCAGGTAACGCTGTTGAAAATCAAAGCAATCGCTCCAGGTAGTTTTCTTTCACTTCTTCAGAGAGTCAGACCCAAGACAGAATGCTGATGAGGGATTCAAAAGCTGCAAAAGAGGAGATAAGGTACAACGCAATAACTTGCAGTTCACTCTGACATGGAGATACTTTGAACTGATACGGTTTAACACTCACTTGCCACATTTCTTTCTGTACTGCCTCTCGATGCCTTCTGGCCTGAAGAGAGAGAAAAGGAAGAAAGGCTCAATTAGCCCACCATTTCAACTGAAAAACATCTGAGGTCATTACTTCCAAGCCATACTGCTATCTTACCTTTTCAGGTACACACACTCGTCATCTTCCACGTTGCAGAATTTATGGGCATGTTTGGCGGCATCTATAACCCTGGACTTGTCCCTCGGCCTCATGGGTAACTTCTCAATTTGGCAATCTACAGAAGCAAGGGTATCAGGTAACGCCTCCATTAGTCCATTCAGTAAGTAAGGCCAGGGCCAGGAATGATTGATACTGCCCATGAATATGAATGAAGTGTTTATTGAATTAGCCTAATTTAGAAAATCCAAAGGGTTGTGTTCATTATGCTAATGCAATATGTTCAACTGTTGCGGTATGTTTGTTAGAGTTCTGATACGCCATCTTTAGCATGAGCAATAGATCAGACTGATGCTGGAAACATCAGATTCACACAGGACTGAGTAATCAGTGAACAAAATTAGCATGCAACATTATTTCATAATTTGATGATGGGGTCCATTAAATGCTTAGATTAACTGGTGTTCTCCTTCATAAACACTTCACAGTGAGCTGCCACTCTGTATGGGGTCCCATCCAGATTAGTGGATGGCACGGTTATTATGGACTGCCAAATTCAAGTCATTATACGCGATACACAACGAACCACACTTTCTTTTTTGTTTATGTTTATGTAAGGGTGTTTACCAATCAGTGCAAAATCAGCTGCCTTGTTTTTATTTCTTTTTATTAGAATCTCTTGCAATCAGTGTATTTTGATGAATAAATAGTGCTTGAGTGTGCCTCAAGGCTCAAGGGTATTCCAGTAGGTGAAAATAAACAGGATTAAAATGCAGAACTATTTTCTGGCAAAAACAACTAAATCGACTTTAGTAATGTCTCCAATGTAAACAAGTTAGATCAATGAGTGACTTTAGGGTTCAGACATAAAAATACTACCAAAATCCTAGTGCAATCACCCACATGACACGTTTCACATTTGTCACATAAACAGTCAACTATTGTCAGTGTTATTTCCTTCCACTATGCAGTGAGTCGCTACTGAGAGAACCGCGCAACTTTAAGAATAAGTCTTTGGAGATTGTATTTGCCTGTTTGTTTTTAATTCTTCACCTCATCAACAAAGCATTTTCACCATTTCCATCACTTCTCGGGGTAAGTCACGAGAAGTTTGCTTGAGAAATTTACAGCAGCAGAGTAAAATATAAATATATCGGGAGAGGGAGCTCTACAGTCTGCAAAAATACCTAAATCCGCACCTTGTATCTTTAAACAAAAGAGAGCAATTTCTGTGCAGAAAGGCTAATTAAATTGAAAAATGACTAAATGATTTTTACAACAATGAACTACGTTAGCTTCTGGGGCTGAGGCGGCATTCACAAAGGTCTTGATTGTGCTTGAAGTGGTTGTGCATTTAGAATTCTTATTTGCATAATTGGACTAAAATGGCTGACAGTGGGTAGCAAACAGAGGCTAGGCATTGTAGGCAACACATTCTTTTAAATGTCTCATATACATGCCTTCAGTTGAAAATTAGAGACATCATATTCTCAGAGATGTCTCCTCCTGAATATTAAGCAGTATCAAGCTATATTACTTACTATTATTTCCTGCAAATAGTTACCACGCTCAGGGCTTAAGGATAGTCCAAAACGTCTACATTCACACAATGTGAATATGTATGCACAAATGTGAGATGCAAGTAGAGGTGGGAGAGAAAAATCAGAGCAGTATTGGGATACCCCGAGCTATAAATCAGCTCTTATTGTAACACCTCCTGTTTTTCCTCAGAGATAATAATTAGAGATGCACGATATATCGGCGGCCGGTATATTATTGGCCGATAAGTGAAAATGTTTTAAATATTATTATCGTTGCCTTAACAGACACACTTAGGAGAAGCAAGACTAGGTAATAATAGACTGAGAAGGGAAAACAATATTTAAACCTTATACAGAACTAGACTTGAAAAAAGCCTCTTCTTAGCTGCCAAACAGCCCTCATCCTGATGTGAATGACTGAATGAATGCATGAATGAGATGTCTCATTCTAGACTTGATAGATATAAGGGGAACAATATTCAATTTAGAAAACATGTGAATTGAGCTGGAAACGCCCATGCTTATAGTTAGGCCTAAATGATGAAGAGCAGATGATGGGAATATGTGGAACTGGCCCACTGAAAAAAAGCCATCCAGCCCTATTCTTTTACTCTTAAACTCAGAATCAGTATGGACTTGAAATGCATGTTGATGCTTGCTCATGTGATTTAGTGAAATACTGTAGACACATGTCTCCAAGATACTTCAAAAGAGCTAATAACAAACACCCTATTCTTAATGCAATTAATGACCAAGTCTGATTTCTTTTACATTTAACTAGCACTAGGCCATCCATCAACTCAGTTATCTTGCATACAGCAGGCTATCAATATTTAGAATATGAGTGATGTTTGAAGGATCTACACGTCTTAGGCTACATAGCTCACGTAACACCAACACGAACCTAGATGGGGATATGCGAAAGGTTCTGGAACTAAGTGCTTTTCCATGTAGGCCTATGACATATCGACTGTGTGGTGAGTGTAGATCCTCAAGCATGACCTTTATACAAAAGTCCCGCATGAATGGCCAGACAAATGTGAGGTGACATCTGATGCCTTTAATGGAGACTGTTAGTTAAGTAGCCTAAATACGGCTAGATTTGTTGCGAATACAAAGCGCCATTTGTAGCCTACTTCTCATTGGGAGATAAAGTTAACATCTCGCGGAATACAGTGGAATCTATCTGATTTATGTCACCATATTACACACAGGTCTGGTTAAGTTACGTTTAATGAAAAGGCGTTTCGTATATTCTGGGTTCCCCACTTGAACCTACAGACTTGATCGCATCGTTTTAAGCTTATCTGAAATATTTATCAAAGGCTTTTATCCTTTAAACGTTTTGCCCACACACCTAGTTAGATGCGGATGTCCAAATGCAAATTTACAGCGTCTGACTTATTTCTCTTTGTGAATTATTGAACAATACCCTTCCAGGAGGGGGAATTTGATCATATGGCGAGCATACACAACATGAACTTACCAAGTACAAGAACCATTTGGCCGCATAAACAGTAGTAAACATGAAGGGGTTTCTCTCCGTCGTCATATTCTTCACGGTCCCGCGTATCAGAGCAAACCACACTTCGCGAAACAACTTTAGGCATGTTGCTCTAAACGTGTTTACACAAATACAGATTAATTAGTTTTCAAAACCTGTAATTCACGACCAAAAAAAACTAAACGATGTACATCGTCCACTCGTCGCGTCGCTCGAAAACTACGTAGTCGTCCAATACAAATGACGACACCGGATTTCCTACAGAATTCTAATGTACTCGCCAGGTGGCGATGTTGTGAGGGAAATCATGAAGCTCTACGGACCTTCTCGTTGTCACTAGATAGGGACCACCGACGCTCTTTCCAGTGATGTCCGAATGTGTCCAGGGCCAGGCCGGGTAATTAAATACGTTTGCAGAAACGGACGACAGTTTAGCCAAACCCA
The DNA here is from genome assembly GCF_963854185.1 of Sardina pilchardus. Taxonomy (NCBI): domain Eukaryota; kingdom Metazoa; phylum Chordata; class Actinopteri; order Clupeiformes; family Clupeidae; genus Sardina; species Sardina pilchardus. Next base: position 25,931,060 of record NC_084998.1, read on the forward strand.
CTGAATTCGCCTATCATGCCGGCTTGGGGAAGGAGGGGGAACTGAAGCTCGAAGTCGAAAGTTCTGTTTCTCGAAAGCCTTGGCAGGCTATCCTGAGGCAAGTATTGGCAAGGCTATGGCCTATTTCATTTATCATAGGCTACACCAATAGAACAATAGTAGCCTAGCCTAGGCAAATGAAAAAAAGCTCTCCAATATTCCCAAGTCACCCAAACCACTCTTCCCAAGACAAAATGCCATTTAATATTCTGAGCTCATTAAGCACTAGGGCCTATCAGTGACCACACATTACACTAAGTCTGTGATGAGTCAACATTTGCAACCTTGCCTTTGACTGAGACCTCACCATCGGGGTTAACATGCTGAAATATTAAATAGCTCTAATGAAGTGCAGTAGGCCGCCTTGCCAACGTTAAAAATAACCATTTCAGTCCTGAAGGATAGCCTAGCCTATAGGAAATATGCCCCATAGCCTATTTGACAGGCCTATATTAATGCAATGAATTTATTGGTATGGGCTATACTGTACATGTTTTACTATCCATAGCAAAATGCTGTTCTGTGACCTGTGTAGCCTTGAAATGAGTTGCAAGAGAGACTCTGCACAGGAGGAGATGAAACAGCTGAAGCTCCACATGCACTCAGAGAGGGAAGAGAGAGAGAGAGAGATCATTGAGAGCATAATTGCCATATTGAACCAACAGCCACTGGATGTCTTAGGCTGAGGTGATGTAAATGATGTGTGCTTCACAGACGAGAGGCAAAATGAGTCATTTCCATACAATCAGGTGACTTTCGAATGTCCAGGTCCACACGCCTTATTATAAATAGCAGTTTGAGAGTAATGAGCAGACTGTGCACACTTGAGAGAGTAGATTGAGGACCTGCATGGGTGGGAGCATGCTGTGGCAGTCCAGCACGCAGATCTGTGCTCTCCAGCACTGACAATACGCCCGTGTTTGATGTGCCTCAGAGGGTCTGGAGCCGCACCAGCGCAAATGTGCGCGTGTGCCTCTGTGTGTGTGTGTGTGTGTGCAGTGCGTGCGCGTGTGTCGGTCTGACAGTCGGAAGCTGGTAGGTTGGGAAGGTGCAGCTCCTCGTCACTCTGAGTAGGACTTACCGAGACGAGGAGGCGCGCGCACACTTTCACACACACTCACACACTCACGGCACACACTATGGTTCACCCCTTCTTACTTTTTTCCTTGTCGCTCTGTGCTTTTAAAGGTAAGCTTATTTTCTGCTGTTTTTCCTCATGTGTTTCTGTTTTTATTTCTCTCTGTCTCTCTCCCTCTTTCAGTGTTTCTGATACACTCTCTTTACCTCTCTCTTTACCTCTCTCTCTCTCTCTCTGTTTAGCTCACATGTGTATGTTTGTGTAATGGGAATACTTGTCTGCCGGGACGGTACAGGCTCTCAGGTTGTGAATGGGGGCAGATTAATGAATGGGAGTATGCGGGGACTGCTGAAAAGCTGAGCTAGAGTGTTGACTCTGATAATATAATAAATGCCATGGAGAGTTGTAAGGATGCATCAGATTGATTGTTAAGTCTGTGATGTTATTCCACGCCAGGATCAGGATTCAATGATGATTCTAAGGCATGAGCAATTCAGACATAACAGCAGTATAGGAAAACATCACTGACAGGTTTTTGCTGCTGTTGTTGTTGTAGTTGTTGTTGTTGTTGTGGTTTTTGTAGTTGTTTTTGTTATCATTTGTCATTGTGTCATGGCATACAGTACATGAGTTTATGGTTGGGACTGTACTGATGCATCAAGATATATCTAGTGAGAGTTTCCATAATTCATGGAGAACTGCTGCATGGTTCATGCAAAGCTTCGTTTGAAGATTCCTCTCTGGCCAGAAGTTGCTTTTATTGACGAAGTGAATTACATATTGTTTTCATGTAACACAATGTAATTCACTTTCAAAAGCCTTCATGAATCAAATAACTATTCTTTGGTGCATCTCTGATAGTTTCTGTTGCGTAAATGACTCTTTAGGTATCTAACCATATACAATTTATGTGTGTGAGTTAGGAGGGGGGTTATGTTGCAAGCAAAATTCTATATTATTTTCTCTGTGACATAGCACGTGTGTAACAGAAACAGTGATATGCAGGGTTACACGTGATTGGCAGGCATTCTGCATCAGTTGGAGTTTTTTGTGGATGCTTGAATTATGTAACAAGCTGGTCTGTGGAAAACAAAATGTAAAAGTTCATTGAGTGACAGTTGTCTTTTGACAACAACCCCAGTGGAGGGAAAGCCTTTAAAATGAATGAATGATGTGCATTTCCCCACGTCGTTATCTGGTAACAGATTGCATTGTAATTGTTTTTGACAAAATGTGTCCTTATTTGCATAACCTTTGTCAAAGGTATATGAGGGAATGTGGTTTCCTTTTCAGTTCATTCAGCACATGGAACACTCCCTGACATTTCATGCTGTAACAGTGTTATTACACTACGTGCTCGTAATGTGGTATATTTATGGTTGTTAATTGTATTTTTCAGATGTTGTCTACGTGCATCTGTGTGTGTTATTTAGTATTGTATACAGCTATTTTTAGCATTGTTTATGGTGATTGTGAGGACCAATTATGGCAGATATATGCGATGTGTCTCATGTGTGCTTGCCTTTTGGGGCGCAGGGAAGGGGGGAGGGGGGTAAAGTCGCAATCTGTAAATGATGATGATGAACTCATAGTGCGCTGTACCCATTGTGTAATTATGGGTGATTGTGTGTTTAGCTGTGTGAGTGTGAGAGAAAGAGAAACAGAGAGAGAGGGGGAGAGAGAGAGCAAGAGAGTTTGTGTGAGTGAGTGAGTGAGTGAGAGAGTAAGAGAGAGAATCTGTACAAATCCATGATATTAATTGCCTATTGTCTCAGAACAGGTGGGAGGGTGACTGACAGTGTACCCTTGTAATCTGTTGTGCTGATGCACATTGGAGATGTTTGATGTGGACCAAGCCTTCATCATAACTGGCACTGGGTGAATGGAACATGGTGGCTAGGAGTATACACAAAGGCTTTGGGCAACATGATGAACTTTGATGCCAGAGTATTTAATGTTCCTTGTCAACATCATGTCACAGTGACGTGTCATGGCGCAGGAAGTGACGCTGGAAAGACGTAGTGTCTTGAGGCTGTGAGGTCACACGAGTGGTGGCAGGGATGGCGCACTTGGAACAGATAACTTCCATCAGTCATGTGACCTAACAGCATCATGAACGCAGACATCATGGATACTGTGGCGGCATGGCAACCACACTTCCCTTTGGCTTTTGGCCAATTTCAGTTGGAGAGATGTGTGTGTATATATGCATGTATAATGTGTATGAATAGCCATCATGCATTTTTGGGCATGCTGTTTAGAAGATTAACTTGATTAATCTGATTTCCATTTCTGCCTTTGAGTGTAATCTGTGAACAAACAAGCAAACAAATGAATGAATGAATGAATGAATGAATGAATGAATGAATGACTGCAATCAAGGTAATTATTACGTCTTGTTTTCAGTGAAAACCTTTTGCGCAAGCTGATTTCCATTTCTGCCTTTGAAATTGAGTGTAATCTGTGAACGAACGAACAAATGAATGAATGAACGAATGAATGATTGCTATTATGGTAATTATTAGGTCTCGTTTTTAGTGAAAACCTTTTGTGCAATATGAAGTGATTATTACCCTCATCCCCTGGTCATTCTGTGTATTTGTTTGAGTTAAAAAGCACTTGGTTCAATGTACTTCAAGGAAGAGGTCACCATACCTTGGACCTGCTGTATAATCATATGGGTCTGGATCTGAACGTACTGTAGATGCTGCATGAAATTTGGTTTCACTTTGTTTGGTATGATGTGTCAGAGACGAGGATCTGCAGTCTTGCGACTTGCATAGGTTTTCTGCATATTTTACGGATTTTCCCTCATTTTTCTGGTTCAAAATACATAGCATGTTATTTGTGTCAAGAATTATAACAGGCCAGTGCACACGCACCAGATGAAGTCTTCGGCTTTAAAGGGACACTTCACCGATAAGCATTAAGCTTTGTATCTTTAGAAAACCAGTCATGTTTTTGAATGGTCATGCATCATTCCCTCAGTTTGCCTTGAGATGAGAGAAATACAGATTTCAATGTTGGACTGAAAATCATCATTTTACATCATTGAAAGCAGGAAGTCCTACTGTATTCATGGGTTTCATTAAAATCCGTATTTCTCCCATCTCAAGGCAAACTGAGGGAATGATGGGGCCTTTTTAATGTCATCCAAAAGTTAGTTCCAGAGCTGAGCCCCATAGAAGCTAAACACTGCTTCACCATGTTGAGTTCTACAGCAGAAAATGATCTTGCATTGCTGCTGCCACAGCGTGAATTGCCTATGAGTAGACACACACTTACACTGCCAACCCCCCAACCTCTTTCATTTATTTTTTGGTAAAAGTTTTTGGGCAACTTTTAGACTTTCCCGAGAGGATTGCACAGGTGGGCTACAAAACACCAGGCATTCTGTGCACCTTGTAGTTTACCTTACTGGGAAGAACGCCACCATATTCTGAGAGGCATGTGAATCCAAGTGTGAAGACCCTGTTTTCGTAGCGTAGTGTAGTGCAGTGTAGTGTAGCGTTGATATCACTCATGCATCATAAATGTGTGCGCTCAGCTCAGCAAGTGGGACCTGACAGTGACTGCCCTGCATGAGCTTCCTGTTATGTCAAGAACACCCCTGCTGTGTCACTTATCTTACCACCGTGTCTTCTCAACTTGTCTCTTGTGCTATGCTGGCATTATGGAGAAAACATGTTTACTTGCTTCTATTTAATTTCAAAAGGTGTTTTGCAGGTATTTATGTTGGTGTTTTTATTGGGTGTACATCACATTAATTGCAGTAAATCTAATAGGTTATAGGCATTCTTTGTTAACCCCAGTTTTCTTTACATGTTAGGCTACTCATGATATTAATTTCATAATATGTGTAATTTTGCACACCTCTTTATTATTTATTTGATATGGTGACTTTCCAGCTATAATTCAAGAGATTATGTCAATATGAACAAATGGAATAATCATGATGTATAATGTATGAAATGTTGATTATGGCAAAACCAACAATAACTCTCCTAAAGGTCATTTGCATACCATGTTGCCTGACATTTTGGTAGAGTTTGACCCAGTGTTTTGGAACTATTAACTTTTTTTCTGGACCAAAGGAAATAGTCTAATCTAGTTATTTTCTTGTTAAAATAATCTCACTGAAATCTGTCTGAACATATGGTCTCAAAGCAGAGTCATGCCAGTTTACTAAGAGAGAACTTGTGCGATTAGTCTCATTTAAACAGTGAGGGAACCAACATTGATTGATGCCTCTGGATTGACTCTCTCCTGGATACAGCTTGGCGCTAGACTTGCTTACGAGCAGATTTTTGTGCAATTAAGTTGCTGCTTGCCTTCAGTCTTTTTTGTGTCGATTTTGACACTTTCCAGAGAGCAGGGATCAAGATTGCCACCTTGACCCAGAAATGTTGTTTTGCATATTGTGCAAATGCACCATGTAGATATTCTGCAGTCATACAAATTAAGTGTTAATGAATGTGTGTGTGTGTGTGTGTGTGTGTGTGTGTGTGTGTGTCTGCGTGCGTGCATGCGTGCGTGCGTACATGCGTGCATGTGCGTATGCATATGTGTGTGTGTGTGTGTGTGTGTGTGTGTGTGTGTGTGTATGTGTGAGCACATTTGTAGGCTGCAGAGCTGAGGTTGAGTGTCCTCTGGGTCAGTTCCCCTGTGGCAACCTGTCAGTTTGCTTGCCTCAGCCCCAACATTGCAACGGCCTACAGGACTGTCCTAATGGTGCCGATGAGGAAAACTGTGGTAGGTCCCCCAGCACCACACACACACACACACACACACACACACACACACACACACACGCACAAATGCAAAAAAAAAAATGAAATTGCATACAAAATCCTCTCTTTTTAAAATCCCCTCACATACAGACATACCCATAAGAAACAATGCCCACCAGTGGAATTGTCATCAGTGTTTTGTTTTTGCATTTGATAAACAGTGGACAACAGTGGCTGGCCCCAGCTGTTCGATGCCTTCATGAAGAAGACAATCCAGGAGGAAGAGGAATGCTGTGAGTGTTGCATAGCTCCATACATACCTCCATATCTATCTCCATGGGGCATCCTACTGGTTAGGGCTTCGAGCTTGTAACCGGAGGGTTGCCGGTTCGATCCCTGACCAGTCCACGGCTGAAGTGCCTTTGAGCACCTAACTCCTTACTGCTCCCCGAGCGCCGATGTTTGGGCAGGCAGCTCACTACTCTGGGCTAGTGTGTGCTTCACCCCACTGTGTATTCGCTGCATACTGTGTGTTCGCTAATTCACGAATTGGATAAATGCAGAGACTGAATTCCTCTCACAGGATCAAAAAAGTATATACTTATACTTATTTACCTAGCCTTTACCCAAGAAACCTTTCAAAGTTGCATTTCAGTCTTTCAGAAGACATTCTTCCGCTTCGGTTCAGCAAATATGACAGGATATATACTGTATATAGAAACTATTGACAAAAAAACAGTCAAATACTTGGCTTTGTTTGTTTTTGACCCACTGTAGTGGGTTTTTATATACTGTATATATAATCTCCTAACTGTGATTGTTGTGGAGACAATGAGAAATCCTTGAAGGATTTGTGCTATAGTTGCTATGGTAAACTCTGATGGGTGGGTCTTGTGTGTGTCTAGCCGCACCTGATATTGATCTCGTCAAGAGAGGAGGGCAGGAGGCGAGTGTGCTTGAGAGATGAGGGAGGGTGCCAAGCAGGTGTCTGCGGGCTATTTTTGCCAAGCGCCCCGTTTGTCACACTTTCCCCAGTTCAGATGCCTATCGAATTTGCGCGGAGAGAGAGAGGCATAAATCAGGCAGTGTCCGACATTTGAAAGATTCTCCCCGTCTGTTAAATGGTCACCTTGCCAGACACGGTCACTGTCAGGCACGCTCCTCTGAGATACTCGAGTCCAGCCTGTAATGCCGGATAAGACGCACTTGATTGAGTCAGTGCATTTAGATGTGACTGAATTCGATCAAAGTAAACGATCACGGCCCAGCGCTGGCTACTGGACAGCTCCTTGGCACTGCGGTGAAGTTATGTGTCACTAGGCTAAGTGTGTGAATCTGAAACAGGAAATTACATAGGGTGGGATATCATCAAAACACCTGGCAAATTAGAGTTACATCCAGTCAGCCCTGGAGAGAACTCTTGAACTCTGCAGTGAAAGATTGAATTAAACTATCTTTCTTTTGCCAGACCCCAGCTGTAAAGGCTTGAAGCTGTTGATGCATGGTTCTGTTTCATGGTTTTATGGAGCTTTACAGTGCAGTGTTTTCAGACTCCCTAGAGTCCAAGGCCAAGTCATCTTGCCCATTTTATTGAGGTGTGCACTAGTGTCTTGCTATACCGATGGAGAAGACGGGCGGCTAGGTAAAGGTCGCTGAAGTAAAGGTCACTTGCACTGGCTGTCATTTCGCAAACCACTTTTATGTATTTCTTTTATGTTCGCTTGAGCTAAAGTGAAACTTTGGTATTTTGGTTGAATGTTGGTACAGCGTTATTGTTGTTAGTTGTTGGTCAAGTATTTCTCAATTTAATCAACCTTCTGTTCTATTCTGTTCTTTATGTTCCTGTTTGCAGACCTTCCATATCAGTGAATATGTGCAAATATTCCTTTTGAAAATATGAGCAACATCCAAGCATTTCTTTGTCTTTGAAATGGCCCATGTCTCTAAGTGACCTTCAGCTTACTTTATTGCGCATACTGTAGGTCAGTGTGCCTTTGTAAGTTGTGATTCATGGATGGCCATGTTTTGAAACACATTTGATTTCTGAGGGTCAGTCTTTTATGGACGAGACGTGGGATTCTGAGTGCATCATTAGACAGAGGGCTCTTTAATGCAGCCACTTATACAGTAGCTACAAAGAGTAGCCTCGTTTGACCAAACAAAAAAGCGAAGACAAGGGCAGAGCCAGCCTAGATCTTTTGTTTATTTGGAGGCCATTACCGAAGTTCCAGGAATTTTAACTGTCATGAAAGTTGAAAATGAGTATAAACAAAGTAAAGAGTAAAGTAAAGTACTTAATACACCAAAGGATAGTTCTTTTGCAACAATGGCAAGAGAAACTAATCAGCATCAACAATGATCCATTTTATGCCCTCATAGTTTTCACCCGTACCATCTACAGGCATTTGATTGGCTCGTTGTCATCCACTGAATGTATTTTTAATCATTTTTTTCAAGAAAAGATAAATCAGTTTGGGGCAAACATGGTTAAATGCATATGCGCGCAGGACACATTTCTTTTCCCACCTAAAGAACCTTTCTCATTATGCTACAAGACAAGCTTAATTTAATTCCCAGAATCCAGACCAATTTGCAATTTGTTTCCCGATACTGCATTGAAACCAGCCTCCTTCCGAGCTGACACCCCATAAGAACGAACATGTTTCTGGGCTCGAGCAGGATGCACCCGGGCTTGACTGACATGCTCTCTGGCTGTGAAGCTTGGCGTTACGCTGTAGGCCAGTGCTCTGGAAGATAAGCTCTGCCCAGCCTCTGCAATCACCATGGATGTGGCTGCCTGCTCAATTGAGTGTGACCCATCTGTCTGGGCTGTTCTCGCTGGTCGGTGGTCGGTGGTCAGATGGATTTGCGCTCCGCCGTTCCCGCTGAGCCCTTCGCTAAGGCATCTGTGGATCCCCAATCTTCTATATCTCCTGCTCGCCATCAGAGGACTCGCTCCCGACAACCTGTGCCCTGTGACTTCAAACCTCTGGCATGAAGGAAGGAATACAGCCACAGAATTGTGCTTTTTGCTGCAGCTTTTCACAAAAGAAAACTAATTGCTTTTTTTCTCAAGGTGAGGGGAGTTCTCCATTCAGCTTAATATTTATGCTTCTTGCTAGTTTTGAAGACAGACGTTGTCAGAGAACTAATGTTTTAAGGATCTATTTTCTTTTTGATAAATTGATATATTATGAATTGTTCATTCTTTCTATATTCATTAGATTGAACTTGAGAAAGGCAACAAAACAAACAGAGTCGAAACATGCTTTAGCTTGCGCAAGGCTCTTGTGTGTTAAAGTAATCAGGAGTTCAGGAGAATCATCTGTCAGCTGTACATTCATGGCAACGCCTGTCAAAAAGAAGTGATCATAATCAGTAATCAAATAAACAAGCAATGGCCTTGTGCAGTTTCTTCTTACACTTTGATTGTTTCCCTGGGCGATAGGTCAAGGCACGCCCCCCCCTCAGTTAATGTGCTGTCATTGGTCCACTTTTGTTCTTTTTGAAGGCCTCCAATAAAATGTCATCGGCAACAATACAACTCTAATTAAACTGTCTCAACTGAATGGTCTGTTCTATACCAAGTTGCCAGCAGATGATTTTAGGGCTAGCTAGACAATTAAAAAAAGAAAGAAATGACACTGTCGGAATTGGTTCATCATGTCTTTGAGAGGCCTGGGTGTTTTGAGGTGATTTTTCATGGGGGAATTCAGCAAGCTTGGCTTTGTCATCCACCGGTGTAATCCACTGTCTCAAGGCTACATTAAACTCATTAAACTCTGAAGGCATATTCTAACTCTTAACGGCGATAGGAGTAATTGAAGTTAAAAATGGAAGATGTGTAAAACAGGGGAAGGGTTTTTAAAAATTAATCCCCTCCTTCTACCATACATCTTTTAACCAATACCATGTACTGTATACCTTGCTGTGTGAAGCTTGAGTGCTGGTGCAGTCAGTAATGGGCTGGCTTCAGAACAGAAATAATGAACTTCATACTTCCCATCCCATGATCTACAATACTCTCTGCCATATGTCTTGCGCGTGAGAGTATGGGCCTCTCTTCTCAGTGGAAGAAAAGAGTTGAGGCTAGAACATTTTCAGCCAAAAAATGTGCTTTGCCTTCAGCTTTCAGAAGGCTGTGCAGATGTACTGAGGAGTCATGAATCTGTCTCCATTTCTTAAGACCAAATTCAAAATAGGCTTGATGGCAGCACACAGACAGATGTAAAGGGAAAAAAAAGAAAGAGCAGGGAGGTAAATCGTTTCTAAGTGTCTGAGCATGCCTTAAGGAGTTAGTGAGTTGGCACTTTTATATGAAATACATCAAGTGCAGCACCTGTGTTTTCAATTCACACACAAGCACACTTTCAGTGCAGTTTACTTAATAGCACATTAAAAGCACTCCTGTCCTGTGAGAAACACAAAGAGCAGGGAAATAAAAATGAATGGAAAATCTGACAGTTAAAATTGCGCTTCAGTCTATTTACCCTACTGGTTGTCAGTTGAGACATTTTGAAATCACGTTTCTTTTTTTCTTTACAGAATTAGAAATCACCCCACGTACAGTACACATAGCCTAGAGACTTCGAAAGGATTTCCCTCTCGCCCTCCACTCCAAACGATCCAGTCCCATACCATACTGTACAGAGATCGCTCACGCTGGGCCTGGAACAAAAAAGCAAGATTCTCATTTACGTATTTAATGGCTATTTGATGCGCGTCCTCTCGTGGGCTACACTCATTGTCAGTGGCTTAGTGCTGCGATTCAGTGCGTGGAGGAGACATCTAATGAAATGTGACAGAGGAGTGCACAACTGTGGAAAGAACAGAGGGCTCGTAAATGAGGCTTAATGGTGGAGGGT
>NC_084998.1:25946771-25949271 GCF_963854185.1 Sardina pilchardus
CAAACTCTCACCGATGCCTCGTCACATGTGTCAGTATGGAGCATGGGGTCACCAGCTGAGAGGGTGAGAACTGGGGCGTGAGAGAGAGAGAGAGAGAAAGAGACAGAGAGAAAGAGTGTGTGTGTGTGTGTGTGAGAGAGAGAGAGAGAGAGAGATGCAGTCTTAAAGAAGTAAGACACATTAATAGACCATGCTGAGGTGTGTTTTTTGGCAGTTATTTTTAACTGCTGAATGTACTTAGTAATTCATCAGTAGAGATTTCAATGTCACCTCAAATAGTCAGGTAGCTTTTAAGGACATGCTGACCAAAAACACTATATGTATTTTTTTTTTTCATTGAGTTGGTTCAAACTGAGAGAGGCAGCACTGCATAAGAGCATTAATTGATCAAGTATAGATCATAGTATTGATCAAGTATAGGTCATCTCTCATCCTTGTAATGGAATGGCTGCAACTCACAGAGTAGAATTATCCTGCACCTTGTTGCCCATAGTGACAGGAGAGACAACACATGCATATCTGCCTTATGCTACCAGGTCACTGGTCATCTCTAATACTGGTCATCTTTATGTCTGCTTGGTATCTTGATTCCAAGGTCACAATACTACCGTATTGACTACCGGTAATCTCTTAGGTGTAGCTAACCTTTATTCCTTGTATGTTTGGATGCACCTTTACCGTTGGTTTGGTATCAGGATTATGAGGCCTAACTGTTGGTTTTGGCAAATATGCCTTGAAGTGGTGTACAGCCTTCATTTCCCTGGTCAAATACCTCTGATTTGTGTAAACAGCCTTGCAGTGGCAAGGTAATCATCTTTGAGGCGGAGTGCTCTGACTCTCCAGGCTGGTGTGAGCGCTTGCTCCCCACACAGCTGTGCACTGCAGGTTGGGATCTGCAGCAGTTCAGCAGTTGGTGTGTCTTCTAGCAGTGCTCAGTTTCAGTGAGGTTCTCCTGTGGGGATATCATGGGTCATCCAAGAAAAAAAGCCTTGAAAGTACAAGGGGTTTTGCGGCATTTAATCATTTATGATGCTTCTATTTCTATTCTGACTTGGTGCAAAATAGATGATGCGCAGTGCAATATTGGAGACACATAAGCATTGTGTACATCCTTACTCAGTTGTTTCTTAGTTTATTTTGGGGGCTTTTGCCTTCATGTGGATCTGGCAGGAGAGAGAGAGAGAGAGAGAGAGAGAGAATAGATAGATAGATAAGAGTCCAATTCGGTTGTGTGCACTTGGGTGCACTTGGGTCCATATTTGGGTCCATACAGTACTTCCCCTGAGTTGATTTGATTTTGAAGGACAAATGGGCCTACTGAACATCATGGGCGAAAAGACACAAGTTTCCTTTTAGTGTTCCCCTTGCCCAGTTCACTTTATTAAAACAAGTATATTTTCTTCTTCTTGGCTGGACCTTATTCTGGCAGCTGATAAAATATGAATCAGATCACTCTCATAACTCATATACCCAAACAGAAAATGTTTCTGGAGGATCTGTATTCTGGAATGATGACAACCTTGAAAATATATTAAATTATCTTATTTTGCCAAAGATTGTATTGTATTTGTATTTCAGAGATGCATTTATTCTGCTATGCCGTCAAAATATATGACAAATTGCTAAGGGAAATATCTCTGTCACAAGTTGGTGTTCTTAATATAATATCATTTTGAGAGATTTTGTAATCAAGACAGGAAAACATGTAATTTTTTTTTCTTCACTTTTCAAAACTTATCACTTCACACAATTTACAGAACTGCACAAACAAAAAGCAAGTCTTCTCAATACCCTATAAAGCAAAACACTGAATTCAAAACGGCAAAAACCCTCACCAAACCTCACTCTAATTCAAGGTGCTTTATATATGTGCTTTAAAATGAAAGCATAAAAGGACAATAGTTTTTCAAGAAAATAGTTTTAAAAGCAAAATACATGAAATAGAATAGTTTAAAGTCAAACACCCAGTGAACAGCAGCACTCTTCAAAGCAGCACTAAAGAGTCTTTTGTACCTTAAAATAATGTTTCCAAAATCATTTCAGTGGTTCATCAACTCGTAACAGAGTGAACGTCACTTCTACATTCGCTTCGCAGCCCCTCTGTTAGCTATAACTGCACTATGGAAGTTGTACCAGATCAGATAGCGGATCTGTAGTTCGATGGAATGAGACATAAGAAGCTACAAATTTGACTTTCTTCGATGTCGCAATACATCATACTTTCATAAAATCATGCAACATACTCTACCTTGTCTGTGGACATTGTTGTTTGCAAAGCCGTGCTGGATGAACAAATAGTGTGCATGCGACAGAGGAAAAGTGCTTTAGTGTTGCTCTCAAGAGGAAGCTTTTGAAAGTGGCCCCTCACATACTGTACTGTAGTCCCGAGGTGCAGCTTAAATAAACCTGAATGGAGCTTCAGAGAAGCCCAATAGAGCAGTGAATGGAGACTATGTCCGTTTTGTCTATTCTTTGTAGAATGACAGGACGTCTACTTCAC
>NC_084998.1:25954271-25981771 GCF_963854185.1 Sardina pilchardus
TGCTGCTTAGAGTCTCTGCATGACACAAACAACCATCTAATGAAAGGCTTGAAGACACAGTCTGACGGAATCATTTAGTGGCGATTTCACCCCCTCAAACCCACTCTATTCAAGATGAGCCACACGTGCCATTAGACTGATACAAAAGCATGCATTGGAATAGCACTCACCTCAATGACACTTTCCCACTGAGAATGAAGAAAAAAAAAAAAAAAAACATATGATGTGATTGGCTGTGCGTGCTTGGTGTCAATGACAATGTCCATGTGATTCACGAAAGGCTGACTTGTAGAGGAACATTAAAGACCATTTAGTTTCTGGAAATGATGTCTAATAACAAATGATTTGTGATATAATTAATAGCACTCTGCAACAGAGGTGCAACCCTAATGGTATACTGTAGAGCTCAGTTGCGTAGCTCAATTAAGGTTGATTAGAAGACATGCATTTTTAAAGAGCTGTGTTCCTTTCTCCACAGCATCCTGGATGAAAACAAGATCAGCTCTTTACGGGAGAGAGCCTTTGAAGGCCTCCAGTCATTATACTATCTGTGAGTATCGCCACGCGCCAATTACATACCGTACTCATCAATTACCAAATACTGTAGCATCAAACACCAGCCACACGTTAATCCACACAAATGTGTGTGTGTGTGGGTTTGTGTGTATGTGTATGTGTATGAGCGGATGTACAGTATATTTGGTACGGGTGTGGGACAGTGAAGATTCTTGATTCCAATATGTGCTGTAAAACTGTGTGTGTGTGTGTGTGTGTGTGTGTGTGTGTGTGTGTGTGTGTTTGCCATGATTGCCCTGTATATGCTTCTACACACTAATGAATTCTCTATAGCTGTGTGTGTGTGTGTGTGGGTGTGTGCGCGCATATGCTTCTTCACACTAATGAATTATCTATAGCTCCTTAGTAAATAACTCCATGGAGCAGCTCCCAAGGACATCCTTCTGTTTGGAAATGCCTCGCTTGCATTGGCTGTAAGTTAGACACACACACACACACACACACACACACACACACACACACACATGTATTGACACACATAGAGTGAGAAAGGAGGGCCTACACACTTTAACACAATTTAAAATGGCGATAACATGTAGGCAACATTTAACTCAGAGAGCAGAGACCTCTGCCTGTAGCCATGCTCAGAATTTAAAATACTTACATTGATGTGTTCTTTCTTGGTAAATCCTCCAGTCTCAACAAGTTGCATGAATACTGGCCTGGTAGATTTCACATAATCCTACTGACTGACAGACACACAAACAAACAAACAAACAGACAATCAAATGGCACTGAAAACATTTTTGGTGGAAGTAATTACTGTGTTTGAGGCATTAATTTCTGGGGACTATTATGGACGGCTACTCAGCCACTGCATGGAAATGAAATAGCTCCAGGTAATTCAGCAGTTTACTAGCTAGCCTGAGTGAATCCAGACAAACCTGTCAGTACATTTTAAATTGCTCTGCGGGTCCGCCTAGAAAGGATCTCATTGACACCTGTGTCCAAACTTCTGGTATTAAGACTTCCCAGAGGCGTTACCCGCAGTGAAATTTAACTTAAAGTGATGCACTGAACTTAACTCTTACCAAATCATTTCAGAAGTGCAGCAGGCACATCTCTCTGGCACACAGCGACTTGAGATATAGTTGTTTACTCAATTCCACAGAAAATCCTCTGTTTATTCCTGTCACAATCAGTGCAGCCATTGGTTGTGTTGAATGCACTTGATGCACTTTCTGTCATCATATAAAGTCTGCCCCATGTTAGATAAGTAATTTTTTTGGATTGTGATTGGATCCTGGGTTTTTGGTCATTCGGAAATGGTCATCAATGGGGTCCTGTCCCAAATTCAGATTTGCTAACAGGTTCATATGGGTTCATCGAGACTAGTATTTTACAGCAAAAAACAATGTAATTCATTGAAGGTAACGCATGTTTTTGGTTGACATTACAGGAGAAATACTGTATCTTAACATCATGACTACGTTTAAAATCTCACCTTGTGAACTCATCTTTACTTGTTTAAAAGTGATTGCATATTAACTACAAAATATTGCCATTTCTTATTGAATAAGAGACTGTAGATTTGATTTAGAAAAGAAGAATGAAACTATGACATCATGTGTGGGTTGTTATAAGTTACTCTTGCCTACAGTACATATGACTGAGCTGTGAACTATGCAGGTGAAATTTCCTTACACATATTCTACACACATCACAAACACACAACTTTCTCAGCCATCAGAAAGATTTGATGTGTGAAGTTCACTTTTCCAGTGCACTGAGACAAGAGACGTCGGAGCTTTTTGAAGCTCATCCTCTGATTGGATGGAGAAACACTGAAACCGAAGACACCCAAAGTCACCCTTAGGTTGTTTATGTTCACAAAATCCGACAGTGTTCCTTACAAGGATGCCGCTTAAGCCTCTAGCGCGAAGAGTCATAGAGGGATGCTGAGATGGGTAGACATGAGTGAAAAGCGCTTCTCATTACGATTCCGCCCGTGTTTTTCTCTGACAGGGATCTGGAGGGAAACAAGATAACATCTCTGAGTGAGTCCAGCTTTGAGGAGTGCACCTCTTTACAAGTGCTGTGAGTCGGATATTGGGCCATCACACACACACACACACACACACACACACACACACACACACACACACACACACACACACACACACACACACACACACACACACACACACACTGCCGTTGCGTCAGTCGACCATTTGTTGGGAGTTTTTCCTTTTCTCCCCTCTTCTCTCCTTGCAGGCCATCCACACCTCCAACTCTGGAGACACCCACACACTCTCTGCCTTGCTCTCTCTCTCTCTTTTTCTTTCTCTTGCTCTCTCTCTCTCACACACACACACACACACACACACACACACAGACAGGATATAAGCAGGGTGCGATTTGTGAAAAAATCAAAGGAAGATCCTTTTGAATCATCAAACATCACTGCTTGAAAAGACAATGACTAGACAATTTGCCTCGAACAAAACTTCAACAAGTAAGAAGTGTAGGCGTTCTAGCCGTTCATATCCTCTTTTCTAACACTCTGCAGCAATCTCTACAGGTTTTTGTTTTTCATGAAAATAACTTACCAAACAGAACATGGTCACCAGTAAAATGAAGCCTCTATTTCTTGCAGGATAGACAGATCCTTTTATTAATCCTTTAACAGGAAATTACAGTTTCACAGCAGCTTCAAAACAGACATAACACCACACATTGATTCACATATATACAGACCTAATAAGTTAATAAGAAGTTCCAAAAAAATACTTAAAAAACTATACATAAACAAAGTTATTTGTGTGCATTATAGAGTTTTATGGCAGCTGGAATGAAGGATTCCCTATAGCTATACATGTTAAAACATATGCTAGATGGCTTAAATAGACATGAACAACATGGAAGTGTAGCCTGCTGTTAATTTGCACAATACAGATTATTTCTCCACTGCCGGCTGATTGATCAAACAGTGTGTGTGTTTTCACTTCGTCCAACACCAATTACACGACAGGTCATTTGGTAGAGAGCAATTTGAACCAGAAAAGCACTCAGAGAACGCAAACCTCCGCCAAGCGAAAACATAACCGCCTCCTGAATCCAAAATGTAATCGTTTCTTCCTTGGGTCCTTTCAGACATTTCCTGAAAATTTCATTGAAATCCATCTGTAACTTTTTGAGTCGTGTTGCGAACAAACAATCAAACAACCAGACAGACAAACAAACAAACAAACCCCGATGAAAACATAACCTCCTTGGCGGAGGTAATAAACTCAAGGTAGGGTAAGCAGTAAGCTTTTTTTGAGACTTCTAAAATCTGACAATATGTTGCACTGGTATGGATCCTGGATGCTGTAGTGGATGCTTTTCGTTTTCATTTGTCAAGGTAGCTTTTCCGTTAAAATAAACCATTTAAGCGTGGTTCCACAGTCTGCATTCTGAGATGTCTTGCATGATCAAGATCAGTAGAACCAGCCATCAGACTGTCACTGTGTCAGCAGCATTTCTGATGTCAGGGTGTTATTTGCACTAAACTGCTCTCACAGTGTAATGCTTTACCTATATGAAGAGGCATCATCTGTATGAGAAAGCAGGGTAAGCAGAGAAAGGGATCTATAGTAGACCAGATGTAGGAAAATAAGTTAAAGCAACACTAAAGCACTTTTCCTCTGTCGCATGCACACATTTAAATAACAATGTCTACAGATAAGGTAGAGTATGTTGCATGATTTTTTGAAAGTATGATGTATTGCGACATTGAAGCAAGCCAAATTTTTATTTTTTTTATGTCTCATTCCATTGAACTACAGATCCGCTACCCGATCTGGTAAACTTACATAGTGCGGTTATTGCCAATAGAGGGCCGCGAAGTGAATGCAGAAGTGCCGTTCACTCTGTTACGAGTTGATGAACCACTGAAATGATTTTTGAAACATTATTTTAAGGTACAAAAAACTCTTTAGTGTTGCTTTAATGCACGCACACACTGGATGTGTTAAGCTGGAGTGATCTCTGGGTGAAAAATCTTGAACCTTTGACTCCTCTACCCTGGCAAGTGATCAATGCTGCACAGAAACTCCAATATGTGCTGACTACAAGTGTGAGAGAGTTCTGCCAAAGATTGACAGCCACATTATCATAAACCTATGCAACTTGTACTATAACTCTTGGTTTTAATTGACATGCGGTATTCTAACAATGTGAGAATAGTTTTATATTTATAATAAGTTGTGTGATTAAAATGTTTGCTGATTCCAATGTTTTTTGTATTTCTGTTCTAGTGTTTTGCGGAAAAACTGCATTAGGACTATTGAGAAGGGAACTTTTTCAGCCATGCATCGACTAATAGAATTGTGAGAATACACACACAGCACATATCACACACACACACACACACACACACACACACACACACACACACACACACATTCACGATCTCAACGAAAATGACATTGCCATTGGCTGACTGTTATTACAGAAAGTGATTGGCTATTGATATTTTTCTCATGAAAACATTAGGGTTTAATGGGGTTCTGATTGACTGAAAAAACTGGTTCTGTTTTTTTTTTTTTGCAGGGACCTTTCGGTCAATCGAATTGAAGAACTCCCTCCACCATTATTTCAGAACCTAAAGAGTCTTCAGCAGCTGTAAGTTTTTGTTTGTCTGACTTGTCTTCACTTGTGGCCAAAGTTGTTCTGTTATACAGCGGGAAAGAAACGCTCAAAAGTTCAACCACCTCTCAAATGGTCTTTTAACATTATTTTGCTTTTGAATGGCTGAGGATGCTTTTCAGGATTGCTTCCTCCTTCAGTGGGTTTCTTTATTCAAGTTACTTCAACTCCACTGACTGGTTGTGAGATTGCAATATGAACAGGCAGCCATTATAGACCTAAAGAAACAACACTCTGCCTCTGAATTGATTTCTGTGTTTGATGATGCATGCTTAATATTTTGTCTGTCTGTCTGTCTGTCTGTCTGTCTGTCTGTCTGTGTGTGTGTGTGTGTGTGTGTGTGTGTGTGTGTGTGTGTGTGTTTTATCTGAGTTCGTGTTTCTGTTTGTACAGGAACATCTCAAATAACCCACTGACCAAAATATATGAAGATCAGTTTGACAGTTTCGTCAATCTTCAGTCCCTGTGAGTAGAGTGTGCACTGTACTGTATGTTTGAGCTCTGTGCAATGGGTTTGTGTTTGTGTTGCCATTGATTATGCAGATTGGCACATCCTGGATCCTGAAGGCAGCTTGTTGGAGGGAGGAGAGATAAGGGGCATCCTCAGGGTCCAGTGAACTGCTGTCACAGTCACACTCTAGCTCAGTTCATCACAATATGTCAACCGCATGGCTACTCATGATAAGTCCCACATGGCAGAATGGAGCACAATCTTATGCTATGTTCGTTCACATTACAAGTCTCAGATTTGAGTCACTTCAGTCAGGTAAGGTAAAGATAGCCTTAGTAATTGTGTTTTCACTGTCTCTCTCTCTCTTTCTCTCTCATACACATTACAAACACACATTCTCTCTCTTTCTCTCTCTTTCTCTCTCTGTCTCTCTCTCTTTCTCTCTCATACACATTACAAACACACATTCTCTCTCTTTGTCCTCTGACTCTCTCTCTCTCTTTCTCTCTCTCACATCCACATTACAAACACACATTCTCTCTCTTTCTCTCTCTCTCTCTCTCTCTCTCTTTCCTAGGAGTATGGAGGAGGTAGAGATCCCGAACATCAGCATCCGCATGTTTCGCTCTTTCAGCAACTTGTCCCACATGTGAGTGAGCGTGTGTTGCTTTCGTCTCTGCTCCTCTCAGGGCCCGTCACCGTCCCCTGCCAGGCCCTCTTTAGTGGGATGTAAACATGATATGATTCATGCATTAACCGGGGCCCTTGTGTGAATGTAAATATTTCATCAACTTGTGACAGTTTAATCCCCGTGAACATATGGCACCTCACATATGAAGATTGTGCATGCAGACACAGGTTCTGCCAAGCTCTTTACTCAAGAGATAAGTATGCGTCATAGTAAAGGAACGTCATTTGACATAGTCAGATGAGTGCATCAACACACAACACACTCAACAGGGGACTCGAGCTGCTTTTTACTTGCTTATGTCAAAGAAAGAAAATATTGTTTATACAGATGACTGATGCAAACGAGTGATTCTACTCGCGTGGATCTCATAAACAGTCATTTCTGTAGGGATTCGAGGGTAATGTGAGAAGTCTGGCTTGCTCCCTTTGCAATGGCCTATTTGTGTTCGATGGAAATGCAGGCTTGTAATGCTATGACTTATTCATGCATTTTCAGTCGGCCCTTTCTCATAGTTGGCCAAATTGGATGGAAATGTCCTCCATGTATAATCCTGCAGTTTAAAGCTAGGGTGCAGTCATTCGCTCCTCGCCCCCTGTGTCTGTGCAGACAGACTGCCTCCGGGGCAAACATCCGCCTACACCCAAAAGGGATGTCTCTAGCAGCCTCGGGGCGAAGACTGGAGTGCATCGTTCTTGCCTCCTTTCAGTGATAGAAAGTAACATCGGTGCCGAGTCCTAATCAACGACATTGGGCCATTCACTCAGACACGATGTTCTTGGCCATTGCTTGGGTCATGTGAAGCTGCTTCAATTTCCCCGGGCACAGATTGATTGGGTCTTGAGCCTTGGTTGAACTGCTAGTAATAGCCCAGCAAATAGCCACATACTGTATTTATGGTCTGTGGCACAGGTCAGGGCCTTTGTCTTTTTCCATGTCAGTGGTCACACCCTGTGGGCCGGCCATATGGCCTGACCACTTTTGTTTCTGTGAGTGTGTGGCATGTAGCCACAGGAGCCCACAGCATTTAACACTGTCTCCGCAAAAACCCCTCTCCCTGCTGATTTCCCTCCACCTGCCATTTATTTTCCATATCAAGTCAGGCCTGCGCCGCGCCAGATAAATAAATTGAATGGGATAAATTGAGCTCGGCGCCCAACAACAAATCAATTTTGGGAGGCACTTTTTCAAGGGCCCTGGAGGCATAGAAAGTTTGGATGTAGAATGCACAATAGACCTGTGTCGCCTAACTTCATCTCACCAAACCCCATTTCATTCTGAGGACATGAACAGAACATTACTACATCGGCCAAAAACCACAACCATAGCCGTCAATACTGATTATTGTAATGAGCTAAAGCCAGAAATGTGTTGAATTTAAGGTGTATTTTGCCATTAAATGAAGTGTACCCTCGTTTAAAAAAAGAAAGTAACATAGAGTGTACCAGTGTAACAAAGACAACAAAGTGTTTATTTTGTTTTGAGCGGCTGGTGTTTGGGGAGGTAGCAGGTGGCGGTGAGGTGATAAACCAGACAGCTCTGAACCCCATGATAGTCTGGCCATCCCATTTCAAATGCCCACCTCGTCCTGGATCCACAGTCACCACCACACACACACACTGGGTGGTGACTCAGAATCACCAGTAGCGTTTCTCAGCCAGATATAATAGCTTTAAAACTGATGAGATCTTCCCAGGATGGGGGAAGAAATCCTCGGCCTTCTGAGCGAAATCATAATTGAACGCCTTTTCCCTGCTCCCCATGGGTGAGCTGGAACAGAGTGGCTTCGTACAGAGGAAGGAGATTTTAGGAATATCACAGTATTTTCAGTAAAAGCTCTTTAAAATTGGTTTCAATCACGCTCACTGCTGTGAAGTGATATTCAGGGAAAAAAATAATGATGTCTTTACTGTGTCAATCAGTGTTTGAAATGCAAATGATTATCCCTTTGAATGTGTTCAGCTACTTCAAGCGCTTTGAATACTGCGGCTACTCGCCCAACGTGCGCAGCTGCAAGCCCAACACAGACGGCATCTCCTCGTTCGAGAACTTGCTGGCCAACATCATCCTTCGCGTGTTCGTCTGGGTGGTCGCCTTCATCATCTGCTTCGGAAACATATTTGTCATCTGCCTCCGCTCGTGCGTAGCCAGCGAGAACCGGCACCACACTATGGCCATCAAGTCTCTCTGTTGTAAGTCCATGCAGGAAACACATCGCTGGTTAAACAGTGCAGTCTGAACCCAAGTTTGATTTGTATAGAAGTATAAGCATACGTACATATTGATCGACGTTTGATGACGTATTGATCCCGTGAGGGTAATTCGGGCTCTGCATTTAACCCAATTTAACCAAATTAGTGAACACACACAGCACACAGTGAACACACAGTGAGGTGAAACACACACTAACCCAGAGCAGTGAGCTGCCTGCCCAACCAGCGGCACTCGGGAAGCAGTGAGGGGTTAGGTGCCTTGCTCAAGGGCACGTCAGCCGTGGACTGGTCGGGGATCGAACCGGCAACCCTCTGGTTACAAGCTTGAAGCCCTAACCAGTAGGCCACGGCTGCCCCTATTGTTGCCTCCTCCCCACGGCGCACAGTTCAGATGGCATTTTTGCAATCAATCAAATGAAAAACTTTACCACTATATACGTTTGGGTCCATATTAGTTGCTATATTGTAAGCCACCAGAAGGGCATGAGTTACAAATATAACTTGTGGAAACATATCACAGTTAGTTCCCCAGTCGGCAGACTATTTTGAACCTACCAGGTGTTACCAAAGCAAGAGCGCCCCTCTCTATCTTCAAACGGCTCTTGAAGACTCCACTTTTTTTGAGTACCTCCTCTCCGTACACATCTAACAACTCAACACACTTAACATGCACTTATCATCCACTTCCCATCTTTCTGCCACTTATCTCCTTCCACCTCACTTCGACTAGTACTATACTGTAATTGTGCACTCTCAGCTCATCCTCTGACAGAAGTATTTCTTGATACCTAAGCAACCTCCTTTGCGATGCAGTTTGGATGTTCTATCTCGCTTTGGGTAAAAGCATCTGCCAAATGAATACATGTAAATGAATGCTTTGTACTTTCAAACACACACACACACACACACACACAGTCACACACACAGACAGATGTATGCCCGTGCGTCATTCTCTGTGATCTTCTTCTCCACGGCCGCAGGTGCGGACTGTCTCATGGGGGTCTATCTCCTCTTCATCGGCGCCTTCGACATCAAGTACTGCGGCGAGTACAACCGCCACGCCCAGCTCTGGATGGAGAGCCTGCCCTGCCAGCTGATCGGCTCGCTGGCCATGCTGTCCACCGAGGTGTCGGTGCTCATGCTGACGTACATGACGCTGGAGAAGTACCTGTGCATCGTCTTCCCCTTCCGCAACTTCCACGTGGGCCGCAAGCAGACGCTCTGCTACCTGACCGCCATCTGGCTCCTGGGCTTCACCATCGCCGTCATCCCCTTCCTGGACCGCGGGACCTTCGGGAATTACTACGGCCGCAACGGCGTCTGCTTCCCGCTGCACTTCTCCGACCAGACGGAGAAGCCCGGCGCGAGGACTTACTCCACAGTAATATTCCTCGGTGAGGAGGACCGGGTCAATACAGGCTGTGGGTTGAGTGTGTTTGTGTGCTGCTGTGTCCATGTCAGTGTCAATATCTCTTATTAATGCTTGTGTGTGTGTGTGTGTGTGTGTGTAAGAGACTGTGTATGTGTGAGATGGCAGCCTGCCTGAGCGTGTTAAGACTGAGCTGCCGATAAGAGATGATGTGGCCGTGCCCATCACCCACTTGTAGCTTTGCCTTATTTCCCCGGGGGCCGGTGAAGTGGGCGAGGGAGGGCGCAGGGGTATGAGAGTATGATCCGGAGGTGGGATCCGTGCAGCCTCCACCCAGGCCTTTTGTGTCAAGGTACCCTGAGAGGCGGGAATTCAATCAGCCCAAGATTTAGACGTTGGCCCCTGCCAAGTGCACCCAGCCTCCCTAGTGCCAGCCATCGCTCGAGAGAGAGACAGACCTGACCGACCTGAGAGAGAGAGATACAGAGAGAGAGAGAACTGCAGTTTGAAGAGGTAGATTGGAGAAGGCTCTGGGTTTGTGATACACTGTGGAATGAGTGTGACGGATAGACTGAAGTGAAACAATTATCCATGGCGGCGCCCTGGGCATAGCTGGCATAGTTACTGAACCAGCAAGTAACCTTTACCGATGCCAGCTGTCCCAGTTCTGAGGATGAATGGGGGAGAAGTCAACACAACGGCTCACTGCGTAATAACAAAGAGCCAAATGCTTTGTATCTGCATAGAAATGATTTCAGTCACTCTTCTGGAGTAGGCTGCAGCTTTCTGCTCAGTTACTGTATGTTGGAATTAAGCCGTCGGCTTTGTCCATGCTGTGCATTAATGTACTCACGGTGTTGTCAATGTGTGTGTTTATAGTTGTTGTTGCGGCATTAAATGGAAATATGTTTGTTTGTTCCAGGGTTAAATCTGGTGGCCTTTGTCATGATCGTGTTCTCCTACTCCAGCATGTTCTACTCGGTACAGAAGACGGCCAAGACGGCGCGGCAGACCGTGTTTGACCGCGAGGTGTCCATAGCCAAGAGGTTCTTCTTCATCGTCTTCACAGACGCCATGTGCTGGATTCCTATATTTTTGCTCAAGATCCTCTCACTGCTTAGAGTGCAGATTGCAGGTCCGTTCACATTTTCACTCTAATACGCATCCAAATACACACACACACACACACTAAGCCCAGAGTGTGACTAAGGCATTGTAATAGTGTCTGTACGTGTGCTGTATAGCCGGCTTTGGCTTTGTGTGGCGGTAAGAGCTGCAGCAGGGATTAGCAAAGGAGCTCTTCCTTGAGAAAAGCTCTGTTTTCTGGGAAAATCAGCCAACAGTTATCCACACAATGACGCTCATTGGATCACAGCAGATGCCCCCAGAACACCCCCCCTACACACACACACACACACCCCTCTCCCTCCTTGTTGTTTACTTGTTTCCGTGGCGATTTTGTCTTCCAGGAACCATGATCCTGTGGGTGGTGATCTTCATCCTGCCCATAAACAGCGCTCTGAACCCCATCCTCTACACCATCACCACCAGAGCCTTCCAGGACAGACTCAAAGTCTGCCTCAGGTACAAGTGCAGCCAAACCAACTGATGGACTCCTTCTCTTCTGTTTGGCAATGCACAAGCACGCACACACACACACACACACACACACACACACACACACCATCTCATACAGAATACCATGGTGGACAGGCGATAAGCTATTTGTGAGTGATCTATCGAATTAACCTTGGATGTTTAACAAATGGAAAAAGGACTCATTGATGGACACCAGAGCGAGAGACAAGGACAAAGAATTCTCAAGCACATATCTTTACAATACATGCACAGAGACCTACCTCATGCAGACTGGTGGAACAAGTCCACTCACACACACACACACACACACACACACACACACACACGACATCTAATCACACACACACACACACACACACACACACACACACACACACACGACATCTAATCACACACACACACACACACACACACACACACACACACACACACAAACCACGTAAACAGATGCACTTTCACATTTCATCTAGACTGGCCATATCTTAATCTAAGCACACTCTAACAAAACAAATGTACCTGTATAGACCAAATCATGCCGTGATGATTACAGATGATTCCTGAAATCAACCACAAACTCAGCCACTAAATTGTATGTTGCCGAGCTGGAAATGGGGTTTGTAGACCATTTCCTTCCATAAAGCATCTACAGAGCTATTTATTTGTCTGTTGGTGTTCCTCATGTGTTGATGAATGTAATGCCTGAAGATGAGAAAAGAATAAATCAACTGCTGTTATGTTTTCATGAAGTGCCTCCTGTCCTCTTGATACTGGTGCCAACTTAGTAATCACATCGACTATCTCTTTTGTAGCATTAAAAAGTTTATCACATTAACGGCTCTCTTTTGTAGCATTGAAGTTAGCAACATTAAGGACTATCTGTTTTGTAGCATTGAGGTTAGCCACATTAAAGGGATAATCCGGAGTGAAATGCACTTTAGATCAATTTTTCGGACTATTGGGAGTACATACGTTGAGTTGACACCAAAATCATGTCATTCGGAAGTATTTTGAGAAAGTTCGAGTTCACCGTTTTTAGCCAAAACTCGTTAGCCTGGAAGTGACCGGGGCAAGTCCTTTCGCCGCTACAAAACGCTATTTTTATACCTCTTATACTGTTCCAACCAACACTACACTTACGTGGTAGTGAGTAGAGGGTCCCTAAAGCCAAACCGAAGTATCCCCACGTCTTTATGTGGTCGGATAGAGAGTCCAGAATGAATTTAATCGAGTCAGTACCTTTCCGGAAATGTCGCCGCTGCAGCTAGCAACGTGTTAACAACATTTTAATAACATTTCCGGAAAGGTACGGACTCGATTAAATTCATTCTGGACTCTCTATCCGACCACATAAAGACGTGGGGATACTTCGGTTTGGCTTTAGGGACCCTCTACTCACTACCACGTAAGTGTAGTGTTGGTTGGAACAGTAGAAGTGGTATAAAAATAGCGTTTTGTAGCGGCGAAAGGACGTGCCCCGGTCACTTCCAGGCTAACGAGTTTTGGCTAAAAACGGTGAACTCGAACATTCTCAAAATACATCCGAATGACATGATTTTGGTGTCAACTCAACGTATGTACTCCCAATAGTCCGAAAAAATGATCTAAAGTGCATTTCACTCCGGATTATCCCTTTAACGACTATCTGTTTTGTAGCACTGAGGTTAGTCACATTAACGACTATCTCTTTTGTAGCATTGAAGTTAGTCAAATTAAAGGGAAACTATGCAGGATTGGCGATTTCATTGCCGGTTTCGCTTTCGCTTTTTGTTTTTTTCGCTCGTTTATGCTTGCATATTTCTCTGCAGAGCTTACCCTACAGCTTTAGCGTGCATATTTCACAAAACTCCACAATCGGTCAGTCTGCCGTGCCTTTTCATGAGACTTCACATGACACTTCCTGGAGTAGACCATGGGTGCGTGGCGTGCCCAAGGGCTCCTGAAATTGCCAGCGTGGTTCTACCGCTAGAGACCGCTAGGGCGGCCGGAAAAACCATCGTTCGACCGGTAATGACTGATTTAATCATATTTAACTGAAAAACGTTGCATAAGCCCTATTCGCACGGGATTAGTATTACCTGTGGACCTTTGGTGATTTGTGATAATTGCGGAGAATGCCTGAGATCTTAGTCCCGTGCGAATGTGCCATGTCTGTAATTTGTAAAGTGAAAATTCCGCCGCAAATTACCTACTGTATTTCGCCAAACACAGACGTCCGGTGATAATACTAATCCCGTGCGAATCTGCATCTCAGTGATTGCCATTGCAATTGCATATCTTTTCTACTTTCTGCGTTGTTTTCGGACGTTAGCATACGACATATCCGGGTGTAATGTCAGCGAAAATAGAGTTATTTACAGACTTTGCTTATCCCGTGCGAATGCGCTGCAAGTAACACAGAGGTGGGGTGATCATTTGAAAATGACCAGAGGTCCACAGGTAATACTAATCCCGTGCGAATAGGGCTATAGTTTACCTTTAACCTGACCTCTTTAGTAGCATTAAAAAGTTAGTCACATTATTGACCATCTCTTTTGTATAGCATTGGTTTTGGTTTCTGTTGTTTTGAATGGTCACTAGGCCTACTCATTTTACCTTATGGCTATTTATCAATATACCATCAAGGTATGGTTTCTAACAATCTAGTTCTGTGGTCTGTTTTGGAGTGAAAAAATACCAAGCCCAAGGTAAACACTTGGGATGTCTTCTTGATGAAATATGTGTTTGAGGTGTTTGTGACCACCAAAAGGAGCATTTCAGCTGAAGTGTCTCTTGAGACAGAAACCTGGAAGCAGAGAGGTTGAAGCACTGGTGAAACCCTGCAAATGAACGATATTTTTCATCATGTGCACGTTCAAGTGTCAGGCTGTTTTGTTCCGAGATGTGGGATACATGCGTCACATAGGCTACAGTATGAGAGATCACTCGGTGCTGCAGAGAAGGGGATGAGAGATGGAGGCAACATTCACACAGACAATAATCAGCAACCATTCTCAGATTCAATCATGCCAGTCCATTCCAAGCCATTGCCCTTTGCGTATGTTAAGGAAGCCTAGTCCATCATTCTTGGGGATTGTGTTATCCATCAACGTAAATGGCAATGTTGTTCTAGTTATTTTAATGGGGATAAAACTGATAGAGCAATTTGAATGTGCACTTTTCGAAATGAAGTTACATCATCAATTTATTTGAATAAAGCCTCGTATTGCATATACAGTTCTGCATAATTCCTGATATCAGTGGAGATATTAACCCTAGCAAGGTATTCTCAAGGAAATTGTTCATCCAAAATGATTCCCTTGTCATAGGCTATGTGCAATGCATAGCTCATCTGATATCAATAAATGTGTGACGTGGCACGTGGGTCGTATCCAGCCCAAGCGTAGAGAAGGAGGTTGAGTTACGATGGTAAATTACAGAAGCCCCATTCAAAATGAAACAATTGTTATTTATAACAGAATGATTGTTTTTAAATGTCATAGCTCATTTTCCTTTATGGTTCATGGTTCACAGGGGTAAATGAAGCATATTGCTTTGCAGGTAGATTATCCTTTCGGCTGCACATTAGCCTCAGCCTTTTGAATCAACAACATTGTACCCATTGTACCCAGGTGCTGCTGGCTGAGTACCTGCCACAGGGATGTTAAGGAATCCTAATCTGTGATGGCATCTCCACTGGTTGCCATTAGTATGTCTCAAAGCATTATGGTGCAAAGGGGCAGGCTACCGCACGCACATCCAAAAACAATAAAAACTGGGTGCTGGACAGATAAGCATAGCCTAAGTTAGGAGAGAGAAGTCCGCACACCAGAAAATGCTCCTCAGTTTCTTTAATGCTAGGCTAAATCTTTGAAAGTGGTATTCTTCTCAATTTGGTGCTTCCCTTTGCTTGCGCTACTTTAATGAAAAAAAACGGCAAAACTGGTAAGCATAATAGTTTAATCAGCTCTTTTTACTGTTATTTACTGTTAGTATAACTGATAAGGTTAGCTATTGAACTGTATGAAGTACAATGAGTTGAAAATAACATAATTCTTGCCAAATTGATAGTTGTAGTCCATTCTTTTTAATCTGCTCTAACAATGCCATGCCCTAAGATCCATATATCAAAGACAGGATGCAGTTTAATTGCCTGGGCTGGTTTGCTTATGGAT
Source organism: Sardina pilchardus (assembly GCF_963854185.1). Lineage (NCBI taxonomy): Eukaryota > Metazoa > Chordata > Actinopteri > Clupeiformes > Clupeidae > Sardina > Sardina pilchardus. The sequence continues at coordinate 25,969,948 of NC_084998.1, forward strand.
GCAGATATTTTAATCAAACTTGGAAAACAAATGTTTTGAATTCCAGTTCTCAGTGAGGGGTCACCAGATTCATTTTGACTTCATGACAGGCAGCCTTGTGTATCATCTTCAGAACACAATTTTGGGGCACAAACATGAGAAATAGGACAGCCTGTCACCCTGCAGACCTTACACACACACACACACACACACACACACACACTGGAAGCAGTAAATAGGGCAAGCACACAGCAGCAAAAGCCACTGCTGTCTAGCTTCCTGGTAATATTTTTTTCAGATAAGTTTATCATAAATCTAAATGCATACCTATAGGCTACAGATTAGAAAATGTGCCACAATCCCTTATCACTTTACACACATTCAGTATAAATAAGAATATTAAACAGTTTCAGATTCGATTTGGGATTTTATTCTAAATCCAATTTTCCTGTTTCAGACAAATCAAACAAATAAGTCTTTCAAAAAAGAGCTATTGCTTTATTTTCTTTTTTTTATCATTTAATTGCAACATACTGTATGGATATCACATTAATAGTTGTTTCTCTTTTATCACCCATTCTCTTATTACCAAAAGTCAAAGTAATATGATTGGGCAATTAAGAAAATGTCTTTAAAAATGAAAGATATGCAACGTATAGTACATCTCAAATGGTTATTTTCTGTGCTGTCAATCAGAAAGCCATTAACAATCACTCAAGGCCAAATAGCTTTAAGTGGGCCTGCAGTAGTCAGGCAAGCTTGTACATATTTGTACATCTCTGAAAATGAATGAGACCCAAAAATCTCACATTATCGAATTAACTGTACTGCTTGGTATGTACTGTAGGGTGGTGTCTAAATGCAGATTAGTGGCCTCGTTAAAAAAAATCATCTTGCATTGTTCGCCAAAGGATTTCCCACGTTATTAGGATTTTCGGGAACCCTAATTTCTCAGCGATTAACATTTGAACATCTACATGGATTGAGCAAACTTTCTTCAGCCCTGCGGTTCACAATCGGGTGCCAAAACATGGATAAGCACTTTATTTTGGCCATTTTGCAAGAGATGTATTTTTGGAAGTTCTGTTGAACAAACAAAATCCTGGCGAGAGGGATTATTTTAGCTTTTTAAAAGCCTGTATACTGTAGGTTGTTTGTGCACCCTGCTTGTTATAATAATTGTAACAAATTCTACACTCTGCCTTTGTGTTGTATTGGCCATGTTTTTATGCATGCAGATTTTTTGTGCATTTGTGTCTGTGTGCTGTTTCATCATCTCACATGATTGTCCAGTGGTCATTCAGTGCATGCATAATGAAGTGACCATGCATGAGCAGTGTGGGGAACACATCAAAACATCATTTTCTTATACAGAAAAGACAGCTCGCTCATGACCAGCATACCACCAATGCAGTCAACTTAGTACATGAGTGTTTTACAGAGCTACTCTGAATATATTCATGCCGTTAATAGTCTGGAAATAACTATGCCCTGTCAAAAAGGGATATTTAAATTAAGAGTTGAGGAAATCACAGATGATACACAGAATAGCAATGGCTTCCCATCAGGTTCAAAAATATTTTCGCTCATGAAGAGGTCTATTGAAGATTTGATCAAAGACAATAATAACGTCCACAGAGATTGGAGTTATGCAAGCAGGGAAAGTGTGCCATGTATGCTATAATAATGTGATTCTTGCAAAAGAGGAATCATCCTTGAATGACCCCATCAAATATAGTCATCAGACATGTTAATATAAAACATCACAGCTGAGATAAACAAGAGATAAATGGCCACGCGGTTAGCAAACAAATGCTAATCCCTCCATTAATAGAGGGGTGAGACAGCATGCACCCGTTTAGCAGAGGCCCATGCACCAGGTGTTCCTAATCATTATGCCCCCGGCATTACCAATAACAATTACAACCGGGTATCTTCATATAATAGCCTAAGGTCACAGGTGGGCTAATGAATCTTTGATGAGTGAAAACACCAGTGTGTGTTTGTAAGTATCTGGTGATGACATATCATGACACAATGATGACATATGATGACACAATGGTGCAACATCCTTGCTGCCCCCCATGCGGCAATCAGAAATCACTGAATTCCGTGTCACCTCAGCGAAGTCAAGTTCATCAAGTTGATGAGCAATACCGTATTAGTTTGTGACTGAGCTTGCAGTACTTTTTTTACGTGTAAGAAACTTTAGATGAATGCATCTAGCAAATGAATGAATGCAAATGCATATCGCTTAGTTATTACTATTCACCACGATGACTACATGGAGCTGCTACAGCTCTCTCGCAGAGCACAGCTGCACCCCTCTCTCCTTGTTGACCATATGCTAAGCAGCAGACCTAATCAGCAGGCCAATTTCACAGACACCTCTTCACCTGAATCTTGTCCCCTCCACTTAATGCAGTTTGTGTGCCACAGAGGCCATCCGAGAGAGAGAAAGAGAGAGAGAGAGAGAGAGAGAGAGAGAGAGAGATGAGAGAGAGAGAGAGATGAGAGATGAGAGAGTGGGCGAGGGGGAGCACTTTCGCGCTGTGCTGCCAGATCCTTGTGATGTCAGGAATAATTCATCAGGAGCGCTGCTGTGCATTAGAACCTGGGTTACGGAGAGTAAGACCTGCGCTAATGAAGTGGACACAGAGATGAGCTACGAGGACCGATTCAGTCCGATTTCTATTCAACTCCTCTGAGGCACAGCAAGAAATAAGGCCAGTAGGCATTTGTCAATATTCTGGTTCAAGTGTATACATTCATATTCAATACCTCATACATATTTATACTGTACAGACACTGGATAAAAGGGTAGAAGGAATCCAAGAGACAAACATCCTTTTTTCTTCCAAAAGTTTATTGGTTTCCATCCATTTATTGGTGGAACAGTATTATACAAATAGGTAGTAAATTGAAATGTTGTCAGATCAGGAACAACCAAATATTAAAAACCAGATATCATCACAGTCTAAACATTGCAAAAAATAATTTAGCTACTGTTAAATAAACACTTTTTGTCAATAACGTTTTTAAAATACAAATTGCTTTGATTTTACTCCACAATGAAATGTGAATGGGTACAATTTCGCCACATATTCCACCCACTCTCAATGCACGTGCTCCAACATGCGCGATGCATGAAAAAAAAAGAATGAAAGGCTTTTAACATGAAATAAATAAAAGAACGATTGATAGTTAAGATGTGGCGAGGGAGTAAAACTGGCAGGAGGAGGACCAGCTGATGCACTGTAGCAGATGCCGTGTGCGCATATGAATGAGTCGGAGAAGGCTGAAGAAAGGCAAGACGGATAGGCAAAGAGAACAGAAGCAGCATGTCCGACACACTGGTCAAACACGCTGGCAAAACAGTGGCGTTTTAGAACACCCAACATAAAACCGAGACAAAAGAATATGTACTGTAGAGACATACAGTACACGTGTACACACATATCCACAGATTGGAGACACAGGGAGCAACAGAAGACATGTGGACACAAATAAAACACAAACAAGAGAATGAGCTGCAAAAAGGTTGCGTTCCGGGGACATTACATCCACACTTCATCCCTTTTTTCGCAATCAGTCCAAATGTAACTGACTTTATCATCCTAATGAACTTAACACTTCATAGTGATAGATAAAGACAAAGTGCACTCTCTCTCTGTACACCAGGCGAGGGTCTTTTCAGAGAAGAGAGAGAGAAAGAAAGAGAGAAAAAGAGAGAGAAAGAAAGACAGAGAGAAAGAGAGAGAGAGGAAGAGAGGAAGGAATACCCTGAAGGCACTTTAATTCCCCAAATGACACCCAACACTCGGTGACTCTACCTTGAAGGAAGAGAACAAAGGCCAGAGTCCTCTAGGAAAACACTGACATACATCCAGATGGATTTCAAGAGGATTGCACTTTAGTGTTACATCACTAAATGCACCATGAAATGCATGCATTTACACACACGACATAAACAGGGTGTCAGATATGGTATGGGTGACTTTTACAAACAGAACAAAAATATACTGATTCACTATTAAAATATATTATATTCTCTTAGGTTAACATGATTTTTTATTTTTGCATAGATAATACATGTTATCGTGCTTATTAATGACAATAACGACCACTAAACATCTCCTGAGTTACTGCATTAAAGGGGTGTGTATTAGATCCTTTGCAACCCTTTACGATGGCTTTCAGATTCCCTGTACAGTAGCATTGGCGGGTGTTTTAAAACGAGGAGCAGATAGGCTCTTTATTTGGCTTCTAAGCTAATGCCCCTGAGGTCTAGTGTCTCAAAATGTTCCCCCATTGCAAGGCAATATGTATTTAACGCATGCAATGCACGCAAGGCGATATGAATAACACAGGCAGCGCACGCAAAGCAACATTTAACGCATGCAGTTCACGCAAGGCGATATGTGTTTAATCCACACAGTGTTGCACCTGGCATGTAGCCTTTCGTGTCAACGGCAGAACTGATAGTCAGTACAGATGAATATGGCTTTGTGATAAACATATGCATGTTCACATTGGCAGTCTTAGTCAACATACACTCTCTCTCACACACACAAACACAAACGCACACATACAGTACATACACACACACACACAAACAAACACATGCAGGCATTCAATCCCCTTTAACTATCTGCATCCAACATTCATTGGGATCGATTGTTTCTGCACAATTATGGCCTTTTTGGTCTTTGAATAATAATTAAAAATGTTTGCAACATTTATAAAGGGCCGTTCGTTGAGCCAGTGATTTGATCATTCGAGTAGCTTTAACGCACACAGACTCTGTCTTTGCGTGGGATGATTGATCAGGTCAGTGAGCCCGTGTTTTATAAGACATGTGAGAAACGCACACATTCATATGTTGGCTTCTATCTCGTGCACTCGCATAGGATGTACACCTACTGCATTTCAAACTTGTTCCTACTGTGTTTGCACAGTCTTAATTAATAACTCTCCGAACAAGGTTATCCTGTATTGAGCCAAACACACGCACATACACAGACACGAGGTCTCTCAAGGGCACAATTTTAATTTCACTCCTTTGTGCCATCAGTTGGTTTGACCTTGACCTTGAAAGAATTTTGCAATGATGTTTTTTTCTTTCTTTCTTTCTATCGTTCTTTCAGTGTGGTTGTTTCCATGGTATTTTGCTAATTGGGAGCACTGTCCCCCGGATAATATGGTTCAGATGCTGGGGCAGCCGAAAAGGTCACATTTCAACACAAATGGAGTTGAGGGAGACTTCTCTTGTTCCTTGATACTCACTCTCCGTCCTCGTCTCTCTCTTCATCCCTCCATCCCTCCATCCCTCCATCCCTCACTCAAGCGCCCTCACTCCCTCTTTCCCCCGCTACCTTGTGAATACGATTGCAAGGTCGTGGGGTCAGTCCTCCACCGTGTCTCAGAGTTTGGTTTCAGGGCCTCGAGCCGTGAGCACGGGAAAGGAGCTCCGTATCCTAGCGACCTCCACGGCGCAGAGGTGGCCAAACACCTTGTTGTACCACTCAGGAGAACGGCCCCTGGCAGAGAGGAGGACAACACACATCACGTCAGCCAGGAAGCACAAACAAACAAAGCACACACGCGCACGGGCGCACGCACGCACGCACACGCACACACGCACGCACGCACGCACGCACACAAGTCAAGAGCAAACACATTCAGGAGCCTCTCGAGGAACCCAAGAACACCAGAGACTCATTTTAAGAGGAGGGCAATAATGCGCAATAAAAAGAGGACTACAAGAGCTCGGGAGAACATGAACAGCACAGCTGTTGCTCCACCATGCCCTGAGTTGCTTCCATCGACTCTCTGCTCTGCCTAATATCCCAGCTGCAATTTGAGAGGACGGTCATTACAAGAGCAGCTCTCTGTTGATGAAGGATGTGCAAGTGTGAGTGCTCTTGTCCCCTTACAAATAATAGATGGGTGATAGAACTGAGCAAGCCATGTATTTTTTTTTTTTTTTTTTTTTTAAAGCCACTTTAAAGTGCATGGCTGGGACATAAACTGTTTGGGAGCTGACATGCATAGCAAACCTAGAATTTCAGCATTCTGACTTTAGTGAAGGTGGAGCCCAAAGTCTTTTTTTCTATTTTGTCTTGTTAAATGAATGAACATGTAATAATTCATTTTATGAGCCAGGGGCCCCCCATGTGCTATGCAAATTAATACAAATAGGGCATTTTAATAAACATGACTGATATATAGTTCTAAATGTGATCTATGGTAAATAAGGTATACCAATAAGATCTAAATATAACATTTAGTACATAACATCCTGACAGCATTTGGAGGTTGGTATTATGGCTAGGTGTGCCATTTTACCATTGGTTTTCACCATAGAATAGAATATCTTTAATTTGTCATTGTCACAATGTACAACGAAATTATTAGTGCAAAGACTAATAGAATATGCTACAAACAAATAAATATGATTTCTAGTGGATTAAAAGAGAAGAAACGTATGACAAGACAACAATCTCATATACACACAAACCTATTCAGTATTGCACAGACCCACACATTTCAGAGACTTTTCAGAAATTTGGGAGTTAAAGGATTTTCACATCGATCTCTGCTTCTCGAGATTACCGAGTACTGTTGGTAGGAAAAAAAGAAAACAATTGTTTTTTACCTATTTCCAGCTAATGCAACCAGGCGCAGCTACAGCGCTACACTTTGTAGGCGTGTAAATGGGAACTCATAAATATGCAAAACTGATTGTTTGTTTCCTTTTTGTTGTACCGACTGTACTCATGACCTCGAGAGACCGAGATCTATGTAAAAACTCACCAGATTTCTCCTTTAACAATGACCAGCTTGGTGTAGTGGTTCAAATAAATGTACTAAAACCAGTCTGGAGAAGACTGGATCCTAAACTGTGAATAGTCATCCGTTATGTAACTGTCATCAAAAATGGGAAATGGGAAATAATAATAATAATACATAGGTTTTATATATAGCGCTTTTCAAGGTCCCCAAAGACGCTTTAAATGTACTGCTTACATTTTCCTACTCTGAGCACCAACTACTTTCATGGCTCACACACACCCACACACACACACCCACACATCCACACATCCACACACACACACACATCCACACACGGCGGAGGCGTCTTGTTCAAGGAAACTTAAACAGGGTCAGGAGGAGCTATCTTTATGAATACCGTATACAACATGCGGCACATTTGTGACTGCCACAAGCCATTTGTACATTACTGCTGGATCTCATGCCATGCTGTGCAATGTGAAATGGGCTTGGTTGTTCATCGGTCACTGTGAGAAATCCCCTACTGCAGCACCAGGAATTTAAAACTTGTCCTGTGCACTTCTGAAATCAAAGACATGTGCATGTATTGCTTTGCATCCCTCAAGTGGAAAGAGGTTTCCTATAAATAGCAAACACAATGCAAATATGCATGTCCTACATAACCAAATCCATGTTCTTTACTCTTATTTGTGTGACAAGCTATCCATTGACGCACTGTTGGGAAAAGAGGAATGAAAGACTATGACAACAATCCTACATAGACTTCCCAGGAGATCATCCACACAGTTTACCATTCAGAGACATGAGCGAAGACCAGTCGAGAAGCGTCTGTCTTTTGTTTGCCGCGTCTGTTTGTTTGGCTTTGGTGTGTTTGTGTGTTTGTGTTGGTTGTGCTGGTGTTGGTGTGTTCGTGCTGGTATTGGTGTGTTTGTGTTGGTTGTACTGGTGTTGGTGTGTTTGTGTTGGTTGTACTGGTGTTGGTGTGTTCGTGCTGGTATTGGTGTGTTTGTGTTGGTTGTACTGGTATTGGTGTGTTTGTGTTGGTTGTACTGGTATTGGTGTGTTTGTGTTGGTTGTACTGGTGTTGGTGTGTTTGTGTTGGTGTATTTGTGTTGGTTGTGCTGGTGTTGATGTGTTTGTGGTGGTGTGTTTGTGGTGGTGTGTTTGTGTTGGTGTGTTTGTGCTGGTTGCGCTGGTGTTGGTGTGTTTGTGTTGGTGTATTTGTGTTGGTTGTGCTGGTGTTGATGTGTTTGTGTTGGTGTTTGTGTTGGTGTGTTTGTGCTGGTTGCGCTGGTGTTGGTGTGTTTGTTGGTTTATTTGTGCTGGTGTTGGTGTGTTTGTGTTGGTGTGTTTGCGTTGGTGTGTTTGTGTTGGTTGTGTTTGTGTTGGTGTGTTTGTGTTGGTTGCGCTGGTGTTGGTGTGTTGGTGTGATTGTGCTGGTGTTGGTGTTTGTGTTGGTTGCGCTGTTGTTGGTGTGTTGGTGTGATTGTGCTGGTGTTGGTGTGTTTGAATTGGTTGTGCTGGTGTTGGTGTGTTTGTGTTGGTTGCGCTGGTGTTGGTGTGATTGTGCTGGCGTTGGTTTGTTGGTGTGATTGTGCTGGTGTTGGTGTGTTTGTGTTGGTTGCGCTGGTGTTGGTGTGTTGGTGTGATTGTGCTGGTGTTGGTGTGATTGTGCTGGTGTGTTTGTGTTGGTTGCTCACCGCAGGTCGGCCCGGCAGTAGTGCGTGAGGCGGGAGCGGCCCGGTCCGCACGGCTCGATGATGATCCGTGAGGTCAGCAGCACCGCTCGGATGCCCGCCTCCAGCTGGACGTTGTCGTGGTCCACCGACGAGGAGACGAGCACGCAGACGCCCCGTGGCAGATCGCTGCACCAGCGCCTGGGCAAAAAGAAAGGGACGACACACACACACACAAACTTTGGTTTAATGCCAGCATCATATGCTCAAGCACGCCACAATTACATCTGCACAAACACTGGATACACTATTAGAAATGTTAGAGGCTATACAATTATAGAATCAGTGTTCGTCTGAGGCATCAATCCAGTTAGAGGCTTTGTGCCAAAATGCAATTTCTTCATTAGTTTAGCTATAGGTGTAATAAGACAGATGTTGATACCACAATTATTGCTGTAGGGTGTTCCAATTGATTTTCCCCACAGGATTTATAGGCGGTGTGGGATTTTAATGATTTTGCCAATTTCCCATCGGATTACAGCCAAGACAAGTGCTCCCCAACAGTCCGGCACAAACCATCACAAAACAGCTCGGAAATAAGTATCAAATGCTGCTCTATATTTAAGGGCCACATTAAAGGGGCTGAGATTGTGGTCATAAATACTTAGGTCAACAACAGCATCGACCTGTACCATCAACACATACTGACATTTACATGTATCCAAAGTGACTTACAGCACCAAAACAGAATCCAAGCTGCAGCGCAGACCTTACTTACGAATTACTACCACATCTGTTAATATTATTAAAAGAAGCTACTACTACTACTATTGACCGCCGAAAACAATCAGTTTCCCACAGGGGTATTCAAACTGTTTGTGTGCAGTAAGAACATTGTATTATGCAGTAAGAACAATATCGTTCCAGCAGCTTGTTAGGAAGTTGTTATTTTTGTATTACTTTTATTTTTTTACTTTTATTTTTTATCTCATTTATTCTACTGTTGTCATTATTGTTGTGTTGTACAGCACTTTGGAAAACCGGTGTGTGGATTGGATTGGATTGGAAGGAGATCCGATCTGGTTACAAATGTGCCACTGCAAAGTCACAGAGTTAATCATATTCAGTAGAAAAGTTAGCCTCCTCTCCTGTCCCAACTGGCACTGTTGTGATGTCTGGAACAAAGGGCTGCTGGGGACCGGACTTGCTCCGAAACACACAGATAACGGGGCTACTGACGTTTTTTAAACATCCGACCGCCCCTGGGCAGCCTCATGTATAAAACGTGTTGTGATCTAGGAGACCGCTCCGCTCATCGCTTTCCACTAATGATCAGGCGGCTCTAAAGTGACAAAACTCTTTAGCGTCACACGCATGCACTTGTAATAGCACTCTACGGGGGCCGTTGTGATATTATGCGTCTCCACGTCCTTCTTGTCTGGCTCTTCATGTCGTGCTTTGATCTCCACACACTTTGGATGCAGTCGACACGCGTAACCACTTAATCCGCGAGTGCAAAGGGGGGCACTGAAAAGGAAGTCGATGGGAGCTGTTCAAGGTGGTGACACATCGCCGCATACGGCCTGGGGCAGATTGGTGCTTGCAGGAGCAGGAAAAGGAGGGGCATGTTTATTGAATCGCACAAGTTTCTTTCGCCTGTTACGATCGGCCATTTGTAACGGGCCACTAAAGGCCGTACTAGATTTCAATTAAATTTCCAGTTAAGTTAAGTTCCAGAGTGTTAACATTCACCTACTGGTGCTTTAGTATTTGGTACAGCCCAACAAACTCGACTTTGATTCCTGATATGCAGTCTGAGTGTGCTAACATGACTGTAAGTGTGTATGGCAGAGGAAGTGAGAGAGTGATAATATGGTGAGTCTACGAGTGAATTTGGTGAGTCTACGAGTGAATTTGCAACAGTGAATGTGTAAATGACTTGTGAGAGAGTGTGTAAATAACTTGTGAATGAGTGAGTGAGTGAGTGAGTGAGTGAGTGAGTGAGTGAGTGAGTGAGTGAGTGAGTGAGTGAGTGAGTGAGTGAGTGAGTGAGTGAGTGAGTGAGTGAGTGAGTGAGTGAGTGAGTGAGTGAGAGAGAGAGAGAGAGAGAGAGAGTGAGTGAGTGAGTGAGTGAGTGAGTGAGTGAGTGCCAGTCCACGCGTGTCCCACTCACCGGAGCACCACGAAGTCCCTGCGCGGGTGCGGCGCCATGCTGTCGGTGACGTAGTGGAAGACCTCGGTGCTGTTCTCCAGGCTCTCCAGCACGCGGCTGTGCAGCAGGTCCTCGTCCCACAGGGGGCGCTCACGCAGGACCCGCTGAAGCACCGCGCCCGCCGACGCCTCCACCTCCGCAGACACGCGCCACAGACGCATCGGATGCCCGTCACCCACCTGCCCACCGGGAGGGGGTAAATCAGAACACAGCGTGTGGGACAACCAGGAGAGATTGAAGTTCAGAGAGAAACATAGAGAGTGAGAGAGTGACAGTGACAGAGAGAGAGAGAGAGCATGAGAGTGAGGGAGCAAGAGAGAGAGCGATATAGACAGAGAGAGAGAGAGACAGAGAGAGAGAGAGCGAGAGCAAGAGCGACAACGAGAGAGAGAGAGAGAGAAGAGCGAGAGTGAGAGTGAGCATGACTTTAATAGGCCTCACATCAAAGGTGCCCTAGAAGGCGTTAAGTGCTGCAGCAACTTGTTGGCCCCTCTAGCTGCCGTGCTCGTCACTAGCCACTCTCAGCCGGCCTCAGGGGACCGTTTATTGTTCCCTTTCCAGGAGTCAGCATTCAGCAGATTTGAGCGGAAAAAAGCCCTCATTATAGGTCTGAATGAGCATTGTGTCGATTCTGTATTGTATGTTCTCTCTCTCTGTGTGTGTGTGTGTGTGTGTGTGTGTGTGTGTGTGTGTGTGTGTGTGAGTGTGTGTGTGTGTGTGCGCACGTGCGCATCTTGCGTGCCTTTCCCCCGCATAGCTGCCCGCTCCTTCATTCCCTCTCATGTCTCTTATTGGCATCTCCCTGGCGCGCGGGCATGAAAGTGCCAGGGAAGCAGCTTTCCCCCCCCCGTGCACTGCAGGCAGCAGAAGCTTAATCACACGCCAACTCTGCCCAGCACCTCCGCGCCCCTACATGGCCCACAAACACACCGGCATGCAAATTAAACACGTCTAAATATATCCGTCTTCCCAGTTAGGCTGACACAACTTTCGGACTGTGTGTGTGTGTGTGTGTGTGTGTGTGTGTGTCTTGTGACTGTGTGTGTGGGTGTGTGTGCTTGTGCAGAGAGTTGGAGATTGCATAGTCTTTAGTCTTTAGATTTTACATTCATATCCTTATGCTTCTCATTATTACAGTTAGGCTTTAAGCAGAACACTTCAA
>NC_084998.1:25994271-26061771 GCF_963854185.1 Sardina pilchardus
ATTCAGACAAAGACATGCAAGGTCAGTCAAGACCTACAAGAAAATTGAGAGAGCTGGGCAGAATAATGGAGACAAGTCGTATCTGTCAGCTGGGCTATGCATATCAGGCAGAGCTGTCAATCACACACCACCAAACCGACCTGCTTGCACTGAAAGTGGACCTCCAGTCGCATGGCCGCACACTTGTTCAGCGTCGTCAGCCTCCTGTTGAGAAACACACACACACACAAATGAAATGAGAAAACTAATCACATAATGTCAACACCTGTCTCTGTGTGTCAGCCTTTGTGAGAGCACGTGCTGCCGTGACAATGAGATCAGTGATACCACGGCGATAATCTAACTGGCACATAAAGAGGTGCAGTGTAATGCAATGCAATGGCCAGCTGGCGAGTACTGTATAATTGAAAGGCTAATTCAACTCTCAGCATGTACCACTATAAAATAACCATGACAACCATTCACAGGTAAAACGGCAATCCAAATTGCACACAAATGACGGCAGGACCTACTGCAGGATCACTCTGATGAAGCTACATTGTAGCTCGATGGTGTTTTGAGCCCCCAACGTCGTCTTCCAGGCAGTGCTGCCAGTGTTGACTTAAAGGCACTTAAATCCTACCCCTTACCCTAACCTTAACCCACGTCTAACCCTAGCGCCTTCCAGGCAGCGCTGCCTTGAAGACAACGTTGGGGGCTCAAAACACCAAGAAACCACACGGTAGATACCCTCAGAGTGTTTCTATAACGCAATTCAATCTTGTGTGGACAGAAAAAACAACTCCTTATCTCAACGAGATAGAAAGCACTCCCTCTCTCTGATCCAATCCTTTTTTTGATTGGCGTTTGGAGTTTATCAAACTGGCATAAGCATATTGGGCATGCCACTGAAGTACTAAGTACACTTCAGTGTTTGACTTGGTATCCAAAACCAATTCCGTTAAGGGAAGAGGGACTAAATCTCTGTTTTGTATAATTGACTCACACACACATGAAAGGACGGGAGAAAATGAGGGTAGAGAGGGGATGGCAGAGATGGAGAAATATGTTTTAGAAATCAAAAGGCACCCATGCTCGCATGGTCCTGTATCAAAGCACAATTCTTTCCGCTTTAAGGAGAAGTGACTGAGCCAGTCTCTGGGCTCAAGCTAAGATATTCTCTCTATCGCTATCACCCAGTTTATGTGTATAGGTGTAGTTTCTCCCCCTCTCACTCTGTGCTTGCTTGCTTGCTTGCTTGCTTGCGTGTGTGTGTGTGTGTGTGTGTGTGTGTGTGTGTGTGTACACAGTCTTATCCTGTAACCACATTGTTCCTTGTGTGGGTGTTACTCTGAGTTTACATGCAGGTGTGCTCTTCAGGGGCAGAGTGAAATCCAGCATCCAGCAGGAGCCTCCGACTGCCCTTGCCAAACTCACAGCCCAGACTGCGGGCAGCTCCCACTGGGCCCTGGGCGGCTTAAGGCTCGCGTCAGGCTGTGCGAAGGCGCTCGTCTTATCTCCGTCACAGCCCATGTCTCCAAACGAATGTGTGCGTGTCAAGTCAACACACAGATCTCCCTGCCCGCCCGGATTCATCTATTTATAACCGGGACCGCTTACCCCCCCGCGCCCCCCCCCCCGTCAAGCCCAATAGAGTGGAGGCTAGGGCAAAGATGAGTTTTGGGTGGGATGAAGAGACAGTATTAAGAGGGAGAGGAGTCTGTGTTGAGTGTGAGTGGAGTGAGGGGTAGAAGAACGAGGGATATAAAAACATGGGGGGGAAAGATAGGATGCAAGGAGGGAATGAAGAGGCAGAAGAGGAAGAAAGGAAAAAGAGAAAGATATATTTAAAGAAAAACAGACGCTAGGTGACCGAGGAAAGAAAGGAGGAGAGTGGGAGGCTAGTGTTGAGGATTTCACTGGAGTGTTTGTGAGTGGCGCTGAAGGTGAGAATGGTGTGACACACTGTCTCCTTTGTGCCTGCCTACAAAATAGTTCTTATCAATCTGCGCCAGGTGACACCACTTTGAAAGGGAGGCAGTACCAATCGCATGAATAAAACATGGCCAGCCCTTCATCCAAAGCCTGCATTTAGCTCCCGAGCAGCATCATCCACAGGGATAATCACCACGGAGTGGCTGTTAGGGGGGAAAACAAACGTGCAGCGGCAGTACACCAAGGACTGCTTTTAGAGGATGAAGAGGGAAATATTGTTTTGCAACTTAACAAGACAATGTGTTTAAATTGATTCAAGACTGTTCAAAAATGGTTCTGAAAGATTTGAATTTCATTCTGGTAAGGGCTGATAGCTGCAGCGAGAGCGGATTCACTGAACCCATCATTGCTGCGTAACGTTAGAAGCTGTCAGTGAAAATGGATTCCCATCGTCAGAGAGGGCCTATTCTCCAGCTCCACTCTGTCATGTTTCGATATGGTAATGGGATGGGAGGCTATCTACGGTGTCTGTGAGGCATAAACTCGTTGGGCCTGGTAGTCAACCCGAGAAGCAGCCGTCTGATTGGCTGAGGGTCAATGTCACTCAGAGAGGCGACGTAGTGAACACACAAATAAAGACCAAAAAGTGGACAAGAAAAGAAAAGGTGACGGTGAACGAGAGAGAGAGAGAGAGAGAGAGAGAGAGAGAGAAAGAGAAAGAGAGAATGTTTAGGTGGGGAAAAAAGTAAAGTTTTTTTTCTATATAGCCTCTTCTGTGTTGAAGACAAAAGATGTATTTTATTATAGCTTGTTTTCTGTGAACACCTGCATTGTTTATGTGCTGATATGCCCATTTATCATAGACGCCGTGCAGGCACTGAAGTGTACTAACTTTCCCCCCCATGAAAACTGATTGCTCTGAAGTAACAAAGAAGGAGAATTAATTAAACCCCAAGAACAATTACTCAAACAGAGCCACGTCTGCCCCCCAGGAACCTGACATCTGCACCTTCCTTTACTTGTAGTTAAAAGCCGCTTTGATGAAAGAATGTCTTGACAATGGGCTTCTGTCATCAGCGTTTTTTTTTTTTTTTTTTTGCTAGTTGAGAATGACCCAACAGAAATGGAGTTCATGGCGCAGCAGCTGTCACTATGAGGAGTGGGTGGAGGACAACAGGAAGTGCCCGTGGCAAGCTCGAGAACCTCCACCTGGCTGAAGGTCATACGGCATCTGGAAGATTAACAGGTCTGAAAAGGATTAGATTGGATGAATTGGGTGTTTTGAATAGTGCTATTGACCACAGCTGAGGACAGCTAATCACATGCCTCCACTGGTTTATATCAGGCTTCTAATATTAGGTTCCCTGCCCCCCCGCCCCCCCCCCCCCCACACACACACACACACTATTGTATCCATGATTATAAATGCAGAGTGGAGGTCCATCTGGGAATCAGATCAATTAGGTTAGGTCTTCAGATCATTGAGGTGCTTGATAACATAGATTTTCTTGAAGTACTCTGAAAGCATGTGCAGGCTAAGCAAACTAAAATGATGAGAAGAAGGGGACACCCTAAATAAATAAACGGCACTTAGTAACGACACGTTACATAACTACAGAAATGGGCAGAACTTTGTTGATCATTAAACTAAGCGAAAGTCTGTCTAGTATTTCTGCTCGCCATTACTTGCACATATACAAGTCTCTCTCTCTCTCTGTGTCTGTCTCTCTCTCTCGCTCTCTCTCCTAATTCAGGATGACAGGTCTTCAGCGCTGCACATACTCCAGCTAAACATCATTAGATACACCACCCACTTCAGCCTCTGAGCTACTGGGCTATTGGGATTGGAGATTTGGCCATTACCTCCACTTCTCCCTCCTTTATTCTCTCCTTCTCATCACTTGCTTTCTTCCTCAACTCCCTTCACGTTCCTCTCCACCCATGGCCAACTACCAACCTTCCTTTTATCTTCAATCTCCCCCATTCCTCTCTCTCATAGCAGCTCAAAAACACACCCATAACAACCAAGGAAATCTCATCATCTGCCTGAAGTCCTTCGCTTTGTGCCGCTTCTTTGAAAGGAAAGGAAAAAAGATGGAATTGTAGAACGAGAGTCAAGGAGAGAGAGAAGCAGAGAGGGAAGGAAGGAGGGGATCAGTGCGATATAGAGAGAGAAAGAAAGATAATGCTCAAAGCTATGCATCTTCATGTGCATTCATCTTCTACCAGTTCAAAACGTGGGTCACCGCGCCACTACTTCCCCCTACTTCCCCTGTCCAGACTACTACATCAGATCTGGAGGGACCGGATGGAATGCATTCCACCTGAGCTGTACCTTCCCCTGAAGAGCGCACACAGCCAATTATAGAGCCTGTGTGTGCGAAGCAGCATCTCACAGCCTCCAGGATTACCTGCAGAGGGATTTGAGGGAGTCCTGGTCCAGGAATTCATGGTCCTTTCTGACCGAGGCAATGTCAATGGGGAAATGTGTGGCTGCAGACAAAACAAAAGAGAAGAATTGCATTAAGACAAAAAAGAAGAGGAATGCAGACGTGAAATGCAGAAAACAAACAAACCAATCAAAACGACCAACAGAAAAAAGAGAAACATTTTCAGAGAGGGAATGACAAGCGCTTAAAAAACAACAACAACAAAAAACACTTGAGATTGGCCACCAGCTCTTCTCTGGTAATGAGACATCCTGCAGCTTTTCAAGCAAAGCTGCTGTTTGGCACTTTGACTGCCTGTCACACACAGGAGCCTTGCGGTCACACACTCACACCCCTTGGCACCTCTCACAATCACAAACAGGTCTGAGTGATGGCGGACACCACACTAACGAGGCCCAGCCTTCCCCCGTCCGCCCCCCCGCCCCCTTACACCTGATGCAGAGACAAAGGCCCTCGCACCACAGGACGGGCTTGCCACGGCAGTGTAAAAAGGCCTGCCGCAGACCTGGCAACCAGGTGTGATTGCAGACGACTTTAAAAAGCGTGCAGAGTGCCAGCTGGACCGGGCCACACTGCGGTTGCCAGGTGTACGGATCTGGAGCGGACCCGCGGGTGCCTCGCCGCATTCCTCCCACGTCACATTTCCCTCTTTTGTCTCGGCCAGCTTCCCCTTCCAGCTGCACGGACACAAACACCGCTGAAAACACCTACTTATTTCGGCCCGGCTGATAGCACTGGAAATTGTGGCCGATCTCCTACAGAAACAATGAAAAAAGATCAACTAAAGTGTGTCCATTTTAACCTTAAAGCCCCCCTTCGCAGGATTAGCTTTATTTCCCCCGCCGCTGGAGAAAGTGTGCATGCTATTTCTTATTAACTGTGGAAAAAAAGTAACAATAAAGCACATGGATTTGTTTACATAAGTCCCAATGTTGCAAGGTTGGTTGTCGGCCCTGGGGCACCAGAATGGATCATTTAATCATCCAAATGATTTCTAAACGGGTTTGTGAAGTTGAAATAGTTGCCAAGTACCCCTTTAAAAATACATTTGAGTAGACTTGTGTCTACACTCCCCAAATTCACATTTCCCATTTTCACACTCAAATGGTCAGAGCAGCATCCACATTGCATCTGCCAAATGGGAATTCCAACAGCAAGGTCACTGAAGCATTAGGGATGTGCAATTGATCGAAGTAATCGATTAATCGTGATTATGACTTTCAACAATTATGAAAATGACAAATAGAAATATAATGATTATTTTACTACATTCAGTTTCATAATAATGTTCTCCTTTTGTCTTGAGTTTTCATGCGCATTATATTTTTACAGGTTTGTTTTCTGTGGGATTGTATTTACATTGGGATTATGGTTCCAAAATCACTGAGTTATCACGTTTAATAATTGTAATGTCAATATCAATATGTCAATAAACAAAATGATTGTGATAATGATTTTTTTTTACCATAAACGAGCAGCCCTATGAAGCATGGAGGCCAAGCAACTTAGAACCCTCTTGACGTTCTTTGCAAATACACCCTCCACAAAAAAACTTTAGAAGACTCAAGTTCATTGAGAGATAAAGAGGTTTTTTTCCCACCAGAGAAGTTTCTTGAGAGTTGGCTAGGTGCGAGGCAGCCTATGTAACAGCTTTGCTCTGGTATTAACTCCCAATTCTGTTTTCCCCATATGAAAGACAGGAGTTCAATTCCCCGCTCACCGTTCTTGCTCGCTGTTGCGTATCGGTGGAACCTGGCATACCACTGGTAATTTAATCGGAGACTTGCTTAGCTCTTAAACCTGCCAAGTCCCAAATGAAACAGGGATTTCTGTGCACTTCAGCCTCTACAAGTCTTCATATACAAATGTAGATGGGTACAAATGATCAGCTGTGTCGATGTGTCAATAAAAAGCTGTAGGCATCACATAGGAAGGTGCAAAACTTGATCAAGCAAGTACGCATTAAATTCAGAGATTAGGTAAGATACGTGACCATCTTGTGCCATAATCCTTACATGCAACGCTGGGCAAAGAGCTGGAAGATGAACACGTCATCCATGTAACAAAATCAACTTTGTTATGCCTGCGGATCAAACAACATCGGCTGTGGATATTGGCTTTGCCCACAACAGCAAGTGTTCAGCCAGCGGGGGAGGGAGGGGAGGGAGGGGAGAGGGGAGCGCTGGCTGAGGTGCAGTGTGTAGGGCCATGGCTCTGAAGGGATCCGGACCATCTGGCCGCGTGTCTGTGTCTCTCCCAACCAACTGCGGTCTACCTCTGCTGTCAAAGGTTAGCCCGCTGGCAATGACAGAACTGCCCTCTCCCTCCCCCACCCACTCCCCAACAACAACCCAACGGCATACCCCCCAAAAGGGAGGGCAGGAAGAATGAGTGAGAGAGATGGAACGAATGAGAGGGGGAGCAAGAGGTGAAAGAATGAATGAGAGATGATGGGCAGAAAGAGAGAGAGAGAGAGAGAGAGAGAGAGAAAAAAAGAAAGAAAAAGGGGATACGGAAAACAGAAAATGTTGGCAATGAAGGGAATTCAGCCCCTTCCATTTCCCATCACACTAAGCTACGGTGCTGTCACACAAGATTACTTCACTGGCCCAATGTTTGCACTACAAAAAGGCAAAGACAGAAAGAGGAGATAGAGAAGGAGAAAGGATGGAGAGAAGAAGAGAGATTTAAAAAAAAAAGTCACCTTCATATAGCTGCACATACTGGGGAAACCCGGCTGCCCGTAACCAGTCACAGGCCTCCTTGGCCTCCAATTCTGTAAAAAAGAGAAAAAAATTAGTACTTTCAATCACTCTCCCACATAAACACACATACACACACAAATATATAGTCATCAGCTCTGGACGAACAGCGCCTGTGAAATTGTCAACCAAATGTGATTATTGGTTGCGCGTCTGCTTCCCATCTCTCTCTCTCCCTCTCTCTGTGCTGTGCTGGTGTCAGTCTCCACAGGAGGAGCAGGGTTTGGATCACTACACTAATGAGATGCTCTAGCCAGGGGTCTCAGCGGTGCTCTGCGGGGCCCAGGGGCCACAGAGTCGTCCAGTGGGCATCTGCGGATGGGTACGGCCAGCTGGCACAGCAGCATTAACCCTGCGAGCTCTGCTGCCAGCAAAAGATGGCACTGGCACCGGGTCTAATCCGGAAACGCTCACAGTTACACGTTTCTGTGTTCTGACTGGGGCAAACAAACAAACAAACAAATGGCAAGTTGCCTCACAAACGTAGAACCACAGACAGAACTGCTACTGAGTGGGGGTGTGATAGTGAATGACATTGCTGTTGTGCTCTTGGGAGACAAAGACAAAACACATCAAAAGGACAAAGATATTTTTAGAACGGTGTTATGGCCTATACTGGTGTAGTCACGGGTGCAGTATTGAACCCCAGTCTTTCCCATTCCAACATAAGCTGCATTGCACACCCACGGGTTAAAGCTGATTAGATTCACTACTCATATCCATCTCAAAGTGACAACAAGCCCATTTTGGCACCCAAGAATGGTCTTCATTTTCTTGTCTCTTTCTGGAGCAATCTATATTTGATAACACATCCTTTCAGTCTCCTTTCATTATTATGATTGAGAGCGAGTGAGACAGAGAGAGTTTGCGTGTTTCTGTGTGTGTGTGTGCTTTTGTGTGTGTGCTTTTGTGTGTGTGTGTGTATGTGTGTGTGTGTGTGTGTGTGTGTGTCATGGCTGAAGTGGGACAGCCAGCTTAAAAGGGCTCGTGTGCTATGTTATTCTAAGGTCTGATTGGAGCCCCATGGCAAAGCCTTCATTTTAGTCTCCAAAGGATAAATTGCAGAGGAACCATCTCTGATGAGCAGAAGTCCCCCCGATAAGGACAGGGTATATGTCCATAGGCGTCGAAGATTACAGCCCAACGACGCTAACCTTACTTAGAAAGCTAATGCTTCCCTCTGATGCTTATGAAAATGAGGTTTTAATCTGACATGGCCTGATGAAGGGCTCAGCCAGAATTAGGACAACTGGGGAAAAACTCCATTCTTGGCTTTCAGTGGCATTTGAGACAGACCCTTTCTGATCATACTCGGAGCGTGCGTGTATATAAATACACTCCTCACATTTTGACACCTCCAATCAACACTTCATTCAGTGCAATCATAAGGCTGCACATCTCTCTTATGCTTATAGAATAGACATGACACTCTGCTAATGCATATATGCCCAGAGCAAATTACTCCATGGGCAACTCTGTGACAAACAAGGGGGCTCTTTGCAATCTAATAACAGAGAACCATAGTATCAGAACAATGGCATACTGGTGGGAGAAAATGGGCAGAAACACTTGACTGGTGTATTGAATATGTGTAAGCACCGCTTGAGTAGGATTTGTACTATGATTTCCCCCAATGGTAGATGGTAAATGGACTGCATTTATTTAGTGCTTTTCTACTGCTTCAAGCACTCAGAGTGCTTTGCATTCAACCATTCACACACACACACACACACACACACACACACACACACACACACACACACACACACACACACACACACACACACACACACACACACACACACACACACACACACACACACACACACACACACACACACACACACACACACACACACACACACACACACACACACACACACACACACACACATACACACACACACACACACACACACAAACACACACACACACACACACACACACACACACACACACACACACACACGGCGGAGGCTGCCGTGCAAGGCACCATCCTGCGACTCTTGGACAGGGTATGGGAGAGCTGGGCTCCAACTGGAAACCTGGTTACTGGAAACCTGCAATTCATAACAGCGATTATTGCTATGAATTGCACCGCCTCACATGATTGACAGCAAAAACAAAAACAAACAAAAAAACATGTAGGCGAGATCTGAGGACAATGAGCCAATGGGTTAAGCTTGCATGCTTTCCTTCTCATGCTTCCCTAAACGTAGTCTCTATTTCCCATTCTAATCTTGCTGTGGAGGAAAGATCTATGAGTATGAAGTGAAAAACACTGAAAATTGTTAGGTTTGCCTGTCAGGTTTAATTAGTCTCACATCAAAAGTAATTCATTTTGGGTCTACATAGGCAAACTGGCAGTACTGTTTGCAATGACATGGCAAATGTTTATATTTAATTAAATTAGTGCTGCCTGCTAACAATGAAATGCATTAAAAATGAATTAAGGGCCCTATTTTAAATGCCAGGCAAAATGCCTATCAACAAGGCAGGCTAAGTTCTCATGTATGAATTAAAGCCATCAAGGATGTTTATTTGTCACATGCATGTGATTACTAATGTAAAGAATGTAGTGAAATGGTCAGAGAATGCAGTGAACTTGTCAGAATAATTGTCCAAATGATCATGTGGAATCTGGAGAGCTGACTCATTAACGTTTGAATTCAAGGTTTTACCCATGATGTGAAATTGGGGAATTGATCGTTTCCGCCCTATGCCCATCATTTAAATAAGAGCCATATTTCATATTTTAGATATAGCATAACAACGGCCATGCAGCACAAGTACAATATTAGAAAACACAAACAGATACAGGCCCCATAGCCAGGTCCTGGTTATTTTTTTGTCTGTGTGTTTTATCATGCTTTCAAAGAAAATGACATGTTAGACTTTGTAATTGACTGCAAAGTATGGATACTAAGGAGATTATGTGGCATAGGGGGTTTATTAATAATGTTTGTAACACTATAGCTGTGGGCAGGGATTTGAGTTGTCTTGATTTCATCCATTGATCTGTAAGTCCATTGATTTGCATGTGTTCAATACAGAACCGCTTGAGATACAAAGTGGCTTTGGAGGAAGTATGGTTTGAAGAGAGTTGCTTGGCATGCTAATTTGACAGGATATCTGGGCAACGCAGGGCATAGGTGGTTTTTCCATCTTTGTGCTGGGTCTCATACACAGTGCCTTTAGATCACTGATTTTCAACTCTTACTTCTGTGGGGTTCTTTTCTATAACAACTTCTAGTTCAACCTTAAATATCTAATATTACCCTCACTCCTTTATGGAGCAAAAAAAAAATATTCAAGCAAGTCAACTGTGCAAAGTCAGTCAGTGCAAAGAGGTCTATCCAAAAATTGAATACAGTGTAGACACTTTGACACACACATATTGATGCAACATTTGTAAAATGCCACACCCACACCCACACACACAGAGTTCAGTGATGGAGCCTTGCAGAGCAGAACTCCTCCTCTTTAACGACATTCCTCAAGTCCCAGGCTCCCCGAGCTGCAGCTGCATTTCCCACCATCAGCCCAGCGGCTGGCCCCTGCCCACCATCTACAGCCCTCACTGTAGAGAGAGAGTTTGTGTGTGTGTGTGTGTGTGTGTGTGTGTGTGTGTGTGTCCCTGCCCACCGTCTACAGCACTCGCTGCAGGCCGATCTGCAGCTCAGGCCCCACGAGGGATCAGCGAGCCCACCCTACAGCTCATCTATTGGAGAGCCACATCAGACTTTGAGACAAACAACCCAAAGACCAAACTGAATTGCTGTTTTGAGACGTTGGTCTGGGTCTCATACTGTACATAAGATATACGCCAAATAGCATTCTCCTTAATTCCACTTCAAACTTTGAGACATACAAAAGACCAACCGAATTGCTGTTTTTTTTTTTTAAAAAACGTTGGTCTGGGTCTCATACATAAGATATATACCAAATAGCATTCTCCTTAGTGCTCCTTCGGTCTCTCTCTCTCTCGGTCTCTCTCTCTCTCTCTTATGGAAAGCCCCCGAATGAGCTGCCCACCCCCGCTCCACCCCTCGTCTCCTCCACCCTTCTCCCTTCCTCACTTCCTCATTGCCTCCCACTTCACCTCCATCTGCCTCTCCAAAATAAACAGGAAGTCTTTGGATTTCTGTCATCAGAATAGGGGATGGCCACCGACTCCACTGAGCTGGCTGTGTTTCCTCTGAATTCCTTTTAGGGAGTTTCGCTTCATGTGTGAACATGCTACTAAATACTAGCCATTAGTCCTAAATTAATTAGTTAAGAAACTGACTCCTGGCACACCATGCTACATCTGATCACCGGACGATGAATAGCATTTCAGTTGGACTTTGATTTCTAGATACAGACGTCTTTACCTTATCACCCCCCCCCCCCTTCCCCTCCCCCAAAGGACTTGATTTTGATCGTAAAATACAAACAAAATAATGACAATTCCAGATAGCGACATAGTACATTCAAGGTGAACTATGCAGCTCAGTGCCCTGTACACAACTACAGAATAATCATCATTACATACAGTACAATATACACAATGATGTGAGGCCAGATGAGCGTGGGAAAAACGCTTTGGTATTGACCACCAGATAGAGTCTTATCTAAATCTAAAGATTTCAAGACCTGTTCTTTAACAAATACAATCTGTAACGCATAACATGTGCAAGTTGTGTTCGAACGCATGCCTATCTAATAATCTAGATCATGTTGAACCTATTGAGCACATTTGAAGAACAGTGTTGGAGTATAAATTCAGGGCAGGAAAGAGAGCAGGGGGAGGTCAATCATTAATTCTACAAGGAAATCCATAACCAAGAAAACGATTGGGAGCAGAGCAGTCACAGAACCCTCGATCCATCATAAATTGTTTTGGAGACACAAGCTGTACTCCATACTGACGTTCCCTCCTGGCCAATTGATTCAATGGATTCAATTCCCCAGGTACACACACACACTATTACGGGACCTTTTACACACACTATTATTAAGGGATCATTATTCCACGTTTTTCTATGTGTAAAGTGTTTCCCAGCAAAATACTGTAAGACTTTACAATATGGCGCGCGCACACACACACACACACACACACACACACACACACACACACACACACCTTCATCTTGTCCTGCTATCACACCACAACAGTTCCATGTACAACACCATCTTATGATGGTGGTTAATGTCTGGCTCCATAAGATCAGTCAGCACAATGCATCATTGTGGCTACTAAGCCCATTCCTCTTCAGTGCTTTTAGAGCTTGCACATGTAATGATTATGTAGAAAATCACAATTACTTTATGCATTTGGAAAAATTGATTTGCACTTACCACTAATCAACCCTATATTAAATGTAGGTTATTGAGGTTGGGTTGGCACTTTAGTCATTTAAAATACATCAATGTCCCCAATTGCAGAAAACCATTCTGCTAGACTAAACTAGGCCACTATTCTTAATTACAGCCAAATTACAGACCAAATGATTGGCGCATTTAGAGGCAGTTTGCATAATTTGCCATAATAGACCATAAAGGCTCAAAATATTACTTGGCCATCACCTTCTCACTGAATTCCCACCTTCAAAGAAAATGTTCCTTTGGTCAATGAGGCTGGCTTTCACCTCACTTCTCCACATCATGCATTGCATAGGCTACAATAGCTACAGATACTGTATTCATTCCTGATACTGCAGTTGCTGAGAACTCCATTAAGTTTTTACCAGTCAGTGAGCCACTGAGAGTCAGAAGCTGGATGTGATGTCTTTGCTCTGGCAGTTGGCTAAGGTGTAAAAGCAGTAACGCTGAACAGTTAACGGCTAGTGTCTAAAATGTCAAAAAAAAAGCAAAAAGGATTAACCAAATGCCAAAAGGATCTTTCAGAATGAATGAAATATTCCAGGTAGGTATGCAGTTGAATTTAAATGCACTTCATCAGTAGGGATTACATTAAAGGCCTAGAACTACTGCCTGTACCCACAACCTCATTTTCAGGGTAGATTTTCACCTTCTGATTTAGATGCTAGTCTCCTATCCACACGTAGCTACTGTGACATCCGTCTGGCTTCTGCCCTTGCGGGCAAGGTCACTGTGGTGCATTCAAAATTTTGTCAGCGACACAGATAGTAAGCCTCCCTAGATCTCTACTTTGCCCCCCTTGTGTATATATACACACACACACACACACACACACACACACACACACACACACACACACACACACACACACACACACACACACACACACACACACACACACACACGTTCCAGCTGCTAACAGCATGAGGGTCCATTCCTCAATGGATGCCCATTATAGTGCTGGGCTGCCAGCTCAAATAAGTGGCCCGTGTCAATCATCTGCCAGGAATTTTGGCACAATCCACCTCCCTGCAACGTGCAGCTCAGGCTGTGCCCCAGTTCGGAGAGCAACAGCAGGTTGTGTAAGATGGGCTGATTTACAGGTCATATTTAAAGAAAAGCCTTATATTTTCACATGCCATTCTTCAAAGTTTACAACGCATTTTCAATGATTCAACATGCAAAATAGTTCTTCAGTTAAAGCTTTGCCATTTTAGTGAATTTCCTCTGTCGAACTTCTTTCCTTCCCTGGAAGCAAAGGAAAGTCTTCGCTGTAATGCACTTTTTCTAGGCTAATTAACACAGATGATTCATTACAGCCGAGATGTCCACTTTTCAGCCCCATCAAAATTTAAAACATCAGCGAAACCAACATGAGCTCCCTGCAGAGAAATCCAAACGAGCTTGTTCAACCCTGCAAGTAGACCAAGGCCTCCCATCATGGAGGCTGGAACAGGTTGAAACAGGAGGAAAAAAACTCGACAGCCAATCAGAAGGTCCTGAGGGGCTGGAGTCATGAGAGTCTAAGAATTATTAAAAGATTATAGTACGAGCCAACCCATTGGATGTTATGGGTTTACAGTGTAAAATTCAACACACAGGGCCTCATGTATCAGTCTTTGTGTATAACTGATCTTTTTTTAAGTATACAGTGGGTTCAGTAAGTATTTGCACCCATGCTAAAGTTGACTAAAAAGAACATTTATCTATTTACGATACATTCTTCAATCACAAAGAAAATTAGTGTCCTTAGCGGTTTGATTTTTACTGTTTTTTTTTTATTAAGGCATTACAATCTATTCTCAAAAGATGATTTTATATTCCTCTTTTTAGTCAACTTTAGCATGGCTGCCAATACTTACTGAACCCACTGTATTTTTTGGGCGTTTTTTTGTCCTTTATTGATAGTGATAGTAGAGATTGACAGGAAGTGAATGGGAGAGAGAGCAGGGGCGGGATACGGAGAGGACCACGGGCCGGGAATCGAACCCGGGTCGCCGGCGTGCGGTGCAGGTGCCCCAGCCAGTTGCGCCACAGTTGGAGCATGTATAACTGATCTATACTGTATGTACACCGACAATTGTGCAAGGAGTTTTTTTGTCAAGAGTTACAAACGATACGTACCGGTATGCATGAAAGTACATCTTTATCTTCATGAATCTGTACAGGCATCAAATCAGCGTGAAATCATGGCACAGGAAGACGCTTAATGTCCCCTGCTAAAATTATCCTTATATGGTTGGACACGCACCTTAAATTGGCATCACGCACCTTAAATTGGCATCTTCCGGGTAAAACCGCCCGGAAACTTGAAACGTTTTTGCAACGGGGCTATGTTGGTAGTTCAGATACGGCAGAAATAGGCTTACAATCAACAATATCATGTGTGCAAGAACACTATACACAGACTATTTGGTTTGCATCAGTGTTGGTTCTGCCAATCTGCAAAGCACACATTTCATGTGTCCACAGAGGTACGCATGTTTTCCTGGAAGGTATCTTTTCAAAGATATCGCTTCATGTGTAGAAGGGTGCTCTGCATGATCTCAGTATGTACACACCATTAATACATCTGGCTGCATCATGTATCGTTGACGCATTGAACAAACAAAATCTTGCAAAATCAAGCAGAACACTCGGAAACCTCACAGATCAGATGTTTGGTATGATCCAAAATGTGTCAGTTAAGTTTAGTTGGACTTGATAGCTGAATTAAAGCGAATGTGAGGAGAAGTAAGCAAAAGATCACCACGCAACAACACAAACACACAGAAGGTTACAGCTACCCAAGAATGTGATAGCTGCAACGACAATACCAACCACATCCATGGTTTAGTGACATTGCACCACATTTCAAGGTTCCTTACAATACACACTCACATTCATACCATGTTATACCCATTCTCCCATTCATCCATATTCAATGCCCATTCTCATACATTTGTTCCCAGTACAATTCAAATGTAAAGATGAGCAATTTCACTCTTCATTCCAGCTATGAGGTTATTTTCCATTATATTGATGTCAATGACAACAGACACACAAAACAATCAAAGCTCAGATGTACACAATACAGTTCTATCCCCTTGTCCTTTCAAGCAAAAATCACTTTGAAACTTCTCTCCAATGGAGAGTGGCATTAACTCTGCCTGAATGCGCAATCATTTCTCAGAGGAAGCACAGCTTCCTTCCTATCTCTTCCCTTTCCAGCTCCTCCCTGTAGCTGTAAGGCCCCAGGGAAAACAGAGTGAAAGAGAGGAGAGAGTGGAGAGAGAGAGGAGAGGGGGAGAGAGAGAGAGAGAGAGAGAGAGAGAGAGGAGAGGGGGAGAGAGAGAGAGAGAGAGAGAGAGAGAGAGAGAGAGAGAGAGAGAGAGAGAGAGGAGAGGAGAGAAATGCACATACATACTCCAGACATGCATACTTATGAGGCAGACATGGATACACATGGTTGTAAGCCAAATGTGAACATAAATAATTCCCCATTTGAGTGTGAAATAGCCCGTCTGAGATGAAGAGAGGACCTCATCTCCCTGTGCCAGATAAGTGTGGCCATGTCCACATACATTACGGACACCTAAAGTGTGATGGAAATGGCCCTACTCGCTGCTCTCCCAGCCACTAATACTCGCACCTGAACCAAACACTTCCACTAAAATCATGTTCACGGAAGTATAGACTTTCAGAAGCATTGGCAGAAACATGTCATGGTCTCTCGATGTTGTTTTGACAACCCGTATTTTCACACTGAATCAGTCTAGCAACCTTTCAAAGTTCCCCTCACCCTCTGATTCACCAACACTGCCCTGTAATCACACACTCGGAGACAACTGGAGAGAGAGAGAGAGAGAGAGTGCGGGAGAGAGAGAGAGAGAGAGAGAGAGAGAGAGAGAGAGAAAAGAAAGAGAACTGTTCTCTTGCACAGTAATGGGAAGACTCCTTCAATCTCACCTTTGACCAAGAATGCCAGAGGCAGTTGAAGACTGCTGTCTGCAATGACGTTTTTTGGCCCCACTCCCCTTATGCAGACAGTTAAGAAAGACAGAAACTCCTCTTAGGTTAATTTGAGGGTAGTGTTGGGCAAGCCAGGACTACAGAAGCAGAGGTTACATGGTCTGAACATATCATGTTAAATATTCCAAATGGCTCAGGCTAAGTGCAACAAATATAATACAAATAGAGCTGAATTATTTATTGTCACTATGTAATACATTAAAAATGTCTCTGAAATAGTTATTTACTGTAGTTTCTCTTTTTGTATAGTACTTAGCAATTGTATAGTACTTGTTTGCTTGAACATTCCTCGGGCAAACCTAACCTGGCTATGCACAGGCTAGATCTCCTTTCTGAAAGATACTAGTCTGGAACACAGTGGTTCACAAGTGCTTCCCCGACTCGGCAGAATATCTGCAGTAAGAAGTGATGACGCCAATTCTTGTTTTGGGTTTTTTTCCATGTAAAGAAAAGGGAGGGGGAGGAAAGAACAAAATACATTTCCATTATTCTTGCCAATTCTGAAATGGTCTTAATTGTATTGTTTCTAGACTTTTACATTTTTTGTTCTGTTTGTTCTCTCACTTATGTAAAGGACTTTGTAACTTTTAACAAAAAAGGAATCGCTCTACCGCACACTGACTTTTCACTCACATTTTATTCAGAGCGAACAACGCGTTTCGCACAAAGCGTCCTCAGCTTCGCATTTTGTAACTTCGTTTAGAAAAGCACTTGTTTTGGAAAAATGACACTTGGACACTTGGAAAAATACAGAAATCTATATGCAGCAATGGCAGGCCCACATACTGTATATTGTTTACTGTCTGCCGATGCTGTTTGTCAGTTGGTAAAGCTTAGGCGAAGTAGGAAATTTGGTATGTCTACGCCAGTCACCATGCTAGCTTGTAAACTAATCGCAATCATGAGTGACCAGACTCTATTCACTTTGTGAAGAAGTCTTGCTTGCCAGGCTAGGGTAAACTCGTCTTTCAGTCCTGCGCGCAATTCTAACTCATTTTGCAGGGTAAATTACATTCTTTGATTTCCGTACGATAGGAGAGCACCATCTGTTCAGCTAATGCTAGCTCTACCAAACAAACTCAGTGTGTGGGTCTACGATAACCGCCACATTTGTAGGAGGCCAAATAGACTATTAACAGGGTTATCAAATACTTCATAGCATTGCACATCTTCCCATTTCAGTCCATAACTGGGAAGCTGATTAAAACTTCCTTTGAAGTGATGACTGTTAACTGGATATCTCTGACAAACACATAAATAGATTCTGCACCCTTGGGTCCAGTGAACAGGGATAAAAAAGAGGGTGGTTAACTCCGCAATGATCAGCGCTTACCGGCTTTAATCAACAAGCTCAAGCATGGGCATAATTGAAAAGTGAAATGTCACCAGTTCGACTAACCTATAGGAAGTAATTAAATATTCCTTTCAGAGAGGTCACTCCATTCTAACTCTGCACATCCCACCCCCCACCAAACACCACACCACACACACACCTTAATGCGCTCTCTGCATGTGCACACACACATGAATGCTCTCTCTGCATGTGCTCTCTCTCACACACACACACACACACACACACACACACACACACACACACACACACAGTAATGCTCTCTCTGCATGTGCTCATACTCACATGCACACACGCACGTAAGCACACACGCAGTGTGTGTATTTACAGGGAAGTGATGAACATGTTTCACTCTGGTTTGTGGATCAGTGTGAGAAGAGAGACGGTGTTGACTTGTTGGAGCTGGGTAAAGGGGGTGGTTTGTTGGCTGCTGCTTAAACGTTTGTGGAGAGCAAATGGTCTGACAAAACAAAGATCTCTCCATTTGTGAAGAAGTGATCACCAGGGTGTGAAAGTGTGCCTGTGCATGTGGTATCTTCCGTTTGCCCAGTTTGAGTAACAGGGGTTGTGAGTATGCATACACCTTGACCTACCATCCAGTGGGCTCCACAACCACACTAACCACACTCCTACACTACTGGGCTTCTTCACACCAATTCACACAAAAACAATCTCAGGACGTGAGTGCAAATATGAAAAACAGAATCTCTCCAAGCCCACCTGTGATCATATACCCAGCACATATCTGTGTGCAGGCCTTACAGATTAAATCGTTGCGGTGTAGCAGTAAAACAAACCTTCTCTCTTTGAACAAGCAAAGACACGTCAGGACAGGATGACTTAATTAGCAGGGAAACCAAAGCGGGAAACAGGGAGGCCTTCAGTTTCTTGCACACCACCTTACAATGGTCTGAGCCTCACAGAGAAGGACATGTGGTGATTGGAGTTAATTAGATGTCTCTTTCTTATGAACTCCAGTGAATGGGTGTGAATCTTGAAGGCCTCAAAGAGAAAGGAGAGTGGAGAAGGACTAGACATGCATGTTGTCATTGTAGAGAGCAGAGACACACTGAGGAAGACTTGCGTGCAAAATAGCACTCGCTGTGAACCGACTTACCAAAATAGCCCACGCACATAGAACACAACACAAAAAGACACCCAACGCACATTCCAAAAACACCCATTGGCGCGTGTGCTAATATATACACAAAATATTCTCTCTCTCCATCTCTGTTTGTTTGTGTGTGTGTGTGTGTGTGTGTGTGTGTGTGTGTGTGTGTGTGTGTGTGTGTGTGTGTGTGTGTGTGTCTATAAGACAGAGAGAGAAGCACTTGTATGCATTTGTTGGGGAGCATTTCTAAGGGAGGATATGTTCCCTTTCTGCGATCTCAAATCCCTGTTTGGACGCTCACTCTTTTTCCAGGCTGAATAATGGCCATTGTTCCTCTTGGCTGTATGGCCGCTTTTGTTGCAAACCCAACAGCACCGCTAAGACCCTGGCCCCTTACAATAGCAGCCTTTGATTACGACTGCGTGCCTTCGGCCCTCAACGCGCATGAGCCCCACTGTACATTTCTCCTCGATTAACACTCCAGGCCGACATCAGGGCTGTGACATCACAGACAAAGTTCAAAGGGCACATTCCCTCTGGTTCCGTAGGTGCTTGGCCAGCCCACTGGCCTAGCGTCAGTCGCAAATGCCAACTGAAAATGGTCAAGTCTGTTCTGAGTAACAAAACCACAGGCCTGGAGACAGCCTTGATAGTCACGTGTCATCAAGATGCAGTGGCGTACAGCTTTTCTTTTTTTCCCTCTCTCTCTGTATGGAAGAAACTGGTAACAAGGTGCCAGGCAGGCTAAAGCGCCAGTTGTGGCTATAGCCCTGAAAATCCTTGAGCTTTTCCAGCACAGAGAGAATTACTGAAACAATCTTTTCTTTGAACTCCACTCACTACATACACTTAAATAGACAAAATCCATGGTGCTGTGAGGCCTTTCTTGGTTAATGAACATTCATTTACATGATGTTTGCGTACATATTCATAGAAGCAAGTCCAAAAGTGAGGCACAGTCTTTAAAGTACTTCAAGCGGAGAAACCCTTTGTTCTCAGAGAACTGTGCTTATTCCACTGTTTCTTTGAAACGTTAATTTTGTATATATGAACATATTGCATGAACAATGGATCCTATGGATGAAAACGTATCAAAGGAGCTTCAAGTTAAGACACCGTACCCAATTACAACCAAAGACTTATTTCTTTAGTTACATTTCCCCCCTCATATTCACATAAGGAAAAGCAATTTGTGTGACTGATCTTGATCATATGGTTATGGTATACATAACCATATATTCTTGATATGAACAAAACAGGTTTTAAAGTAAAGTTAGGCCAAGTAGAGCAGAGCACTCACCATTCTTCCCCAAGAGCTTCTGAAACTTCTCTCCTTCACTCATGAGAGCACTGCTCAGCACCAACTCAAGGCATGAAGTCCACACTCTGGAAACAACAACTTCTCCGTGTTTAAAAGCTCCCAGATTCCATTGATATTTGTCCCACAAAGCGTTCCTAATCAAATTCACCTCAGATCCAAATAGAGCAGAAGGCAAGGAGAGAGCAGTTGACAGACTCCTGAACCAAACGAATGCCTCTTACAATAGCGGGGCAGGCAAAAACTGCGGGCTACTTAGTACGTGCTGAGCTATGTTACTGGAGTTGTTCACAGGCTAAGGGGCAAGCTTCAGAGAGAAAAAAAACACTGCCCTTCCTGCTCCCATTCAAACGGACCACCATCTGGTTCCTCAACAAATGTCCCACCTCAATTACCCCCCACCCTCAACTCCCAGCAGGAAGACCAAACCACTTTAAATGAAGGGAGGGGGAGAAAGCCAGGAGGTTCAAATGGCCCAAAACGCTAAAGAAACAAAATCTACGAGCCATTATCTCGCAAAACAAAAAACACGGCCAACATCAACCAGATGATCATATGATCAAATGGTTTTGACATATTTTCTCAATCAATAAGCTGTGCATGAAAACATTAAGGTTTAAAACCCCATTTATTGTTTATTAAGAAAGATTAAGCACCGGCCTTTCAGCCAGGTGTCATTCTCTCGTTCGGGGTTGTGGGGAAAGGTGCAGCTTAACGCCTCCTCCTGCCGGCCCTCTTGCGCCTGGTCACCCTAGCCCTGCGCCTCCTGCGGACGGGGCGAGAAGCTCTCTGTCGTCGTCGTGCCATTGTGTTTATGATTGTGAAAGCAGCACTAAAAAAATGCTCTTGAGGTCCCCCTACAGTTGAGAAGTGCAATACTAAACAAACTACGGTAAATATGCGTCTTTTGCAACAAAGTATGAACATAACTCCGATATAACATAGAGGGAATGCACAGACAGCAGTCCGTAGAAAGAGATCTCGGAATTCCTGTAGCATAGCAGCTGTTTTCCTACCCAAATGCGGAAAATGCCATTCCACATGTTATGAGGTTAAGTGCCATCAAAATGATTTTGGAAACACCAAGGTAAATAAACTCTTAAGGGAATCCTTTAATGGACACACTGCTGAAGCCAAAAAGGTTATAGGTCTTGTGCCATTCCCACATTCTCAATGAAGTATTCAGAACAAAACAAGATTTTACATTACTATGTTTTATTCCAACCTTAAAACTAAGAATCCTTTGCAGAGTTTTCTTTCTAGTCAGGTAGAGTGGTCCATTGACTAAGATGTCCAATATTTCACATAAACCACCATGAACCATGCCAATGTTCAAGTATGCTATTGATATTGATTTGAGACTTGAAAGCTTAGAACACAAACATTTGAGACTAAACAAAAAATCCCCACATCTACTCACATCAAGGGAGTCTCTGAACCTTCACACCTCTGGGCTGAGTTTCATACAGAAACAAAAACATACTTTCACTTTCACTCACAGCATTCAGGAAACAAGGCCTGAAGAGCCTCATACTTGCTCAAAAAAGTTGGATTTATCATCAGTTGCTCGTAAAGGGACACCATTGAGACTCCTCCTCACTAGTTAGACTGTTCATTAGCTCTGGTCTTTAAAAATGTACTCAAGGACTTTCTTGACGGCACCTGAAATGTCAGCACAAACCTGAGCCCTCCTTTGCTGATTAAAGGACAAAGCCCAACATCAAACACAGTCAACTGTCTCTCTTCCTCCCCTGGAATCTCTTAGCTTGTTCAAGCTTTCGTCTGTACTGTAAATTAAAAGAGGAATGATAACAGGATGACAACTGTTTTGAAAAGCTCAACAAGGGTCATGGGGAAACTCCTGATACATCACCCTTCAACTGTGTGACAACTGAGCTAATGATTCATCTCAACACCCACTCACACACACACCATGACAATCTTCAACCGGCAACAGAGAAGGCCACCGTCTAAGGCCACCGCTGTTGCAATCGAAGCCATTCCCGGATGGTGGCTAGAACGTGCAGTGGGGTGGGATGGGGTGGGGGGGGGCAGTTATGTTTCACCCCCCTGGGGACAGAGAGCGGCGGACGCTCTTCTGCGAAGGGAAGAGGTGTGGTGCAGCATCAGGCCGAGTGGACAGGAAATGGCAGAGGCGGCGGCGGATGAGTGTCTGTCTGGGAAATGTCATGGCTTTCGCACCAGCAAGCTCTTACCACCCTCCAACACCACCCTCGCCCCCCAGCTTTTTCATCTGATAATGTCAGAACAATCTGATGGAAAGAACATGGCATGGCATCGCTAGGGCCCGATCCTCCAGAGGATGATTATGTAATCGTAGACATACTCCGCCTGAAAGTCATTGATGATGAGATGGACAGGCGATGAACGGCGGGTGAAGCGAGTGACTGGACTACAAGTCGTTGTGTGCGATGTGTCAGTTCTGAAAAATCTATTATGCGCCTATATCTCACAGCTGTTTAGGCTCTGGGTTTTTTTGCCGGGTGCCAAGAGCTGAATGGATGCATGGACACATTTGCAGTGCACGTGGTCTGAAGGAAAACGAAAACAATGTGAGAGTGCGTGTGAGATTTGAGAAAGAGGGCTCTAAGAAATGGTGACGTGCTTCAAATTGTACAGGGGCAGGAGGCGGGTTGCCGATAACGTCGGAATAACCTATATTCAGTAAGACAAAAGCAACATTGACATCATCAACATGACATTATCAAGAGGAAACACTCAAAAAAGTATCTGAAATAATGACGTTTAAGTAGCAAAAGTGACTCAATGCCACCGATTTAAAACAAGCGGTAAAGAAATAACAGCCAGTGCACTGCACACCATGAAACAATTCTAAAGCCAGATTTATCATCCCTGTTTTTATGCTGAACATTTCTGCGGATTTAGTTTTACCCATTTTTCACAATTTTCTTCAGGGGAGTATGCCCCAAACCCCCCTACCTCAACTCAACGTTACCAGCTTCCTGTGACCAATACCCCCACCGCTGGGAGAAAGTATGGAGAAATCAATGCCTAAGTGATGTTTATAATGTCGATACAGCAAACTATCGACACGTTTAGGAAACAGGAGATGTGAGAAGGAGAAAGAAACACGATCAGAAAAAACTGTAGAATTTTTTTTTTTTAAGTTTTAGAATACTACACAGGGAGCCTCCATTTTAGACAGGAGTGCAAACTTGCTATTAGTGAAGTTTAGCTTTAACAAGAAGTTTGAGGAGAATGTCCTGAGGACAACAATACCGTCCCCCTGCCAGGTTAGGTAGTGCCAATCGCTTCTGCCAATCAACATCTCCATCTGACGACAGGCACCTTCTGATGAGCAAGTGGGGGTGGGCTGGCGTTGAGAAGAGTTAAGTGCTTCCATCAAACTATCAGACACAGGCTCAGCCCTCAAAATTAAGGACATCTGCACTAACGATTGGGCGTACAAAAAGATACCCAAATGCCATACCAAGTCAAGCTTCTCTATGGCACAGTCACAATTAACACGTCAGCAGAAGTGCTAATATTACAGAATAACAAACAGCCTTAATAACATATTCAATGTCATGATAAGCAACCTAATGACTGCACTTAACGTCTCCTAAAGGTTTGTTCAGGAAAGTGGAATACATTATTCGATGAATTGTAGAGCTCATTCTGTTAAGGTTAACTATGCCTCAACCACAATTTATGAGACTGCACCATAATAGGGTTAGAGGGGTCACTGCCTACACTGAAATAAGTAACTGTGTGGGTGTACATCTGTTGATACAACACGGAGAGAGCGGTAACCCAATGTGTGAGTGCCTTTGCCTTTGCCTTTGCAAGGTCAGCCTGGAGTACAGTCCATCCACTCTAGCACACATAAACACCAGATGACAAAAAACAGCCTTGACATCTACTGTTTATGAATGACCACATTGCCACTGTATGGCATGTGTCGGTGATTTACTTTCAAATATCCAGGAAAGCATGCGCATTACAGACTATTTTGCTTTTTAGCCAGATGCTGAGATGAGCCAGCGCCTGGCAAGAGAGAGAGACAGACCCTTTGTCATGCTCTGGCTTCACCTATATGCTTGAACTGTGAATAACTGTTTGCATGCGTAATGGACAGTGTGCGGGATTCTGTCTTTTAAGTACAGTATAACTGGTTAACTCAACATGCAACGCGAAAAACTAGTTGTGTCACACTGTTGGATTCAGTCAAAGGCTTAGCCATGTTTTCAGTGTGTCTCGAATGTACAGTAGGGTTGGAGAAAATTCCATGTTCAGTCTTTGTTGTTATAGTATTGATTACATGGCTTGTGCTACATACCTAATTGAAATATCCAAGAGAGCTCAACAGGAGACATGTTGACACAATGGCCATGCAATAGGCCTTTATGACGAACCTCTCTATCCTTCTAATCAGTCCAAAAAAAAAGGTAGGACGGGTAGATTTCTAAGCAGGATAACCACTCTTTACAAAATTATTATCTCAAAAATAGTAGCAGCAATCTCACAGACGGCTGAAGCAAGAGAGAAAAGACCATTTAAAATCACAGAGTGTGAGAGAAAGGTGTGCTAACAAGCATACAAGCACTTTTTAATGAAGTAACAGTTGGAGGGGCTTTGGGGAACTACTCTGGGCAGGCTGATTAGAAT
This sequence comes from Sardina pilchardus, assembly GCF_963854185.1. Taxonomy (NCBI): domain Eukaryota; kingdom Metazoa; phylum Chordata; class Actinopteri; order Clupeiformes; family Clupeidae; genus Sardina; species Sardina pilchardus. Next base: position 26,019,203 of record NC_084998.1, read on the forward strand.
AGTTTTCTATCCACCTGCAGCACTTGAGGGAACAAACTTTAGTTGAATTAGGTGAGGTGAATTCTGAGGTGAAACAAACTTTGAGGTGAATCAAAGTCTGAGGTGAAGTGAACTCTTAAAAGGTGAGGTAAGCAATTGCACATGGCGCCACATTTGTTTATATATCTCATATTTAAATATTAATAAATTTCTTAGCAGATGCTTGGTCTAAACCCATGCGCATTATATTTGACAAAGAGCTAAACAAAACACACTCCTTTCAGGATTCCATACAGTGTTGCCTGTTGTTTTTTTCAGAGTACTCACAGGATGGGCAGCTAGTGTATCAAGAGGAGATGTTTGTTGAATGTGACAAAAAAAAATCATGGGCTTGAAATCATGCAAAATCACTGACTGCACCTTTAAATTACCTTCAGTAACTCTGAAATCAACAATGGCAGAAACAAACCTGAAATGTAATACATCCACTGAAGTGCTATACAGAGCCAAGTCTACCCAAGAAACATGCTGTTCAAGGTCCGTTATGTTGAGTTACAACATTCTTACACATGGATGCTACAACCCTTCATCCTCCTGAACTCATGACATTGACAAGAGTGAGCAATTTGACATCTGGCAAAATAAAGCATAACTTTAACAGCTCAAAGACAACACAATTATGGATCATCACCAGAATCTCAGTCACAAACTATCTCAGTTGTGAAAAGCCCTTTTCCATTGGTCTCGCTCCAGAGCTGAGCTGAGACACATCTCTGTATTCTTACCACAAGATACTGAAACAAACAAACAAAACAAACTTCATGGGTCTACGGCCTATTATTTAACTAATCAATCAAAACCCAAACAGAAGGTAACCAAGGCAACCAATATCAAAGTGGTTTAGGTGCTGTACGACAAGCGGCAATGAAAATGGATCTATTACCAAATCTGTGTTCATGTGAATAATAATGTCAGAAACTAGAAAAGGTGAGATCATTTACCTTGTAATGTAGCAATATTGTATCCATAAAGAATTGATTGTTTTGATTGATCATTAGTACTCATGGAATAAGCATGGTGCGTTATCCATATTACAAACGAGAGAAAGTTCAAGGGGGAGATTCATCTTTGAGTGTAAACTGTAGCATCCTGGGTCTACATAACGGTTAATCCACGGCACATCGATAATTGCTGATATATTAATGCTTTGGGTTTGCGATCATAGCTCAATACTGGGAGCCACCAAGCACCTACATAAAGCACCTCCCAGGCCCCTGAGGCAGACAGAGCCAATCTGGACATTGGTGGACCACCTGATGGCCGGTCACATTTCAACACCACACACTGGCAGGATGACTGACGGACACTCACATACAATTAACATACATTGTAGTACTGCTCATAGTGTTGAGTGACCTTGAGAACGTGAGATTCAGAATTGTACAAGTTCTAGCTAGCTCAAAAGCTCAGTTCACACAGGTTCAAATGAACAAGTTTAGATTATACCCAATAGCTCTCAATTTCCAACTAGAACTAATTCACAGTCCCGGTTCATTTCTTTTTTAAAAGGAACAAATCTGAGTGCATCTTTGTGTGTAACTCCCAACCATCCATTCCTAACCACTAATCACTGGTACTTCCAACATTGCATTGTCCTTCTGCGGCACAGGTCCTCTGATACCTCAGTTTCATTTCTTGTAACTAATGACTACTTCACCGCAATAACGAGAGGTTGCGGTACGGTCAAGTCTGAATAGGTTCAGACTTCATATTCAATATGCGCACAGCCAGAGTAGAGCCTTTTTCCAGTGACCCTTAGGACTACAGCACAATTGAGACCTCTACCCTCTGGGTCAGAGATGGCTTTAATGACTCTTTCGCCTGGATCATGATGAGACAGAGACTTGGCCAGATAACACTCAACTAAAGCCCATCAGTGCTCCCACTTGAGCCAGCTACTGTATGATGGGAAAGGTAGTGCTGCACTTCAATTTAGAGCAAAAAATATATGAATCTATTCATGGATTTCATCAGGTCCCTTTCCACAGGTGTATACAATCAAGCACCTTGATTATCAATGCAGACTGCATGGTGCTTGATTAATACACCTCTGCAAAGGGACCTGATGAAACCCATGAATAGTGCAGTATTATGATGTCCTGACAGAACAATCTAGTAATGCAGTGGGGGAACATGTTCATAAAGGGTAGATGTAGCTCTTGAGGCATTCTGGCAAGCCATCAGATGAGGCCCATCACTAACCATGACCTTATTGAATACACTAATTAAAGTAGCCGCACAGGCTTCATCAAAAATGTTCCCAAGATGTCCAAGCTGATATTGTTGGACATATGAAACGAAATCTAGCAATTAAAAAGCAATCAGATGCCAGACAGATGTCAAAACTAGGACCCAGCCATTTCGCAAACTCATAGCAAGTCATCGCATCTAAAAGGCAAATAAGAAAGTTTTTTTTTTCCATTTTACATAAAAGCAAGTAGCCATCTCAAAGTGGTGACAATTTCAGTGTCACTTAGATGAAAGGTGAAAGCATGGCTTTTAAAACTGCAACCTCCCTAAATTCCTGAAGAGAGTTTTTATAGTCCCAAACCTTCAATCATTAATAAATATTGAGAAATAAGTAGAGAACTCCCACGCAGCAGATGTGAAACATATACCTCACCTCGAACAAGGAGGGCAGTGTCTTGAGGTTCTCTCTCTCTCTCTCTCTCCCTCACACACACACGCACACAGGCGCACCACACCCGAGCAGACTACAACACCGAGTACGAATTGCCTATAGCTTCAGTTTGAACCCTGTAAATTAAACAACTCAAATGATCATTTCAGAATGTACCGGATACTCCTCAAAACTGTGCGTAAAACAGCGTAACAATTCCCGCTTGTAGATAGCTCGAGTGGAGACGTCTTCAAGTAAATTAAAAGATAAATTATTATTTCTTACCATGATAATCATTAAGCCTAACATTTTACAATGGACTACGGTTTATACTTGTGATGTGTTGGATTAGACGTGTTGGATTTAAATTACCAACATTTATAAAAGTCTAGTAACTAGGCTGGCCTATACTTTCCTCATGTTGCTTAGAACTGTACAGTGTTTCATGACAATAAATAAAGAATACTGTATACAGTTCAGGGAAATGATTTCTAGGAGTTAAATCTAAAAGAAAACGAAGTTCCACGAAGTTTCAACCAAAACCATTCCCTAGGCTACTAGACCATTAATCCAACCGAGAGGGTACCCAAAGTCAACCAAGAGCGAGCAATTGCGTACTGTAGGATTGTTTTACATTTACCTGCAATTTGTTGGTGGGTTAATTTTCTTCGAAGAAGTGTTAACGCTTTAAAAGTTGAATTCCGAAGTTGAAGAGTTCGTGATTTTGATTGAAGCCCATCATATGTGTTGCCATCCATTCTCCACCCTGAGTCCGCAAACATACGTTACTTTCTCTCTCCGCTCGCCACAATTGGGCTACAGAAAGTTCCCTAAAGTATAGCGGAAGCCGACTTCAACTTCATTTACGTGTCTCGATAATGAACGAAGCTGTGGCATGTTTGTTTCACCCGTCCTAGGCTACTACGGCAAAGCCATGAGGATTTTATGTTAAAAAACACAAAATTATGGACGCTTCCTGTAGTGTCTCCTGCCACTAAGCATTCTGGGATAAGAAGTACATTATCGACGAGGGGGGTTGTAGTCCGATGCAGTAGCCGACCCTTGTGCCGCCTCAGCATGACCGCCTACTTTAGGCCTAATCGTTGAAATTATAGTCTTACATTCGTACATAAACGTGCATGTCCATTTTTAAATAGTATAATAATTAATTAAATATTTATTGAATTGAATTACATTTACATGCTTGAATTTCCCCTTGGGGATCAATAAAGTAGGCTATCTATCTATCTATCTACAAGTAAATGTATTAAAACTTCCATTGTATTATGAAGCACAGTCCCCAGTTAATCTTTAGTCCATCATTAACCTCTAAACAGATGGCGTGGCACATAGGGAAGAAAAATATCACAACCCACATGACAAAAAGAGCAATTCACTTGAAATTACACCCATCCCACAACTTTGAATCTGAAAACACCATGCTCTGTTTGAGTGCACATATCCAATTTTTTGGACACCTCATTTCCTTAATTTTTCTCTCCAAAGGTGGCACTTAATAGGCTGGATGAACCCTGCCAGCGAATTTGGATTTCGCTGGCAGCTCAGGCTGGAAACCTGAAAACCTTATCTCCCTACGTTGCTTCCTATCCACAACCTTTGGGTCAAATCACAAAACAGCTTATCCAAAAGACTCACCCGGATCATTGGTCTGATCGGTTGAAGTACTATCCAAGTGCATGGAGTCCTTTGAACTATGCCCATTGATCACGCCTCTTGTGCAGTAGATATAAAGTGCAGACTCCCCAGACTGATGTTCAATCTTAAAAGATTAGCTTTAGTATGGTAATAGCCAGACTATGCTTAATCTCTGATGGATTTTTTTTTTCAATATAGTTGTAGCCTCTACTATACTTATGTTACTGGCCTACAAAAGAAGGGTAAGTGTTGTATATACAGTATTGTAAAATATGCAGTACCACCTATTCAGTTTGTTGACAGTTATCACAGAAACACAATGCTCAGCGCCTTTGTTTAACCTTTGGGCAAATATATATTGGGTGGCCTATCAGGCGATGTAAGAAAATACATACACTTATACATAGTAAATCTAGATTTTATTCAGGTCCATATGTCAGTCATGCGACACTTTGAGAAATGACAGATCAGATCAGATGATGTCAAGGCTACATCTGAAGCAGAAGAGACTGAAACGTAGACTACCAATAGACAGTTACTAGGCTAATGTGTTCAATTACAATTATTAAAAAGTTTTCTTCAGACATTCATTATACAGACTATAGTTGATTGTTTATTTGTTCATAGTTTATTGGTACTATGTTGTTGTCTATTGATAGCATACAGTTAGTACAGAACATGACCTTCTGGTTCTAACCAGGTTAGAGAGAGGAAGAGACATCTGAAGCCTCAATGCACAACTTAGAATTATAACATCAACTTTATCAAATAGCCTAAGGACTCACAAACACCAGTGTTGTCTTCAACACTGAAAGGGCAACTCCAAAATGCTGCCCTGAAAAGGATTAATGGATGAAATATTACAATAGGCAAAGAACACTAAAGGATGCTATGTACAGTATACAATATGCATGTTTGAACTACGTAGATCAGAGAGAATTGAATAGGGGTGTGCTTAAAGGGATATTCCGCCATTTTTGGAAATACGCTCATTTTCCACCTCCCCTCGAGCAAAACAATGGATATTTACCTTGTTCCCGTTCATCCAGCCATTCTGTGAGTCTGGCGATACAACTTTTAGCTTCAGCCTAGCATAGATCATTGAATCGGATTAGACCATTAGCTTCTCGCCTGCTAGCTTCATGTTTAAAAGTGACTAAGATTTCTGGTAATTTTCCCATTTAAAACGGGTCTCCTCTCAAGTTAGAAAGTGCAATAAGACCAACTGAAAATGAAACCTGGCGTTTTTCTAGGCTGATTTGACATGGAACTACACTCTCATCTGGCGTAATAATCCAGGCAACTTGCAAACTACTGGCACTACTACTGCTTGTTGTCTATGGGGACTATTTTCAGATGCCGCGTACGATATCACTGCGCCTATGGTACGTTTGCAAGTTGCCTTGATTATTACGCCAGATGAGAGTGTAGTTCCATGTCAAATCAGCCTAGAAAAAAGCCAGGTTTCATTTTCAGTTGGTCTTATTGCACTTTCTAACTTGAGGAGACACGTTTTAAATGGGAAAATTACCAGAAATCACTTTTAAACATGAAGCTAGCAGGCGAGAAGCTAATGGTCTAATCCGATTCGATGATCTATGCTAGGCTGAAGCTAAAAGTTGTATCGCCAGACTCACAGAATGGCTGGATAAACGGGAACAAGGTAAATATCCATTGTTTTGCTCGAGGGGAGGTGGAAAATGAGCGTATTTCCAAAAATGGCGGAATATCCCTTTAAATGGCGCCCTCTTTGGCAACCACAATTGAACTTCAATGCCTTTGCGATGTCTGACACACAGGTAGGCTCTTTTCTAATTCGCCCATTTTTTAGTGGCTATTTCAAGGTTCAAGATTTTCATATGAAGGGCACAAACATGCCTGATGTTCATGATAGCTCTTAGTTTATGCACAACCTCTCCTAATTCATGAAAACCAGGACAAAATCGGTTTCCATTCTATGTCTCCTTTAACATTAGTAGGAAATAAATATGGGGTCCTGTCTGGGGGTGCTTTGGTGTTAATAGTGATATTATGGGCTGGAAATCAGCATCTCAAACAAAATCCATCCCTCTATTTTTTTTAATATGGCTTAAATCCAACTGAGCCACTAGAGGCAAAGCACTTCTCCAGATTATTCAATTCTTATTTTGGGAAGGTGCAGTCAGCTGGTAACCTGTCTATTAGAGTAGTCTCAGCACCTCCAACATATTGAGCTGCTATGGGAGCAGTCTGACCGTATGGCAATTCAATTAGCCTTCTTTCAGCTGGGGGGTTCTTCAAGAAACATGGGGAGAAATGTCTGTACCACAATACATTCATGACTAGAATGCCATTGGCTTGACAGCGGACATTTTACAGGAATGCAATTGCTTCAAGCACCAAATCGATATTTCAAGTGGAAATCATTATTTCTAAATTCCAAGTTTTTCCATTTACTTTGCAACTGATGGATACAAATATGAGATTTCCCCTTAAAGATGCAGTCCGCAAAGGAAGTCACATTTGTTTATGTTTAACAAAATTATTAGCTTTTGTCCAAAACAGCGTACATTATATTTAAACCAAGGACCAATCACAACACACCAGAGAAGTAGCTCACCCCTCCCTTCAGTATTCCCACAGAAACTGCACGGCTATCTAAAGAGACCTCACAATATGCACTCTATGCACGACTCCATTTTGGATTTGCTTATACAGGCAGATCTACTTCCTGTTTACATTAATACATCGGCAGATATGGCTCTTTTCTATAGTCATTGGCTTTAAGACCTTTATGAGTACATGACATTAACCTTGACCTACCTAATGTGGACCAACTTTGTGAGAACTGTAAAATTGTGAAAACTCCCTCCAGCAAACAGAAAAAATGTAGATTGCCTGCTGCATTAACTATGACGTTACATAGCTCATATGAATCTGTTCACTGATGACTTAGATAACTTTAGCTACTTTGTTCAACTAACAATAGCCTACTATATTAAAACCGACCACTAGCAGATCATAAGGAGATGATTGCTGAATGTGACAAAAAAATCGCTGATTGCACCTTTAAACGTTTTAAATTAAGTTTAAAAAGCAACAGATGTAGAGGAAGTTGTGGCATATGCAGAAGCAGTCGTGCTACATTTCCTGGTCACAATTTCTCCCACTTTCTTCTTGTCACTTGTCCCATCTCAAGGTCATTTAAAATCAGCAGATGTGCTTGCAGGGAGTAGTCTAATGGACGTTACACAAAACTACTAGCGTCACTTACAGTACAGCACCCAAATGTAGAATTGCCTGATTCAACCCTGAGGGGGTCATCAAGCTATAATTTCACCATGTCATTATGCCCATCAGAGTGTCTGCTAGCTGCTGAGGCTCTCCCTTTCTCTTTCTTACGACACACACACACACACACACACACACACACACACACACACACACACACACACACACACACACACACACACACACACACACACACACACACACACACACACACACACACACACACACACACATGTGCTTCCCCTAATTTTAAAATTAATTGGTCAGGAAAAAAGACCAAGGGGCATAATCACACAACTCCATATTTTCATATTCCCTAACGGCTCCCTCGCCCAAATAAAAAGGTATCTGAAGGTTCCCCTGTAGACAGCTCTAATGATGTCTCTGTATAAAGATGTCTCTAAGCAGTAAGTGAAAAACAAGCTGACCACCGATCTAGCTGTACCTCCATAACACCAAGAGAGTGTCAGGGTCAGCTAGTGCTTTCCTCACAAGGCCTTGAGAAAATGTCCCTTCTTTCAAAGTCACAAGAATCCAACAAAGTGTCTACTGCTGCATTTAATATGCTTTGTATGAGGTAAAAACGATCTGAAAAGCAGAATTTAAAAATAACAAAACTCTCCTAGCCACACATTTGCGCATGTTTAGGTTAGTTAGTTTCAGGCTCAATTCCTCTTCTAACATCCCAGTACTCTCAAGCCACATTTAGGACAATGTATTTTCTTACCTGAGTCCTTGAAACTCCTCCGTGGTCTCAGGCTCTGCAAAGTGAGACGTAAAACGTGGTTATGCATGACTGGGTTGAGTCAGTGATGCAGCATCTCTGAACAATCAGCAGACTTCTCGCTGACTTCAAACCAGGCTACCTGCAGTGCGTTCGTTCGTGTGTGTGTGTGTGTGTGTGTGTGTGTGTGTGTGTGTGTGTGCGACTGTGCGTGCGTGCGTGTGTGTGTGTGTGTGTGTGTGTGGGTTGTACATAACTTGTTATAGACTACTGTATGTTTCATTCTGTTTACAGTTTTCAAACCAACTTTTTCCTGAATATTTCCTCTGAATATTGAGCATTAAGTTCCCTAACCTGTTGCACAAGCATGTCATGCTTGTTTAGTGGTTTGCTTTAAATGACTATGTTCTGCCCATTCAACACCAAGATACGTCTCTGAATCCCTATTGACTGCACTGGACTGAAATTGTAACAAAACATCATGGAACAGAGCAGGATGATACAATGTAGATCTATTCATCTTAAACTGCTCTTGTTAGACCATTCTCTAAAGCAAAACAAAATTGAGTGAATGAGGAACATTTTGAAATGTGCAATGAAGAGTCTATGAATATGTCCAAGTCTTCTACAAAAGCTGTACTGTTCATCAAACGGCCATTTGTGTGTTGCATGCTATAAATATAATCATGTATGCGTCTTCTTTTGGGGATGACGTGATATCATAACGGCTCAAAGCATGGCTCAAAGTTACTCCATTGGCTGCGCTAGGCGGGACCTCAGTCAAAAGCTACTTTTAAACCGGGTTGCTCTGGAAACAGTTCTGGCAAGCTTTCGTCTCCCTGTGAGAAACAGGCCAGCCTTCACTCCATTCCTACACCCACTGCACTGCAATGGAATGTCCGCTGCACACTCTATCCCTCACATGTTCCACAGAAGCGCGCGCACACACATACACTAAGCTCTTTTTCCCACACACTACGCCACTGTGAAAAGACCCTGTACATAACAGCTACATTCTCCCTATGTTTAACGTTAACTTTAAATAAACATAACTGTGAAGTCTGGCGTACAGAAAGTTTTCCGAACTTTGAAGACATATTTTTGCCGTTTTTGCAACGCAACAGGACGCAGGACGAACGAGGACAAAAATGCCTTTGAGGGAGCAGTTTTCCACCTCCTGACTCATCAATCACAGGCGCCTCGCGTACCTGTCACTCACACCTGGCAGAGAGCAATGCCTTGTGGTTCCGTCTCCAGGGGATGCGAATTATTTTTGCTGCTTCACAGTCTCTCCCAAAACAGTCCACACAGAAACGTCTCGCTAGACGTCCTCAGATTGTCAGTTAGGCTACAGCTTACCTTAGCCTTGCTGAAGAGAGAGCTCAGACAGCTGAAGAAGGCCATGTTCAGGTGTGTGCCCCGGCGCAGGACTGGAGCCGGCGGGGTCGAAGGTTATGGGTCATGGAGGCGCTGTTGTCAGCGCGAGCGGGTAAACTTTTCTCTGAGCGGCTCCGGCAACAACGTGCTGCTGAGGGAAGAAGCGAGGGTGGGGTCAAACGCTGTCAATCTCAAACTCCAAGGCAGCGGCCAAGGGGACGGATGATCCCCGCATACCAATGATGTTAGCAGCTCTGGGCTAACAAATATAACTTAAAGTGAACCGAGGAGACTTACCGCTAACCCATCAAAAATATAGGCTTAACGTCCGCTCAGCTTTCAGTTTAAAAAATAATTCCAATGTGTTTTGTGGGGTATTTTACAGTGAACGTGAATAGCATGCATGACTAGATGTTATAATAAATGTATGCACAGTCTAAATGTACATACTTTTATAGTTTATTTGTAAAAATACTACAGTAAACAGCCCAGCGGTATTAAACATATGCACATTACATGACGCGGAGAGAACAACACGTGTGCGATAAATAGGCAAAATCATTACAATGTAGGCTACCTGGCGATGCATAAATAGGCCTATTTCATTCGAAGACGAACCCTATGAAGATTGTGGTAGTAGGCCTATTACCAGCAAGATTTACCTTCACTGTCTTCACCTAGCTTACAGAATGTGCATGGTGTTAGAAATAGAAAGCGCTTTTAGAACAACATTCTGTGTCTGCTGCTGTTATTTTCTTTGGACAAACTTTTGAACATTCTAGTAGGCTAGCCTACGTAAACCATTATGGATGAATTCATAAATGTGCCCTGACACCTTTCATTGTGAAATATTAAATACACCTACTTTGATATTTCAGAATAGGCAGAGAGAATTATTTAAATGACTATGACTGGAGGCTTGCCATTGTTATTGTGTTGTGGTATAAATCAGCTCCTCCATCTCAGAAAGCCGTCTGTAGTTAATGAGCAAGTTAATGATTTGGTTTGACTGGATGTCAGCCTCAGTGTTTAAAGTGGATCAGTCCTTGATCATGGCAAAAGATAGTTGAAACTTTAACCCAAGAGCCAATCAAATAACAACCTCCTGAATCAATGTTGTTGATTGATGGTGTATTGCTCAGAACATACTGTGAACACTGGAGATTTTTTGAGCACACACAACAGAACAGACACCGAGAAAACTATTGAGAAGTTTGCTAAAACTGAGAAATATTTTGGATTGCAATAAAAGTTATATGTTTTTAATATAGCAGAACATGACAGTGTTATTCCGAACAGCATGGCCCCAATATCAAGAAAGCCAAAATGATTAAATGGTATGTGATCTGTATCTATTATTATTGTAAAACCAAATGGGATTATGAACAAATACCCTTTAGATGATAAGGCTTTTTACCATTTGTACATGTATGTATTATATTTTAATAGAAGTCACAGAAGATCATAATAAATATTTTATTAAGTTGCACTGGACATTCTAAACTCTCAGCAAATACCTGCAAATTGCTTGCTGCTTATTTTCATTTGTCCCCCAGATCTGCTGCTGCAAACACCCCCTTACTGACCTTGCTTAAATATATAAAAAACACAGACTTCCGTTTCATTCATCCTCTTTTGTTTAAACCTCCCATCCCTCTGAATCACCATGTGACCCTAATTAGACCAGTAGGATATCTCAGTATGTGTTCTTTCTAATGGATTTACAATGTTTTTGCACACTCCCGCTGGGTGGCCTAGCTGCCCCACATAAGCCACTGCGTGAGATTTGCCTGCACTGCACTACACACACACAGACACTCACGCACACACACACACACACACACACACACACACACACACACACACACACACACACACACACGAACACACACACACACACACACACACACACACACACACACACACACACACACACACACACACACACACACACGAACACACACACACACACACACACACACACACACACACACACACACACACACACCTCCAGAGAGAGAAAGGGGGTTGATGTGTTTGTGCCCTTTTGTTTGCAGTTGTGTTGCTCCCATCAAAATAACCCTGCGGGCAAGTAAGATTTTATACCAGTACAAAAAGAACTCAAGTTCACACCTCCATGGATTGCATAAGCACACCTCAGGATGCACAGTTACCCTGAGATTTGAAACTTATGCTAAAACAAGGTGAGTCTACAAGGTTGGGGTATACATACAAAAATACAGGCTTAATTTACAGACTTCTCAGGACTATAAAGACAAATCACACTATTGCCCACGTGTCGTGCACATAACACCACTCTGTCTCATACACACAAAACCACAAAACACAATGTTCCCTGGACCTTTGCCATGCCACATCAAGAAAGACTGTAGGAAGTGCAAGAGTCCAACAAAAAGAAACTCTGTGCCTTCCCATTAATGGAATCCCACTACTGTCTCTAGAATATTAGAATGTGCACAAAACAAGCCACTGTATGTTACCCCACGTAAAAGACCAAACATCGAACAAACATCCCACACAGAGGCATTTCAGCACTGCTCTCTCTCTCTCTCTCTCTCTCCTTCCCTCCCTCCCTCTCATTCTTGCTTTTTGTAACAATTCTCTTGGGCATCAATTGGATTCCAGTGGAGTGTGACTGGGAGAGCAAAGCTGCTGCCTCATCGATAGGTATCTGTCAAGGAAGTTTACCTGGAGCAACTTGGTTCTACTGGGTCCCCCCACCCTCCACCCACACACACACACACACACACACACACACACACACACACACACACAAGAAAAACAAATGACAGCGATGGAAGCCAAGTCCTGTCGGGACCTTATTGGCCAGGGTTGCTTTTGGCTGTTCCACTTTCTTAGTCGTGACCCTCCCCACCCAACCCATGGGGGAAAGCTGAGAGACGTACAGTGAGGCCAGAAGGAGCCCGGGGAGATATAAAAAGCAAGGCGGGGCTGACACGTGAGAGTGAGTCCAAATACAGAACAGGTAGGAATGTCTGTGGTCTAGCCCAGTGGGTCACAGACTGCATGTGGGGAGGTGTGTGTATGTGGAGGACAGTAAATACACACACACATACAAAATGGATCTGCACTGCAGGGGACGGCTAAAAGGCTCTATTCAGATGTCGGAGTGGGCTCTTTATCGGCAAAAAGCTCTGCTCAGGGCCAGGGCTGAAGTGGAGACTAAATCCACCTCCACCTAAAATATTCAATCACACTGCACTGCATTATCCACATTTACAGCCTGTAAATGCATGGGCAGTGCACTCGAACCATACAACCACTGGTATTAAACAATAGCCTACATCATCATCAAACATGTTCTGAATGCCTTTTTAAAAAATCTGATACCGCATGAGCCCTTACGGTGAACACAGAATTCATTGTTTACCCACCTTATTTCCCCACTACACCTCTGCTCAGGGCATGAGAAATAAAAGATCTGAAAATCTGAACAGCTTTGAAAATGACTCCATAAAGGCCGCATCATCTAGATTTCTAAGCACCTTGAGGGTTCCAAGCCAGAGGCCTTTTGTGTGTGTGTGTGTGTGTGTGTGTGTGTGTGTGTGTGTGTGAGTGTGTGTGTGAGCGTAGCATAAAAATAGTGGAGGACTACTGTAAACCCTGATCAACTGGTTGCCTTGAAAATATCTTTCTTCAATGATTTGTTGTACAATTATCATGATTTTTTTTTTTGTTTTATTATTATTTAGTAGTTATCTAGTAATTTCAGTGGAACTGTAATTGGATTGTTGTTATTTGATTTATCTTTACTCAATCAAGACAACACAAACTATTACTTGAGACACACAATTAAATAACATGACTCATTTATGTTTTTAAAAATGGATGTAGTAGTAGGAAGTCACTCTGTATGCAAAACACACAGCAGAATGACTTGTTGTTTACTCCATGTGCCATCTCTTGATCCTCCCATATCCGGCACGTCTGTGGACAGACCTCAGTAGCAGTGAAAGAGACTTTTAAGCCACCACTACAACAGAGTGCGTCTGTCGTCCTGAGAGTGACTGCAGAGACATGCAAAATGCAAACAGACCTCCTTTAAAAAGGAATTAATGTGAGCGTAAGAGTGGAAGACAGAAAAAAAGCACGGCATGACGACATCATTTTTCTAAGCGCCTTGATTGGGTGTTCCCAGATGCCCGAGAGGCACACAGGGCTAACAAGTACTGGCAGTCAGAAATAAGTGCCTGTCAAAAACTGCAGCAAGAGACCTCTCTCTCCCCACCACCCTGCCCCACAGCCCAGGCTAGAGACTGCACACACTCCTGCCTTTGTTCAGAAAGAAGCCATTCTGTCATATGTGAATTAGCTGTCAGTCATCTTTAGGATATTGCCATGACTTTATATGACTTCACAATTGAATTGAAATCAGAAGGAAATTATGACTCTATATAGGCCTCCAGCCGGTATTTAAGCACCAGCTTTAATATACATGCCACAGGATGGGGATGTGATGTTTGAATTGGTTGGTGATATACATTTAAATTATGGCACAGTGCTGCATTCAATTATGCTTATACTTTTCTGAGTGACGCCAGGAATGCATAATTAAATTCCCAGGGACTGACCCTCCTCAGATATATAGCGCCTATGGGCACGAGCTTGAGGGCACAAAATATCCAAGAGAAGAAGATGCACAAGCAAACTGTGAGAGAGAAGAAGACAGGAAGGATGGAGGGGAGGACAGGAAGAAAGAAATAAGGAAAGAATGGAAGAAGCATCACAGTCAAAAATGACGCAAACATCAACAACAAGACAAGTCCAAGACAGTCTGTGACAGACAGGCACAAGAATGCCATTTCTGCCGCTAGACAGTAAGAGCGGCAGCTGCTTCTGACCTCTTGACATACGGTTTATTGCAATCAAAGTTTAGCTGCCCGTTGCTATAGCTCAATCTCCCCTCTCGCTGCCTGGCTCGTCCACTCCAATTCAATAAGAGGATTGCCTTGTCATTTTCCCCCCGAGTATTGAGTTCAGGTTTTGGGCTCCTTATCTCCTGCTTTGTCTTATGTAAGAGTTTAAGAGGAGGGGATGAGGGCCTCCCTGTGACCCTCACCCCACCCTCCATCACTCACCCGTCTATGCTACAGACAGAGTAGACAGGTCATCTCTCCAATGGCCTGCACAGAGCATATAATGAGATGAGCTGTATGAACTCTGTGGCTCAAAGAAGCAAGTGAACTTGGCTTACAGCACGTAGGAGTTTGAGATTTTAATTTTATGAGATAATTACCTCCGCCAAGGAGGGTATGTTTTCATCGGGGTTTGTTTGTTTGTTTGTTTGTCTGTCTGTTTGTCTGTTTGTTAGCAAGATAACTCAAAAAGTTATGGATGGATTTCGATGAAACTTTCAGGAATGGTCTGAAATGATCCAAGGAAGAAACCATTACATTTGGTCTCAAATCAGGTGGCGGTTATGTTTTCACTTGGCGGAGGTCTACGCTCTCTGAGTGCTTTTCTAGCTCTTTGACTGAACAGACATTGTGTGGTGGGGCAGGTCATATTAACAGAGACTAATATCTCTCTTCATTATTACCTCCGCCAAGGAGGTTGTGTTTTCAGCAGGATTTGTTTGTTTGTCTGTATGTTTGTTCACAAGATAATGGAATTAAAATGACCCAAGGAAGAAACAAAACAAGTACATTTTGGGAGTTATCCGTATCACTGTCTGGATCCAGGAGGTGGTGTATTCACTTGGCGGAGGTCTGTGCTCTCTGAGTGCTTTTCTACTTGCTGAATGTTTTATTTGGCTAGCTGCTTGTATTTATACTCCCTTGCTTGTAATTGGTTCATCCAGCACACAGAACGACTTAATGACTATCCATTAAGGGAGAGTGTGCGTGGCCTGTTTGGTTCCAAAGTGATTTCTGACCCCTAACTTTGGTGTTGGTCAACATGCAAGAAAAGACTTTGGTGATGCCTGAGGTCACTCGTGAAAACAACGTTTGGTGCAAAAACAGATTGTGGCAGCACAAAATCTAATGAAAACCTGAGTAAAACTGAAGACAGTGAGGTGCACAGAGTATCACTCAATACTCACACAAAAATTCTCGCATAAAAGGAATACAATTATAGGTAACATTTCAGGGTAGTCATGTGAAGAATGTGAGCCTCTCTCAAAAAACCTCAGATACTGATTCAGATTATTTCTTATTGTTGTCATCTCAAATTATATCCACATGTAATAAAGAGCAAAAACCTTACATCTTGCCCCCTCTCTTCCTCTCAATGAATGCAAAAAAAGAATCCAGAACTGGAAACAATGAACTAGAAAGACTAGAAAATTGAACTAGAGAAAAATGAACAAGAAACACTAAAAGAAAGTAGGTGGTATTTAAGAGCCTGATTGCCTGGTAGAAGAGGGAGTGCCTGAGGCTGTTATATCGCCTGTCAGAAAGCAGCAGCTGCATCAGACTTTGTGGAGTGGCTAGGGTCCTTGGTGATTGTGAGTGCTTTTTTTCACACACTGATCCTCATAAAAGTACTGTATACAGGGATGCCCACAGCAGACAAGCCCTCTGAGCTGTCTTCAAGACCCTTTGCATTGCTCTGCGGCTGTGAGCAGTTCAGTCCTGAGATCAGAAGTCTGGAGATCTGTTGAATTTGAGTCAGGGCATATGAGGGCCGTCTCGTCTGAAGTGTGTCCAGATGGTAAGCCAAGGTCATGGTCGTGTGTGGTGAGCAGCATGAGATTTGACAATCTTCCTCCTGTCATGATTTGCCACCAATCGTCATGGTTGAATCAGGATTTCCAAAAAGAGAGAAAAGAAGAGCTTCATTGCTGATGGCGAAATCAAGGCCACAGACATCACAGACAAAGGCACGGTTTTGAAGAATACATAGCAATTACTGTCAATTTACAGGGGAAAACGCATCTAACATAAAAAGAGGATTTTCTTTGCAAAAACGTCACAGGGCAATAGAACACGTCGTTTCCAATGGACCACACAGTCCATATTCATCAACATGCTTAGCTATGTAGCCCCTGACCAGAGCAAGATGACTCCTCGGTCATTAAGGTAGATTTATGACACGCACCGCTTCCATAGGTGAAGCGCCCAAGGCCGCGATGACTTCATTTACACATTCTGTCAGAACCCCGGCGAGGAAAAGAAAGAGGCGACAGACATGCAGAGACATGTGGACTCAAAGCAGTCGTCTATAGAAACAGGCCCACTGACAAGACCGAGCAGGAGTGGGGGAGGTAGACACGAGACAGGAGAGAGGATGTCAGATCATCTGAATGGTAACGACAGCAAGAGGGCTTGAGTGAGAGAAAAAGGTAGCATCAGTGTCTTTCATTTGTGCCATACTTCAGCCCTGGCCTCTTTGCTTTCAACATCACTTTGATAAGGCAAATGGTATTACTTTAATGGGATGGGTGTGCGTATAGGCTGCCATAACATTAATTTTTGCAGACACACAGGTACAATTGCAAGAAGACTTGATCTGAGTGCTGGCTAATTCTCAGCATCGTCTTGCCTGTTGTGTGCATACATTACATTGGATACATTGAGTCCCCTTTCTCTCTTATCTGACATTTCTCCTCCCGCAAGGAGAATTCCTAAAGAGACATCCATCTTTAGTTTTCCTTTTTAAGTAAGCCCACCTAGTACTTAGACGTGCTTTTCAGGTGAGAGTGTGCGTGTACCTGCCCGTGTGTGTATGTGTGTGTTCATTCCTTTGTAATTTCAGGGTCAGCAGTTGTGTTGACAGGGCTGACAAGGCTTTGAGGCCAACCTGTGATCCTTTCCTCTCTTTTCCTGTGCCTCACCATCACCAAAGCCCTCACTGTTGACATTGGACTACATCTAATGCAGTGAGTGAATGATCGCCTGATGACGAAAGTGTGGAGGCACAGGCTGAGATATGAAATTATAGCTATTCTCAGAACTCATAACATGGCAAGCTGCTGATGTTCAAGTAGTGTTGCTGCTGTCAATATTGGACAGGTGCAGGAGGGTCATTATACATGAATGACACATGAAATTATAAAGATGACCTATATTGTGATTATTTCTTTGTGTTGTTTCAATGTATCTATTTATTTATTTATTTTTAAAGAGAACACTTATCTAGATGGTCTATCCCTTCTATAACATTTATAACATGTAAAATCTTTCAGATTAAGGGTCTGGCCACGAATAATGTAATGGCCCAACTCGAGGGGCGGTTCCAAGCATGCTTTAGAAAATCTCACTGCTGAGAATAACAGTACGACCAATGTTTACTCTGACGGATCATGGACTTCGATGCAATTGGATGACAGTTTAAATCGCCTCTGGCCCACCTATATCAGATACACTGATGTGATTGGTTTCCCCCGATGGGGTAAAAGTAATGAGCATCATTGCTCATTGCAGAAACAATTCAAATTTTGGCCTCGCGAGAACTTTGGATTTCCTGGGTAGTTATGCACTTCACTCATGCAGGGAATCTGGCCCTGCAATTAATATGCATCTGTAAGTCGCTTTGGATAAAAGCATCAGCCAAATAGATGAAAATGAAGGCCTCAAAAATGCTGATAGATGCTGAGATGTGTTGGGTCTAATCCCATGGCACTTTGTGGAAAACAGAGAGGGGACGCCGTGACAGATCAAACCCTTTCTTGAAGACATAATTAAAAATGTTGAACTGTCTGAGGATTTCAGTGTATCAACTTTTTTTTTATTTTAATGTGTTAAATGGAGACAACCCCCAGAAACTTCTGTGCTCATTTTGTTTGTCACTCTCTAGCTTTGTCTAGAGAGTTTGAAATTTCTTCTGATGAGAACTCGTTTATGTGATCCAGATGATGTGCTGTGGATGAACTCTCCAGTGCTCTCAACTGCCAATCAAATCCTGCAAAAGACTCCGCAAAACACACCACTGCAGGAGATACCAGGGTACTCGTTCCACATCGTTCAGCATCATCAGTTTCCACATCGTTCAGCATCAGTCTTCATCAATACAGATATCCACCTCTACGCGCTGATGAAGTGGACACTCCGACGAGCCCAATCTTCGTCTTCCTCAGGAGCAGCAGCAGCAGCATCTCACTGATTTTAAATGGCAACTCATCCTAGCGCTGGTGTCTCTTGACTATGATGTGCAGAGACTTTAAATGGCCTGGCTCCCCACTCCTACTGGGCTTCACAGGTAGGGGCTGATCAAAGCCTCAGGTGCCAGTGCGCTCCATGCTTCCGACCACAGTGCATTGGGAACAGACAGGTACTTGCATCACAAAGGCGACCCGGGCGAAAGGGAATTCTGTCTCAACCGTATGACCTCTACTTTGGTGTTATGCATACACTTTGGATAAATGAGGATGAAGACAACTTGGAGAGAAATTCACCTTTATATCACATTTTAATTATGTCACATTAGGCATACGTATTCTGGAAAAAAAAGGAAAAACTTTCTCCAACTTTCCACAAACGTGGAAATAAATATTAAATTTAACATCCATAAACTAAACAAAAAGAGAAAATAAAGTTTCGAAAATGAAAATCAGAGACAAGTTAATACTAAGTTAAATGTTAAACACTATGATGACCACCAAGCAACACAATCAAATGTGTTAGCAATTACTAGAAAGTGTCAGTATCATTTTTGATTGAATAAAAACAGAAATAAAACAAAAAATTAATAAACCTTCCATCGAAACCCTTTGACACGTAGTGTCACAAAATATCACCCACAAAGAGGCACTAAGTAGGTAAACTGTGTTCACACACACACACACACACACACACGAGGTTGCAGAGCACGAGGATGTTTCTTTCACTCTGTGTGTGTGTGTGTGTGTGGGTCACATTCTATACTGTAGAATGCTCCATCAGGGAAAGAAATCCCTCTTGAGACAATCATAGCAACCCTCCAATTGCTAGGCACGTTTAGAGGTACACTTACCACACACACACACAGACACACCCACCCACACACACACACACACACACACACACACACACACACACGTACACTTTACACACACACACACAATCAATGCTCCACAGGAAGGTGCTCCTATGGTTTAACCCATACTGATGCACAGCATGGGGTGCATTAGTGTGTGGTGTGCATGAGTGTGTGTATCTGTATGCATCTCTATCCTCCATATCAGTGGTCCATCTTATGAATCTCACAAATAGCTCACTGGGGGAGGGGGTGGGGGTTCTTCACCACAGGGGGGGGGGGGGGGGGGATATCAGCATGCTCACCTCACGACCACACACACACACACACACACACACACACACACACACACACACACACACACACACACACACACACACACACAAATCTAGTGAGCAATTGCATTTAATCTGCACATCAGAGAAGTGTTCTCTCACATACCCAGTAATAGGATTAGATAAGGATATCAGGGCCAACAAAAAAAAAGAAAATCCCTTCAAAGACACAAGCCAGTGTTCACCTCCGCGGGTACATCCCCACTCTGCCATAGTCATCATGATGCAACCAAGCAACCCAGCAGAAGTTCAGGGAGGGAAACAGTGAAAAGTAGGAATGACATTCGACTGAGACGAGTGAGTCTGTCTGTAAAGCTGGTTTTAACTATGGCCTGTGCCCCTTATATTCCCTCATTTGGAGTAAGGAATGAGCATCACTGCTCTTTTACCCGGTCCTCCACACTCAACCCGCCAGTCGCCTCTGACCAATGATGATCAATGGAACACACCCGCTGACCAATGGGGTGCTGTGAAGACGATGCAGCGACGGCGGCGGCGGCGGTAATGGTGGTGGGGCGGAGACCAGAGACGGGAAGAGAAGCGTACATGGAGCGTGTCCTTGTGCGTGGCCCGTGTACGACACACACACACGCACGGACACACACACACACGTGGGTCTTTGTCTTACGAGGACGGTGAGAACGTCAGGATCATCCAGCCAATCACAAAGTAGAAGAGGAAGACGGGGTACACCACCAGAGCTTTTCGGTTGGTGGGCTGGCTGTCAGCCAGGAAGGCGGTGGAAGCTGTGGAGTCATGCGGTGCACACACATACATATGCACACACACACACACACACACACACACACACACACAAACACACACACACACACACACACAGAGAGAGGAAGAAACAGCAGTTAAAGTTACACAGCGACACACACACACAGAGACACACACACCCCAAGGCTATGGCGGCTTGCAGAAGGAGAGACAGGTAAATTACCACACTAGACAGGATAATCATCCTCATCCTCTCCCTGACAGTGTGAACAACATGCTATCACTACTTGCCAGAGTGCTATCAGACCCGCTACACCCCATCAACTCCCCTTAAAACTTAGCCCCAAAGTATGAAATATTGTGCTAATCAACTGCAGCACTAAGCCAAGTCAAGCAAGAGCTCCTTAGTCTTTATTTGAGAGGGATGTGAAGACAACGCGCCCCAAACTGGGGTCCTGCAGGTATTTACTCCACCTGTGTTCAGCTGTCATATTCAACTCATTAAGGCAGCTCTTGAGATATCCAGCCTGGAGCTGTTTAGCTAAATAAGGCAGAATTAAAGCAGCCACACACTCACTAGCGAGGGAAGGGGGGGTGTGAGGACACTACCAGGGTGCCACCACTGCATGGCAATGACAGATCAGTCGTGAGACAACACTGCCACCTACAGGTGGCAACCTTGCCATTTCCATAGAGCAAAGGAGAAATGTTTTTGTGTTTTGTTTTTTGTGAAGGCTTTTATACTCTCAGTTCCAAACATGAGTCAGTCTATGCACCTGCTCTAGAGGGATAGGCAGTGATAGAGGTTAACACCTGTGCGCCACTTTTTTGGGCATCACAGCAATAGAGAGATGGATGTTTTAGATTGCTAACCAAGCTACTGCATATTCATATGCGTCATCCCACCAATGTGTGCATAACGGGCCCATAATACACCCAAATACAGAGAGGTTGGTGTGTTTGAGCTACAGGTGAGGGGTGTTTGAGGTACAGGTGAGGGGTGTTTGAGATACAGATGAGCCAAGCACGGCACCATAAAAAAATAAATTTTTAGCAAGAGCACCGTGGCTAGAAGTCAAAATGCAGAGGTCTTATGACCCATTAAAATGCATGCTTTTCTCCTTCACCATAGGGTTGTTGAAAGCCAACACTACTTTTGTTTTATTTCATGTCTTGTAGTGGTGAGGTCAAAACATCAGTAGCAAGTACTTGATATTTTTCATGAATTACTGTTGACAGAGCCCAAGTCAAAATAATCAATGACAAAGCAGACGAGACAACACGGACATATTTTTGGGGTGCAACTAAAATAAAGTGCTTACCAAACGTGGGGTGCAACTAAAATAAAGTGCTTACCAAACGTGGGGTGCAACTAAAATAAAGTGCTTACCAAACGTGGGGTGCAACTAAAATAAAGTGCTTACCAAACGTTGGGGTGCAACTAAAATAAAGTGCTTACCAAACGTTGACCAGCCGAAGGAGGCGGTCACGATGACGAGACGGACAATGAAGCTGGCTGTTGCCGCGTTGAGCAGCAACAGAACCAGTCGACACACCAGCATGGCCACAGTCAGAGGTAGGATGCAGTAGCCCAGCACACAGAGACTCTGGAAGAACGATCTACACACACACACACACACACACACACACACACACACACGCGCGCACGCACACACGGACACACACACACACACACACACACACACACACACAGCATGAGCCCGGGGCTATATTCTGGACACATACATTATTTCTGCAACTCCAATCAGTCAGCAATATTCTAGTCTCCATAAGTCAGAGCCAGTTAGGGTCAATGCAGCAGGCAGATGATAAATATACCGGTGCTGGTCATATAATTAGAAAGTCAAGAAAAAGCTTAGTCTGGTTTTCACCATACTAAACTCAATCTTTTAAGATTGAACATTAGTCTGGGGAAGATGCGCTTTGATTCTACTGCAAAAGAGGCGTGATCAATGTGCATCGCTCAAATGACTCAGAACGGGGCTAGTTGGTAAATTAAACGTTTAGCCTACCAAAGCCGGTCGTTAGAATCGCAAACACGTCCTTCTGCTGTATGAACTGTTCCAGAGCAAGTTTTTGTTCTGTTTTCAAAGAAAACTTGCCTTTAACATCTTCCAAAACAGAAGCGACAGCAGCTGCTGCTTTCGTTTCGTTGCTGCTTAAGTTTCGTTATCGTCACGTCACCGGCCAATAGCGTGCCAGGACTAGAGTGTGGCCGTTTCTGATTCTGACAGCGAAACAGCGAAAGTAGACCTGCTGGTATCCAGCCTGAGCTGCCAGGCAAAATTCTAATTCCCCGGAAGTTCAGACAGGGTTCACCCAGCCTAGAAAAAGCTGATTTATTTCAGTAATTCCATTCAAAAAGTGAAACTTTTATAATATATACATTCATTCCACACAGACGGATATATTTAAAGTGTAATAATGAACATTTGTGGAGATGCAGATTTCAATTTCCAACAGGACTTGGAACCTGCAGTGTCAAAGCCACCAGTACCTGGTTTAAGGACCATGTATTGTGAAGAGGAAGATGCAATATGCCAGATCCAACAATGCAGAAGAGCTGAAGGCCACTATCAGAGCAACCTGGGCTCTCATAACACCTGAGCAGTGACACCAGAACACCAAAGACTGTTCGACTCCATGCCACACCGCATTGCTGCAGTAATTCAGGCAAAAGGAGCCCCAACTAAGTATTGAGTGCTGTACATGCTCATACTTTCCATGTTCATACTTTTCAGATGGCCAACATTTCTAAAACTTTTTTTGTATTGGTCTTAACTTAAGTAATGATATGAGATACTGAATTTGAGATTTTCACTAGTTGTCAGTAATAATCATCAAAATGAATAGAAATAAACGTTTGAAATATATCAGTCTGTGTGTAATGATTGAAATGTAAAATACAAGTTTCACTTTTTGAATGAAATTACTGACATAAATAAACTTTTTGATGATATTCTAATTATATGACCAGAACCTTTATAATGAGGAAAAGGCAGTAACTGAAATAGTCTTACTGTCCATCTACTTCTGCCTCTGCACTCAGGGCAGGTCAATAAGGAGTTTTATTGTTAACCGAATGGCATAGACTGGAAACTCACATGGTACCTCCAAGAAGTTTGGAGTTGAGTGTGATAATAACAGAACCGAACCAGATTATGACAAAAACTTCAGCAAACTGGGGCCCTCCATCCTCTTTGCTGTCTGCTGATCCTCCTTGCAACAGTCTGAAACACAAAAGGCCAACTTAGACCAGAACAGGACATGTATCACTGCAGTATTGTACATTTCCCCTTTTAGTTCACAGGGTTCACAAGACACAGAACAATTTCACGTTTTATCACTTATATGCCTACTATATCTATTACACTGTATAATTGTTTGGTATTTCTGGGAGGTCTGTTTTGTCTCCAAGGCAGACTAAACTGATGCCTCAAAAACACTCTTTCAAGCTGACAATGCCAAGGAGAATCTTTGTGTTCACCTATGGCCTACACTGACAGCACAATAATGGGACGGATCATAGTATGTCGGATTTGTGCTCCCTCATACTTACAGAGCGAGAGTGACACACAGCAGCAGAGGTCCCCACAAGTCCCCTGAGAGAGGCAAGATCAGATATCACATTAGGACAAGAGCAGACACTCTGGGTGCCTCTCAAACACTCTCCTCGATCCTTGATGCTCGATCCTCGAGGGGCGTTCCCACTGATCTATAACTAACACGGGATCATCAGTGAGGACGAGGATCGAGGAGGGAAGGGAGGGTGTAAAAAACACCAAATGAGAGGCACCCACAGAGCGGAACAGCAATCTCCACGGACTTTATTTTGAACTCACTCACTGACAACTGTTAATACCACAATATGAAGGACTACCACTTTTGATGCACGTTTTTCGTTTTCATAGGCAACAAGGTTTTTGTGTCCAAATGTCCGTTGCGGAATGATATGGTCATGTGAAGGACAGATAAACACACAGAGAGCGGAACAGCATTATCCACGGACTTTACTTCAAACACACTCACTAGGTGCCTCTCATTCAGTGTTTATACGTCCTCCCTCGCTCCTCGGGCCTCGATCCTCACTGATGTACATAAAGAATGATGGGGCGGCAACAATGGGATAGTCTATCCCTTCTTCTATCTTTCTCTATGTAGATCAGTGAGGATCGAGGCCCAAGGAGTGAGGGAGGACGTATAAACACTGAATGAGAGGCACCCATCGACTAGCCTGGGTGTTCCCATGCTGCCTTGCGTGCAATTTCATTCAAGCTGCTAAGGCACGCTGTGTATTGGAGGTCACTGATAGTAAGTGCTATCAGTCTTAAGCAAACAGAACCAGAAGGTGAGAGGATTTCACCTCACATTTATGAAGGCTGAATGGTCTATAAAGGAGTCTATTTAATACTCACAATCTCGGAGGAGCGCTGAGCTCTTCTTGGGATACATGACGTGAACAAATTTGTTCCCCACAGCTTTCAAATCCCTCAACTGCAGAGAAAGATTTTGTTTAAACAATTGTATTCCCGTGACAATACAATGAGGTGAATGTTCGGGAACACGTATTTACACGCTTTCATAGTGTTAAGAATTTCAATACCTATAAATGCTTATTTAGGAGTACATGACAATAAACGTTGAACTTTAGTGTGATGCCTTCCAATAATGTTCAATCTGAGCCCTGAGACAAAATAACAACCTGACAACAAATAGATTATGGTGATGGTAATTGTTTGAGAGTGAGGCAGTCTTACGATGGTGTCTTTGACCGGTTCATCCAGGGTGGAAAATTCATCATCTCCACTACTGGATGCCATAGGCACAGCAATGTCTCCCTCGACGGGAATATCCTCAGATATGGAGACATCTGACAGGCCGGCAAACTATAGTGAAAACATCAACATATGCAATCCTACGAATGAATGCCATCCTACAAATTACACTTTTCAGCGTAGCTCGCACAGTAAGTATATATGTAGGAAAAAAGAAGGCTAATAGAGGATAAGCGTTAGCTAAAACTAGGTTGCTAAGAGAAGATACGTGGTTGAGCTACCTTCAACCAATTAGCTTACATTTGTATGTTTGTTATCTTCAGACCAGATCGACTGCCAATTCGTTCATTTAAACGTAAAGTGTAAGTGACAAGAGCTCAACACAGCACAGCACAGCACACATGGCTATTCAAAACCTCATAACATGACACGTGAAGAACATTAACGTTAGCTCGAGATAACAGTTGAAGCTAAAAACAAGTCCAGTGAGTGGTATTGCCTGGAACTTGGGGCTTATTTAAATACACTAGTGTACTAATATATACAGCAAATACAAGATAGAGGAGAGAGGACTTTATTCAACGTCAACGCCAAAGATGACAGGCAATATTGACATAATGTTAGCTAGCCAGCCTCCATATTAGCTACTTCATTAGCCTGCAAGGCCATACCCTTCTGCATGTCAAAAGACTCACGGTGAAACCTACAATATCACCCTAACATTTACAGAGTAAGGTAGATATATCGATCATTACAGTTGAAGGAATGTAAAAGTTACGTTTTAAACAAGCTTAGCAATGTTATGACGCTGCATGCCAAGATCTGCTAACGCTAACTTGACTGGGTATGAAATCCATGATACAGCTTATCCTGCGGTCGCAATTTTGGACAACTTTCCAGTTGAGTCCATCCGTGTTTGAATAAAATAGCTGCTATGCCCTTCAGTGCAAAATACTGATAGCAACAGACTATAAAAATAACAACTGTTAATGGAAAAAAACTGTTGTATTCTCACCAAAGGTTTGTTGGCTTCATCTACTTCCGCCATCTTTACAACTCTACACGGATGTAATGTGGATACGTCATCTGTTTTGTCGTTTACGTTTACGTGTCAACTGTATGCCTTGGAACACCTCAGTATTGCGCGCTGAATATGCAGTTAAAACATTAGCGTTAAATGTCTCATGATTTAAATAAACACTAATAAATTACATATATTAAACAATAATTCACATCACATGCAGTAGGCTAAACTAAATGAAATCTGTTCAATCCCAGTGTCAAAATAAACCTACTGCTTTTAACATAGGGCCTACATAATCCAGTTGCCTATAACATTTATTTGGGGGCATATGTTATCTTTGGGGCGAAGTAACTTTGATTTCTTACAATCTGGATGGATTCCTGTATGCAGCAGATAAACTGACAAAAGCTGCCTGTCTCTTTAAGAAAACAGAACGGCTTGAGTAGTAGGAGTTTCTCATTTTTTTTCTTTCCATGCCATGGCCCAACCCGCATTTGTCCATTCACTCCCACAACAAGGAAAAGTGTCAAAGGAATATGTCCTAATACGACTTTAAGCAAGGTTACCCAAATAAAATAACAAACATTTAGACCTACACTTGCTTCAAGTACTTTTTGCATATTGGATTACTTGAACTCGCAACCTTCTCGGACTCAGCACATGCAAAACGGAGGGACTGATTCTAACCGAGCATTCTGCAATGTACAGCAAAACTACTACGCTGATGGATGAAACTTCATCCGAATATTAAAGAACGCGACCGATTTTGCACACAACACCACAAGACCGCCTCCCTCGGGGCTGTTCAGGACGCACTCTTCAAAGGCAACCACCTTATAGATTGAATCTTATTTCCAAACGTGTCGTGCGTATAGCAAGAGAATGGGGCATCCTCCGCTGGAGTTTAGCGACTGCTATTCGGATAGTCCGGATTTCAGGGAGAGGTTGAAATGTTACGAACAAGAATT
This sequence comes from Sardina pilchardus, assembly GCF_963854185.1. NCBI lineage: Eukaryota > Metazoa > Chordata > Actinopteri > Clupeiformes > Clupeidae > Sardina > Sardina pilchardus. The sequence goes on from NC_084998.1 coordinate 26,046,674, forward strand.
GGACAAAACCAACAAATTTCTCAAAGAAGTGATCAAAGATGGGAATAATGTTATCACCGCAATAAATGGTAAGTAGCTTTCTCTTTCACTAGGTCCACTTCTTGTGGTGCAGGGGGGATTTTAGGGAGGTCCTTTTCTGTGCCAAAGCAGTTAACGGAATATGCAAAGTAGTTGCCATAATATTGTCTGTTTCATTCATTGTTAGGAAGTCAGCGCAAATCAGTTCATACTTGTTTGGTTGTCATATTTCACCCACGTCCAAGCTAATCGGTTTAAATGAGGGATTAGAAATGGAATGGCCCGTTATTGTGTCGTGGGATAGCAGATGGATCACCCACATTGTCTCAGGCCGCACAAATTGATTCAAAGGCTGTTGGCGAGCATCCATGGGGAACGTGAACTTTTGTTTCTTTTTAAGGGTAGGCCTAATGATTGAGCACGTTCATCGTAGGCTATTAGGCCTATGTGACGGATTTGATGCACTTTTTGCTCCAGCCAACTGTCATTACAGATTTTACATCTATTTTGAGGGCCACAAAAATATTTCCACTCCAGTGAAATCAAGTCCAGTCTTGCTGAAATTCTCCGAGTCTCAGTTCATGGGCCCCTCAAGTAGACCTGTTGAAGGGAGTTACCAGAGATGGAAGACCTTTATTCAGACACCCAGGATGCAGAGGGACAGGCAGATTTTTCCACCTGCAGATGCCATATAAATTATTGAAATGTAAAGTGAATACACAATGAAACCTATGGAAAAATAATTGAATCTGTAAAATATAGTGTGAATATTATCTGAGCTGCAGGCTCTCTTTCTGACACACACGCACACACACACACACACACACACACACACACACACACACACACACACACACACACACACACACACACACACACACACGCACACTCACACAGTGAGGGTATTGAGTGTACTCTGCAGACAGAGGAGAGGCTTGCTCTGTTTGGAGCAGTCTACAGTGAGGTCACGCAGGCCGCTGAGTGGAGGAGTGGGGGAATGAAAACCTCCAAATGAAAAAAGGAAGAAGAAAAAACAAACAGAAGAAGAAAATCCCCTCCGCATCATGTGCCACATACATAGGCGGATGGCCAGGCACATGTTGGCAGAAGGGATGAAAGGACAGAGTGATGAGCTGTCACAGCAGTGCGCTTGGCACTGTCCTGTTGGCAGTAGTTTCTAGTGTCATTTCTCTTCCCTGTTTTTGCGGAGGCAGGAGAAGGGCATCTTGGGAAGTCGTGTGAGTGGCGTGCCACTGAGCAGTTGCAGTTCTCCACAGCATTTGTCACCTGCAGACATCACAGTTTCACTTCCATTTCCTGTTTGCACAGGAAACCACAAAGTGCCACTTGATCATAAGCTTAGCGGCCTGTGTAAGAATTGCATAGAAGTTGCATAGAAGTTCTCAGCATTAGAACTATTATATGAGACTAAGTATTTCAAAAAGGAGCGCACTCTGTATGACTTGTTTGAATATGGCAGTATAATATGTAAACAAATGATAATGTCCACTAGTGACTGTGCACTGTGTCGTGATTGTAATGTGGTGCACCACACCCAGTTGTGAGCAGATGGAGGGGGAGCTGTGAGTCCACTACAGGTCATGTGGTGCTGGACAGGTCATGTGATCTGATTCAGCAGAAAAGCCACATCCTTCCAAGGTCTATAACCATCATTAGCTACAGAAAATAGAAACAAGAGCTGGACAGCAGCATTTAGCTGACCCAAACGAGAAATCATCGAGAAATCATCGGGCCTTTTAAATCATCGGGCCTTTATGGTGGACTTGAATCGATTACCGCTCTCTGAAAATGGTTATATTCTCATCTTACACTGCATATTTATGTGTGTGTGTGTGTGTGTGTGTGTGTGTGTGTGTGTGGGTGGGTGAGTGAGTGGGTGGCTGTGTATTAAAGAGAAAGACAGAGAGAGACAGAGAAGGAGAGAGATAGACAAGCAGAGAGAGAAAAGGAGAGAGATGAGCAGAGAGAGAAAGGGAGAGAGGAGAGGAGAGACGGAAGGAGAGAGAGGGAGATGGCGGCCGAACAGCGTTGGCATTGTGCCCCGGGGAGATGCCACTCTGCAGAGGCTCTCACCCCTCTCTCACCCCTGTGTGCCGTTTCATCTCCTGCACAAAAGCCCCCTTTGTGACAGGAGGCTGTGGCTGGATATATTCATTTAATCTATCCAGGGTAATTACCCGGGCTCTCCTCAGGGTAGAAGTCTACCATGCCCTGCATGTGAAGGGAATCAAAGGAAGGCCTCAAGGAGAAGTGTTTGTCTAGTGTGAGTGTCCAGTGTGTTAGCTTGATGAAATTGTGGTCGCGATATCTCAACCACACTGTTGACAGTCGCATAATGCTCCCTGTTTTGGATAAGCATCTGGATGAGTGGCGAAGTAAACAAAAGGTTAGAGACATCACAAACATGTGTGATCACATGGGACAACATCACAGGGCAAATCATGATCTAAGAATGTGGTTTTGAGTCAACAGGTCTAGCTCTCCAGTGTATGCTAAAGGTGACTAACTATTTTGTCTACGGTCTTCCGCAACAGTTATTTTAATGCAGCTCTGTACTATTCAGTGATGTGTAGCCACATGTCTATAGTATCTACAAAACATCTGGATATCTATATTATGGCTGTCTTCAAAACATCTGGATAGCCTACACACTAAAAAGTGCATGCTATTTCATTCAAGCATGCAAGTATTTCATTCAAATAATTATATCCTTCTGAAATTGCAAAGATAAATCATCTACGGACAACATAAAATTAGAAGGTGAAGCTTGTTATTCTCTTCTGTGGAATAACTTGTTGTTTTGCCCCAAGGGGGCTCCTTTGGACTGTAATCTGGAAGTCAGTCCATAACCTCAAGCCCCATGTGTGCCTTGCTACCTCCCATACTCTCATGGAGAAATGGGGCCTACACAGAGGGCCCTGTGACAGAAGCCTGGGCCTCTCCTACTCGCCTCCCCTGGAGAATCTGAATACCATCCCTTGACCACCTTGGCCCAGCCCCCATCCAATTCCAGTTGTTCTTATATGTTCTGGATGTAAAGGAAGCCATACTGATATACATCATTTAATGTGGTTATGCTCTGTTTTTTTTCTTCTGTAGGATACTCTGTTGCTGTTCAGAAGTTTTCAACGACTCTTCAGTCATTCCAGTTTGACTTTATCGGTGATTCACTGACAGATGATGAAATGAATATTGGTAGGTTTCTCATTCAGGTTTCTCATTCATCTTTTACTTCTATGTTTGATCACGATTGTAATTGTATTACGCTGTAGTAAAGTCATTTTGTTATCAGGTTACATTGCTTGACACTGATATGTCATATTTTTTTGTTTTGCTCTGTCAGCTGAGTCATTCCGCGAGTTTGCTTGTCTGCTCCAGGAAGTGGAAAATGACAGGACGATGCTGGTTGGTTATCACACTTTCCTTCTGCCTCTATTTAAAGGCCCATGCAGCTTTCATGTGTCAATCATTTCTAACATGTCTAACAAACAAAAGTTGATAATTAAACATTATGTGTGTCAGTAATCATGTCTGCCCTCAGAGAGGAAAGCATAATGCTGACATAAAACATTCCACAGCTGCTTCTGCATAACAATGCAACAACAATTAAAATCTGTAGGCACAATGCAGCAATTCTATGTTTGGAAGAGAGGAAGACCTAGTCACTTTAAGTCAATATTTCCCTCTCTTAGTACTGACATGTTTAAACAGATAATTTGTCCCTAGAGTAGTCTTTGTGTCTTTGAATAAGAACAAGCTTTTGGAGGCTATGTACACACTAACTACATAGCATAACTTCATAGCATGCCTAAAAAGTCACAATGCTTTTGTGGAAGTGCCCTGAGCCTGGTTAGACTCGTAGAGCTGGATCTGCCGGCCGTGAAGTGAGTCAGACTCACCTGATGGCTTTTGATTTAGCTAACGCTGCGGCCCAGTATGTTTGAGACTCCTCCAACACAGACAAACGAATGCCTAAAGACAAACCAGAGAGCCTCCGTGTTCCAAAGAAATGCTCCATCCACATGAAAAACAGAAATGGAGACCAGATGAGAGAATTAGGTCAGATATGAGACACATTACTGAGAGATATTTGTAGGTTTTTTTTTGTATTTTTATATGGATTGGAGCAGTGTTAGTGACATGAGAGTGTGGAGGCAGCCAGAGATAGGCCAAGGCCGTGCCATTAAAATGTTAAGCCATACTCTTTGGAAATATTCAACACGTTCCAGCTTTCATCTGCACAAGAGAGGCTGAAGCGCACTCTCATGATTCCAGACGGCCCATACTCTCCAAATAAAGTCCACAGAGAGGCGGAAAACATGTCATCAGATTCAGGGGTTTCTTCGAAGGGATTTGCTGCTGTCAGGTTTTTGAATTGTGTTTGGGGATGTGGGTGCTTGGAATGGTAAGCGGTTATGTTTTACCAGCGTATTTTTTGCCCACTGTGCATTGTCCTGTATCCTGTTGTGTAATGTAAAATAAGCTTTGGTTGGTGATTTTCCACTGTTGGAAACCCCCTGCCTAAAGTAGGAGGAAATTAACACTTCTCCTCTGTTTATCTGGAATTGTTTACTCGGTCAGGTTCAGAACGCCTGCGATCTGCTCATCAAACCACTGGAGAAGTTCCGCAAGGAGCAAATCGGCGTTACGAAGGTGAGTGAGGAGATGAGTGAGCGGGTCCAAGGGCAACACGCACAGTGGCGCCTCGTCGCTCCTGACAAGTTATTCCACATTGACAAGTTATTCCACGCTGATGCTGATGCTGTGACATGTCCACAGGGCAAGGCCAAAGGGTCGTGACTGTCAGATTGTGTGTGTGTGTGTGTGTGTGTGCGTGCACGTTTTTTGCAGGCACTCTTTGACAGGCGGAAGACAGGGCAGAAACTGGTTTATGGAGTATGCCGTTGATGCTGCTCACATTACCCCCCCCCCCCACACACACACACACACACACATACACACACACATTTATTCTTCCATACAGCACTGCAATATAGTTCCTCATATTGTATCACTTCCTCCTCCCTCTTATGTTATGCAATGCACTGCACCCACATGCGGAAACACAAGCAACTGACCAGCGTCAACGTCGCACATGCATACAAAAGAAGGTAGTGCCAGAAGAACTACAACTCACTTGCAATGGGGGCTCTTCTAAATATTTACTTTAGTGCAAAAACACTCTGTGGCTTCAGACAGAGCCTGCAGGGGTGAGGATAGAATCCCCCATAACATTACTTAGGAATTCTAACACTTGAGCCTAAGTTAGATCTGTGGAAAAAGGATCAGTTTTGGAAATGCAGAAGTAAGTGTGTGTGTATGTGTGTGTGGGTGTGTTTGCGTGCATGTGCATGGCTGGATGTAAGTAGAGGGGAATTAGGAGAAGAAAATCATATTAGCCAGTCGCTGGGAAAAACAAGAACTGAACAAAACCGTATCCATTTGGGTCCCTCATGTCTTAGTCTGTGTGGAGTTCTCTGTGTGCAGCTGTGTGAGATGACCAGGTACTGGCTTCAAACGCGTAGCCGCCACTCCCTGAACAATGCTATCTCTCCCATTGCCTTTGCTTTAGCGCTGACCTGCAAACACCTTTATCAGCCTTTATCAACAGGGGCTCGCTGGCTCCGTGTCACATGTTTGCTCTTCATCTCTCTCAGCGTGCCTGATTGTTGCTGTGTCGGTGGGTCATTAATCACCAAGTGTGTGTGCGCGTGACGCATCAGACCCAGTGAACACAGTAACAGGCACTGATCAAGCACACAAACTAGATTTGAACTCACAAAAGCAGACAAAGGAGGGTTCTCCGTGCTTCTGCCGTTAAGCGTTGATCTGGTGCAACCAGACAGGACAGATAATGTGCGCGAGGGAGAGGGACACCGGTGCAACTCGGATGTCTTCTTTCGTTTTTATTTAGATGGTGCAAAACATTGACTAACGTTTCGATGTACAAACATCTTCATCAGAGTCCTAGATTTGAACTCACACTGAACAGGCTGTGATTTAGGCGTCTGGATTTCAAACAGCAGCTGTGGAGACAACCCACTGGATGAGATTCTGAACGGGTATCTCTGAAGACCAGCTGTGCATGAGGATTCTTGATAAAGCTTACAGCTGGAGGCCATTGTTCTCGCAAATGATTTGATTTGGAAAAAATGGGCTCCTGAAATGATGACACAAATACTGTAGCACAATCATACTTATAACAATACAAAACATTGGCCTGTGCTGGGAATGCACTCTGCAGGGGAGCAGTGAATAATGGCTGCAAATATATGTAATGAAGCAACAAATATTACTCATTGGCTCTTAATTTAATTACAGTGCCTATAGAAAGTCATCATACCCTTTTGAAATAGTTACTTTTTTTGTCTTACAGCCTGAAATCAAAACCCATTTTAAAAAGAATCTTTTCCAGTTTTATTTACAAATTTAGCTGTACAACATCAAAATAATGAAAAAAAAGTCAACAGTTCTGAAAATTAATAAAAAAATAAAAACTAGAATAACAGGGTTGGAAAAGTTATCATACCCCTGACTTAATACTTTGTAAAGCTTCCGTTTGCTTTCATTACAGCCATCAATCTGTTTGGATATGTCTCTATTATAGCTTCGCACACCTAGATAGGGGAATATTTGCCCAATTTTCCGTGCAGAAATGTTAAAATTTAGTCAAATTCTGTAGGGAATGGTGATGGACTGCTCTCTTCAAGTCAATCCACATATTTTCTATAGGATTTAAGTCAGGGCTCTGACTTTGCCACTCAAGGATATTCACCATCCTATCCTTAAGCCACTGCTTTGTTCTTTTGGCAGTATGTTTAGGATCATTGTCGTGTTGGAAGGCGAATGACCTCCCCATCCTCAGCTGTCTAGGAGAGGGACGCAGGTTTTCCTCAAGAATTTTGGTGTACTTGGCAGCATCCATTTTCCCTTCTATCCTGACCAATTGCCCAGTCCCCGCTGAAGAGAAACATCCCCAAAACATAATGTTGCCCCCACCATGCTTCACAGTAGGCATGGTGTGTTTTGGGTGTGTTTGGGTGTGTATACTGTGTTTGGTTAGCGCCTGGAGCTCAGTCCAAAAACTTCAATCTTAGTCTCCAAAAAGTTCGATCTTAGTCTCATCTGACCATATAAGCTTTTTCCACATGGTAACAGAATATTCCAGATGTGTTTTTGCACTGAACTCCAAGCGCAATGTTTGGCGAAAACCAACACAGTACACCACCCAAAACACACCATACCTAGTGTGAAGCATGGTGGGGGCAACATTATGTTGTGGGGATGTTTCTTTTCAGCGGGAACTGGGCAATTGGTCAGGATAGAAGGGAAAATGGATGCTGCCAAGTACACCCACATTCTTAAGGAAAACCTGCGTCCCCCTCCTAGACAGCTGAGGATGGGGAGGTCATTCGCCTTCCAACACGACAATAATCCTAAACATACTGCCAAAACTACAAAGCAGTGGCTTAAGGATAGGATGGTGAATATCCTTGAGTGGCAAAGTCAGAGCCCTGACTTAAATCCTATAGAAAATATGTGGATTGACTTGAAGAGAGCAGTCCATCGCCATTCCCTACAGAATTTGACTAAATTTTAACATTTCTGTACGGAAAATTGGGCAAATATTCCCCTATCTAGGTGTGCAAAGCTATAATAGAGACATATCCAAACAGATTGATTGTTGTAATGAAAGCAAAAGGAAGCTTTACAAAGTATTAAGTCAGGGGTATGATGACTTTTCCAACCCTGTTATTCTAGTTTTTCATTTTTTATTAATTTTCAGAACTGTTGACTTTTTTTTCGTTATTTTGATGTCGTACAGCTAAATTTGTTAATAAAACTGGAAAAGATTTTTTTTTAAATGGGTTTTGATTTCAGGCTGTAAGACAAAAAAAGTAACTATTTCAAAAGGGTATGATGACTTTCTATAGGCACTGTAGATTCAGATATTCTCTGTTAGTCACAGATCATAGAGCAGTGACTCATATAGCATGAGGTAATTTCTCATTGTGTAACCCAAGGTGATGTCTAACGATCACGTAGCTCAAACTAACATCTGGAGCTGATGGCAGGAGATGATCTATCCTCACATGCCTGAGATTGGATCTCAAATTATGTTCAACTTGTTATGAACAGAAGCGCCTAAGTGCGTTATGATTTTTCTATGCTTTTTATGCAACTGTCTCCCATTTGGCTTTGATTTTGATTGAAAGGCGAAGTGCTAACCCTTCAAAATACACGTTACTACTCCAACAATAGCTCACATCTTAGCTTAAAAAAGAGGATGGATCTCATAGTTCCTCAATTAGCAACATTTACATGAACAGTGCCGTTATGGTTCTCTATATACAGTATAATGAAAGTGTTTGGCTTCCAGGCATGGTCTGCTACTTTATTAAGCTTTGCAACCACTGGGCTTTTTTGCAGTCTCTATTTTGGCCAGGCTGTGAGCTATAACTCTATAACCAGGCCATGTGGTTTGACAGGCTCTGTGAATAGAAATTAGTTTACTAAAGATGCGGCTTGACCACAACATCTCTCTCCGTTCCAAGCCGCGTCCACGTTTAGACTGCCCAAATGCTGCAAAGTTTGCATATTCACTCAGCTTTTTTTTCCTGTAGTGGCAGTCATGCAGTATTTCTTTTTTTAAAAAAGGACTTTCCCTTTGTCTTTATGACTTGTGCAAAGATACACCACATCTGTACATTGGTTCAGAAAATGCCCTCAACCACTCAGAAGGTTGCTATTAGTGCCTAATTAAATGTTTTATTGTGTCTTTTATTGTGTGTGTGTGTGTGTGTGTGCGTGTGCGTGTGTGTGTGTGCGTGTATGTGCGTGTATGCTCTACGCAGGACCGAAAGAAGAAGTTTGAGAAGGAGAGCGAGAAGTATTACTCTCAGCTGGATAAACATGTGAACCTCTCAGCCAAGAAGAAGGAAACGCAGCTCCAGGAGGTGTGTGGCGAACACGTGCATGTGAAGTGAATGACCCGAGCCAGCACTGTGGCCAAGTACTTCCTGATGCTCGCGCCTCACTAGCCCGCAGCATTGTGTCGCTTCATTTTACACCGAGCTGGCTTTTTTTGCCAGCCCTTTGGCCCAAGCTCTAAATTAATAATCAGGTTCAATTTCACCTCAGGAGGGCCATATTCCTAGATCTTGTGCAGTGTGTCACCGCGTGTATTCTCCGCAGTGTGTATGTGGTAGTATCAGAGATGTATTGCGTGTGGCGCCTCAGGGCAAGTTATTGAGTCACAAACTGATAAGAAACTGCAATTGTACTGCAATTTTGACTGACAGATGTATGGCTGGACTTTTTATAGCGCTAAATATTTGTGTGTGTAGGCGTGTATGTACGCAGTTCACATTTGTGTGAGGGGGATGTATATGATATGTATGTATCGTCATATTTATGTATGGCTGTGTCGTTTGTTAATGTCTGTCTTTTCAGGCAGATGAACAGCTTGATAAAGAGAGGGTGAACTTCTACGACTCGTCAGTAGAATATGTCTACCAGATCCAGCAGGTGCAAGACAGGAAGAAGTTCGATGTGGTGGAGCCGGTAAATTAACTTCCTGCTTCAGTCTCATTAAGTTCCTCAGTAAACTCCACAGTTGTCATAAACAAGCTCTTATCTTAAATTTGATTTCAGATATGGGACAAGGGCCTTTTAATCTGATATGGCCCAATTCACTAAACAATTAGTAAAAGGGGTGTGATCAAAATAAACAACAAATACTGAATGTGTTTGCCAGAAAATGTAGTGACGTTTTGATTATCCTGAGGCCTGTTAATGATTAGGGGAAATGAGTCTTCTGTTGTGGGAACATGTCTCAAGACCGAGGGGAATACCACCTTCAGCCACTGCTCAGTTTCTCTCTCTCTCTCTCTCTCTCTCTCTCTCTCTCTCTCTCCCTCTCTCTCTCTCTCTCTAATCCAGATTAAAGCAAAAAGATGACTGTCCGAAATTACAGCTAGAACTGTGTTTTAAGCTGTTGTAAAACTCTCTGTAGAAACCTTTGCCAGCTTCAACTGCATTCCTATCCAGCAGTGTTACTAATCAATTTGTGTAAACCTCATAAATAATGTGATATTTTTCAAAAGATAAAATTTCGATCATAAATTGATATCCCACCGTTTTATCTTGATTCAAATATTGAAGACTACCTGTGGCACCTAGGCAAATGAAAATACACACTTCTCAACATGCCCTTTGGACAAACCCATACACACCCATGTGTTGAGCTCTTAAAGGGACAAAAGTCAAACTCCTAACAGCCTCTTAACAGGTGTAATCCTGAAGCCTTCTTTTCTTATGTTTTAGTGTGTATGTTCATATGTGTTCTGAACATCAAGGCCATCCAAAAATGAGTGTTCATTATGATATTTTAATTGGCCTGTGTGCGTGCGTGCGTGCGTGCGTGCGTGCGTGCGTGCGCGTGTGTGTGTGTACGTACAGGACAATTTTGTTCTGTGCAAGTGCTGGTCTTACTCCAGAGTGTGTGTGTGTGTGTGTGTGTGTGTGTGTGTGTGTGTGTGTGTGTGTGTGTGTATTCATGATGCTATTTGCATGGACAGGTCCTGGCGTTTCTCCAGAGTATCCTGACCCTCAACAACCTGACTGTGGAAATGACTCAGGACTTTCTGCCCTACAAACAGGAACTGCAGCTCAGCCTCCAGAATGTGAGTGAGCGGGAGAGATGGGAAGGGCTGGGTCAGAGGTGACCGGGTCATTTGGGGGTTGAGGGGAGAAAATGGAGTCATTCCAAAAGTGAGAATATCCCCCGCATTGTTCGATAAGGAACTAATGTTCCCTCCCAGGAACTAAAACCTTAAAAGGCCGGAACAGGCCCGTTTTTAGTTTTTTTCTGCTGGGGAAATGCCTCTGTCGGTTGCATCAGGGCTGAGGTTGGCGCCTGTGCTGTAGGTTGTAGGTCGGTGCAGAAAGGGGCTTGCCGGGGGGGGGGGGGGGGGGGGTGTGTCCGGTGAGGCCAAGGGATGAAGCAGATAAATGTGAAAGAGGAAACCACACTGAGGTTGATGCTTCAATAGTGTGTGTGTGTTTTTTCTTTTTTTTTTAAGTGGAAACAGTGTACAAGGCCTTAGAAGGATCTGTACGAGGCCTTGTCCTTCTGAGGCCTTGTACACTATTTTGGCTTACATCTTAACACTGTGTTTTTGAGGTGTTGGCCTTTGAGTGCAGTCTCTTCCTTTCCACTTATGTCTGAGTGACATCAAACAGGAGTGATACAGCAGAATGCACCCAAAACAGGTTCTACAAAATTGTTCCCGATACATAAACTAGGATTAGTTGCTATAGCAATTCTAGTCTTGTATCCAAAAGCTCAGATTTCTTCAGTGCGGTCCATCCTGTAGTGCAGGTTGAAAATATTTCACCGAATCTTTACTGTAATTTCCCAACTATTAGCCGTGGCGTATACATTCATTTTGCAAAATTTCTTCAGCTGTGAAGTTAATACATGGGAGCACTTTATATGGAATTGATATGGTTTTGTTTATTTTAACCTCCATAAAACATTGTCTTGCGGCTTATACACAATGCGGCTAATAGATAGGAGATTACTGTATTATGCATAACACTAAAGCTGACGGTACACAAGGCGAATGTTTCAGCAGTAGGCAATGCTCCTGAGCATTACTGGTGGAAACATTCCCAATGATCTTCCAATCAGAACACATGGAGGTGGTTATGTGGTTGCTCAGCAATATCCCGTAGTTGCCCCATTCATCTTCACCTCCATGGGCCAGCACCCAATACTGCTTAATGAGGCGTGAATTGATATCATGAGGAATTAGATCATGGGGCCATTATGATGGAGTTAATTATGTGTGTGTGTGTGTGTGTGTGTGTGTGTGTGTGTGTGTGTGTGTTGTTTTGCGTTTTATTTGTTTGTGTGTGTGTGTGTTGTTTTGCGTTTTGTGTATGTGTGTGTGTGTGTGTGTGTGTGTGTGTGTGTATGTGTGTGTGTAGACGCGCAACCACTTTGAGAGTACTCGAGAGGAGATGGAGGAGTTGATGAAGAGAATGAAGGAGCCCTCTCAGATTGGCAAGATCCACGGGCAGGCCACCATCCAAGGCTACCTCTACGTCCAGGAGAAATGTAAGCCATCAGACGCCTGTGCTCAACACCCTGCAGATGCCTGACACGCGGATGGCCTTTTCATCAGCTGGACTTGACTTTCTCTCCTTCCATCTGACTGTCCCTCCCTGCCTCTTTTTTTTTTATAAACTTTATTGTGTTCATTTCATTTCATCATTTGAAAGTAGTTCAATCATTCATTTCCAGAACACTTTTTTTGTGTGCATCCGTAAACATGTACAGCAGCCCCAAAATAAATATATTAATAAAGAAGAAAAAATAAAATAAAAGCAGAACTTTTCTATCCCCTCTGAAAAAGTTACCTTACATGCCTTTCTCTTACTTACATTCACATAGCTCTAACAAGACTCTAACAAAAAAATCCCTGCCTCTTCTTATGGATCTGTGTGTTTTCTATTCCAGGGGCTTTGGGCGTGACTTGGGTGAAGTACTACTGCAAGTACGTCAAAGACAAGAGACTTTTTGTTATGGTTCCTGTTGAACAGAAGACTACAACCAAACAGGTATGTTCACAGCGTGGTGTAGTCATTTGTGGGTTTTATAGTGTACCAAAACAAACAAACAAACAACAAACACACACACACACTCACAAAACACAGGTCAACAGTTACTTTATTGCTTAGTGCTAAGCACATGCAGCTGTTTGTTGTCCTGCTGGGAGTGAGGAGTGTAAACAGGTTGTTTACTTCTGCTAGACGACCTCGGAGCTCACCCTCAAGTCCTGCATCCGCCGGAAAACCGAGTCCATCGACAAGCGCTTCTGCTTCGACATCGAGACCCATGAGAGGTGAGCGGTTCGCTCGGTACTCCGCAAGATTGCTCTCCCTCCAGGCGGTTTTCAGATGGAAAAAGGGATTGTGGCCGTAAGGGTGGAGTGAGGTGGCCCAGCAGATGATGGAGCAGGTGGAGCCCAAGGGGCCAATACACACTAAAACTGTCGGGTGGGGGTGAGTGGGTGGAGGGGTAGAGGGGTGGGTTAGCGTGCAGCTCAATGAGAGATCCATGTTATGCCACAAAGACACAGCTGCCAATAAAAGGACCACATACGCTTCCTAACAGATGGCCAGGCAGGCGGTGTAGGCACGATCATGCCAACACACACACACACACGCACACACACAAGCACACACACACGCACACACACACAAACACACGCGCACACACACACACACACAAACACACGCGCACACACACACACACACACACACACACACACAGTTTTTTACTAACCTCATATCTCCTAGTAGTGTGTGTAACATTTACACTTTTTGAACATGTACTGTAGGGAGTCAACAGACAGTTTGCAGTTAAATGCTGTATTTTTGTGTGGTGGCCAGTCAGGAGAATATGTGTCATGACATGTCTTCACAATGACACTACTGATGCGCTGTGTGGTGTCTGTGGGCTGTCGCCATAGGAACAGCCCCCTGACCCTGCAGGCAGTGTCAGAGGTGAACAGGAAGCAGTGGATCGAGTCCATGGATGGGAAAGAGCCAGTGAGTGTCTTCCTTTTCAGATTTGCCATGGTTACTGGTAAAATATCACACACGCACACACACACACACACACACACAGACACACACACACACACACACACACACACACACACACACACACACACACACACACACACACACACACACACACGCAAGCAAACACACACTGGCGTGCAGTAGTAATGTGTATATTCATGATATGAATTATCCCCAACGATTGTGGCTCTTTCATTTTCAGATTTACCATAATCCTATTCAAAATAAAGCTGAAAGTAAGTATAATTTACTAATAATAATTTGACTAAATGTAATGAGATTCTCCTGATAGCAATGGGTGAATATAAATGTTTGAAAAGTGTCTGACTTTAGTCCAAAGTTCTTAATAGAAGATACAGTATATTAACAGTATTCTTCCGTTGTACTGACATTCATTGGAGGCTTGTTTTAACATGATTTTGGGTTCTTTGCAGTGGAGCTGAACGAGGTTGGATTCAAGTTTGTACGAAAGTGCATCAACTTCGTTGAGACCAAAGGTGAGATACATTTTGAAGCATATTAAATACCACAGTGTTATTTAGTGTTATAGTAAGTAAGTAAGTAAAATGTATAGAGCACATTTAAGCACAGCTTTCACTGACCAACGTGCTGTAAAATAAAGAAATAAAGCAGACAGAAAAAAGCAGACTGACGCAGATCAACAATAACAGCAAGAGACAATAAGACAGGCAACATGCATAGTGTTATGGTTTGTTACCATGATTATTTCCAATGAGTCTTTTTGAGGAAGGGATAATGTGTTCCTACATTGGCCAGTAGAGGGCAGCAGTGGTTCACATCAGCAGTTTGCAAGGCAAGAGGAGGGTTTTAGTGTGAGAGAGGAGAGAGAGAGGCATCAGAGCAATCTGTGCAAGAGTGCTTGTGAGTGATTTGGTGTGCATGTGCCTTTGAATGTCAGTACCATCCAGAGAGGTAGATATTTCAGTTGAATTGGGTTCTGCCCAATGACTGTACATACTAGCATGTACTGTCATTGGTTCTGCCATTGTGTGTGTGTGTGTGTGTGTGTGTGTGTGTGTGTGTGTGTGTGTGTGTGTGTGTGTGTGTGTGTGTGTGTGTGTGTGTGTGTGTGTGTGTGTGTGTGTGTGTGTGTGTGTGTGTGTGTGTGTGTGTGTGTGTGTGTGTGTGTGTGTGTGTGTGTGTGTGGATGTGTGATAATTCAGTCCCTAATAGACACTTTGATGTTGCTTTTTGATCCCTCGCCAGGAGTAAATAAAAACGCCTGCGAGGCGACAGATTGCCGACATCTGATTTACTACTTCAGCTTTGCTTACTTCATGGCTCCACAAATGAGGACTAAATAAGGGTCTAAGGTCCTTAGATAGAGACAGTAACCCCATATCACCATCTTATAAACACACTTTAAAGTAAAACTTACAGTA
>NC_084998.1:26064271-26091771 GCF_963854185.1 Sardina pilchardus
TCTGCTGCCTACTTGCAAGCTAGAGCATGTGTAAACCTATTGAGGACATGAGTCACAATCCCCACTCTTGACAAGATTAGGGAGGGTTAGGGCTCTCCTAATTTCAATCCAGCAAGCAGTTTCCCTCTCGGATTTCACCTGTCGAGTAAGTCCTTGAACAGGTTTGCCAGAGGCTGAATACACCTTGCCACCTCAGCTAGTGCCCATTTCTAAGGAATGGCACTCTATGCTGGGTATCTGCCAGGGCTGGATGCTACGCACGCCGCAGGTCAAAAACCTGCTCACACTCGGCGAGAGACAAGGACAGAAAGAGGAATTTGAGGCTGCTGTTTGTTCCCCTGGCTGCTGCGTTCACATGTCGTAGTCTCATGACTGTTAGCATTAGGGCCCGCCATTAGTCTCCACCAAATGTGCATTTTGCACTGACGCCGGGTATTTTCTTTTCAAATCCTATTCAGCTCAGCGTTCACAGATCAAATAGCCCCTCGGCAGCTAAAAGCCCTCGGTGCGGACCTTTTTTACCCCCACAGCGCTTAGAGTACTGGAAGTTGAAAACTGTTCAACTTTCAGAACAGCGCTGGCCTTGTCAGTGTCTCTTATTTTTCGACGACCAATCTAAACTTCATAACCTAGCAACAATAAACACTTGAGAGTAAGGCTGAGGACGCGGCCAGCACAAAAAAAAAACGTGATTGGTGGACACAGGGCCTCATACATTGCCTCTGGTGGCATAACTCTGCTGGGGACATACAGTTTATTACACCTTTATCATATCCATATCAAATGAAATAGATTTTAAAACTCTTGTGTTCCTGTTTCGGTTAGTAACAGACACCTAAGATAACATAAGGCTGCATGCTGTGCTTTAGTGTTGTATTTACTGTTCAGTGATGTTTATGCTTCATTTGGCCATCTTTGTAACAGAATCGGAAAATCTGGATTTCCGGTTGGGCACCGTCCACTCTCTGGTCTACAAGCTGCCAGAGGCCAATCGTGAAATGCTGGAGCTCCTCATTCGACATCTGCTCAGGTGAGATGGTTTGCAAGTTGAGTAGGAGAGATGGAGGTTTAAACAAGTAAGTGGCCAGGACTTCAAAATCTGGTGGGGTTCCAACTCCCTGTCAGTAGAGCTACTAAATATGCTAAATATAAACAAAAGGATTACTAAATATAAACAAAAAGATGACTCTACTCGAGTTCATTTTTGCTCAGGACCTGTTGATATGTCCACTCTAATACGTCGGTCTGTGAATGTGTGTCTCCAGTGTGTGTAGTCGCTCAGAGGAGAACTTGATGACCCCGTCCAACATGGGTGTGATCTTTGGTCCGACACTGATGCGTGCGGAGGAGGAGACGGTGGCTGCCATGCTGGACATCAAGTTCCAAAACATTGTCGTTGAGATCCTAATTGAGGACTTCAAGAAGGTTGGACTTTGTATTACATTACATTACATTACATTACACTACATTACTATGCATATACTGTACATGGAACTGAAACTGTCCCTAGAAAGCATGGACTTCCCCTCTTATGAGGCCACATCTCTTGTCTGTGTCATAAGTAGTTATGCATTAACTTTTAAAGTCAATTTTTATTTCAATAGTATAGTTTTTATGACGACATTGTAATAATGTAGATGGTACAGTGATGACGGTGTTAGAATGTAGGCCACACATGATGGATGACCTCACCCTGACCTCTGACCTCTGCGTTGTGTCCTCAGATCTTCAGCGGGCCTCCTGAGAGCTCTCCGCCGCCGGTGCCTCCCCCGAGAGCCGCGCCCAGGACGCGCCAGCCCATCACCATCTCCAAGCGCCCGCTGCGCTCCTACCCCGCGCTGCAAATGCCCAACGCCGAGAGTAATTATGTGGCAGAATAAGCGCCTCAGTCGCCCCTCTCCCCTAGTCGTCATCTTCATCATCCTCATCCTCATCCTCATGAGCGCTCTCTTCCCCATCCCTCGTTTCTAAGTTTCAGTGCCTCCTCCCGCTCTCTCCGTCCCATCTCCTAACATTCCATTCCATCATTGCTTCTTTGTTATTATTATTAAAAAAACAACATTCCTTTTTTTTTTTATTCCTTTTTACTATCATCCGTATAGAGCATATTGATATCTATACGAATGTGCGCTTCAAGTATATCTTTGCACTTATGTAAAGCCTGCATGCTCAACAGAGTCACATCCTTTTTACTTCCTCAGTTTGAAGGTGTTTGTGAACCTGTGTTGAGAGGTGGATGCTCTGGGCATTGTTATCTGTCTGTGTGTAGTGGACTCGTGTGAGTCCAGTCATGTTAGAGCTGGGAGATGGTGTGGGGCCCTCTTGTCTTTTTTCTCTGTTTCACTGGTATGGGTCTGCTACTTTTGGCATAGTAGGGCAGCCTTGCGGTGATTGGTGTATACTTGCATGCATGTGCACACACACACACATGCACATGTACGTGCGCACGCACACACACACACACACACACACACACACGTATGATCCAACTTAATTGGATTTATTTTGGCTAGATTTATTAAGTTACTCATATGTAGTATCAAGTGAACAATAGAGTAGCTCTAGAACTGTAGAGCTAAATGCTGTAGACCTATGTGTGTGTGTGTGTGTGTGTGTGTGTGTGTGTACATGCAATTTGTCATGACAGATGTGAAACTGGCAGTTATTCCACCCATCTTAGTTTTCCTACTTGTTTGTCACTGAAAATCTAATAACAGGCTGTCTGGGGCACAGAAACTAAGTACCACCTGCCTGCTAGATTCTAGGTCTGTGTGTGTGTGGATGTGTGTGTGTGTGTGTGTGTTTGTGTTGAAAATGTGCACGTACGTCTGTGTGTGTGTGTGTGTGTGTGTGTGTGTGTGTGTGTGTGTGCGTGCGTGTGTGAGTACCTGTGTTTTTTAAACAAGCCATCTGCATAAATGCTTAATATGTGCTGTCATCCCTAGTTCTTATGAACAGTTTGGTTTGTTTATTCCCCTTTCACCTAACATTTTAATGCATCATTGATTTATTAATACCCTCCTCACTCTTTAATGACTTTGCTTTTGGCTGTCATTAAATGCACGCTTCTTTTTAGTCATTAATGTGTAGTGTTCTCTTTGTGCTTTCCTGTAGTTTTCCACTCAAAAGTACCCTCCTCATAGTGGGAGATGCTTGTAAATACATCTCACTCACACACACGCGCACGCACACACACACATGCGCACACACACACACACACACACACACACACACAGACACGCATGCACGCACGCACGCACGCACACGCGCACACACACACACACACACACACACACACACACACACACACACACACAAGACTCTCTCTCTCTCCCTCTCTCTCTCTCTCTCTCGCTCTCTCACATAAACTCACAAGTACACATGCTTGAAGAAGAACTCACTGCTAGACATAACAGCAGACTGTGCATGAAGTTTGGAATGATAACCTTTCATTGGGGACCCTCAAGTTGTCTGGAGCTCTGGAAGTAAAGTTCTGAAAGGAGGTCGCTGTGAATTGCACTGACGGACAACAGTCTCACAAGTTCTTCTCCAAGACTAAATATTTTAGCATTCCCAAAAAGGCTACCCTTTCTGAAGTGCACTTGACACCAGAGAAACAGCCCAATGTGAATAAATGCAACATTAAGACATCATGTGTGATATAGCTACTTATATCTACTTGTGCTTCTGTTCGGAACCCCTGTAATGTGTGTGTGTGTGTGACTGCACGTGTGTGTGGGAGCAGCTACAGGCGTTTAGTCTAACCACACAGATGCAGCCGTGTGACACTGTAGGATCATTGGTTCACAGGGCATGGTGGCCTTGATTGCTCTGTCATGGAGCTGTAAGGCTGGGCACACATCAAGCCTGCAACCTCACTAATGTGAGGAGGACAGCCATAGGGTTGCAGTGCTACTCAATTATCACCCATGTTTTTTTTTTTTTTAAATGACAATAACATGTTAAAAAAAATGCAGCATGAAATGATACAAAAAGATAATAATTTGAAGGTATTGTCAAGCTATTTCCACTTTCCATTTTCACCTTCCTTTCTTTCATTTTTTCTTTGCTCTTGATTTCCTTGTTTTTTTCCGTCGGCCTCTGAGTGTCTTACTTGTGCTGCCTTTTTTCATCATGAACTTTTCACCCCTGGCTTCATGGATGTGACCTCTGAACACCCGTTAGCTTCATTGTATACTGCTCTTTTTGTCTGCCTTCTCTCTCTCTCTCTCACTGTCTTTCTCATTTTCTTACTCTCTTTTGCTCTCTTTCTCTCTCTCTTTACAGTATGTCTTTCTCTCTCTGTGTGTCTCGCTTTCTTTCTCTTTTTCTCTCTCTCTCTCTCTTTATCTGTTTCTGTCTGTTCTGTCTGTCTGTCTCTCTCATCTGCTGCCTTGTCCTCTTGTTGTCAGCAGTGCGGGAGCTGAACGGCAGTGCCCACAACGGCGTGGACTCGGAGGGGGGCCCCCCGCACCCCACTAGTCCCGTCCCGCCCCAGAGACCCAAGACGGGCCCCCCGTCCTGCTCTCCTCCCTCTATCCCTTCCTCTTTCCCTCCGTCCTCCTCCGGCGCCCGTTTGCCGCTCCCGCCCAAACCCACCCCCACCCCCCGGCCAGATCGGCCGTCGGAAGGCGACGTCGCCAAGTTGGTGGCCAGGCTGCAAGACGGGGGGACACGGCCCGACGCCGGGACGGCGACGTCCAACGGGGAGTCGGGGGCGACAGTCGGCCGGGCGCAGTCCTTCCAGGGCAAGAAGCCTCCGTCACGTGGGGTTCCGGGCAACAGAGAAGGTGTTTACCTCTGTTCTCCACGTCACAGAGAAACAGAACATCCACGGGCACTAGTCTCAGAAGTCATCATACGGCATTATTCATATAGAACTGTACAAAAAGCTTCTCTATTCTACAGAGTCTGCATGTACAGTATCTCTTGTGCAGCATTCACTTACACAGTAACAAACATTACTTCTCACACGGCCACTATGAAAACGCTGATTCTTTCCCGTCCAAATTAAAACTTTCATCACAACCACCCCAAATTACATATTTACTTCCACAGAGTGCCTTTATCACTTCATTCAGACAATAACTACATTAAACCAATATTAAACTCAGCATTAAAGAAGCATTAAAGGCAGATTTAATACTCGTAATAACTCGCTCTCACATGGGCTGTGTGGTCGGTCACGTGTTTGGCGTGATAGTCCGCAGTGCCGTGTGTGGCTTCTCTGCTTCCTGAGATATATCTGGTTATCTCACAGCTCATCTCTGTGTGTGTTTTCTGTCTCTCTCTCTCTTTCTCTTTCTCTCTCTTGTGAAACAGGAGAGGGTGAGGGCCTCGTGAAAGGACGCTCGTTCTCCGAGAAGCACTCCATCTGCAGGCCCCCAACGAGACCCCCCGATCCACCCAATCGCACACCCACCAAGCCCCTCCCCTCTCCCACCGCCGAAGACGCCGCATCTTAGTGAGTACTCCCTACGAACACAGAGAGAGAGAGTGAGAGAGAGAAAGACAAAATACACATATTTAACTGTATTTTCGTAAGGAACAGTCTCTCGGACACCTCCAAATAAAGACAACATAGTTCAATCGTAGTTCTGATGCTACACTGACTGTAGGCTACAGAGAAGGAAGTGTGTGACGTTGCCAGAGCATGACCAAAACGCTTGATACTTCACTATGTAATGTTGTTGACTGATCATGACCCTCAAAGTCATTTATTTTACTAACTGGGTACCTCCCTAGCTCTAAATGTCGTTGAATATTGATGCCAAGGAGCATAGATATCAATCTTCCATTGTGTTCCTTTAAACTCTTAATCAAAGAGTCACTGTTACCTCTTAGCCTGGGTCAGCCTACCCCTGATCAAACATCCCTAGTTTCACCCCTGATAGCACTGACCAGACACTCACATTTCCTAGTGGATGCAATGCCTCCTCTGCCTCTTTACTCCAACTATCTTGTAAGCATCCTGAGTGGTGACATTTATTCCCTTTGGATGAGTTCCCCTCTGTGTGATAATGGAGTAGCATTTGAACAGATGCAAGGCATCACTGTCTTGGTACTGTAGGCCCACACTTGAGAGAGCTGAGAGCTGACTTCCCAGTCGGATTGCTATCTTGTAAATAGATGCTTTGAGAGTAAAGAATGATTCCTGGAATTTTACTGGATTCTGTAATCAACAACACAAAATGAACTTATTTGGGGTAGGAAAATATCAAATCAGCTCAAACCAGCTACCAGCATAAGCTGGTTTCTAGCTGTCTTTTTCCAGCATGTATGTTCAAAACTAAGCATTCCTCTATTTGTGCCCATCCAAAAAAATGTGGTTTGCATAACTGCCCAGTTACCATGCTTAGGGGTGAATTCCTTTTTCTGTGAGGTTAGCAAAGAATCTTCAGCTCTGTTGTTTGTTAGGAAGCCTTGAAACTCTCCATTTTAGAGACCCACTGCCAGCAAGCCCAAGTGTGCCTGACGAAAGACAAACAGTGAGAGAGTTACACCTCTGGAGTCATGGATCTTTTTCATGTAGGCCTATAGCTCTTAAGATAACTGCCATGGTCACTGTCTTTGTATTGCAGTGTTGCCTCCAAGACAAAGTTTTTTGAGAATGCATCGCGACAGATGGGAGGGTAAGTGTCTGTGTGTGTGTGTGTGTGTGTGTGTGTGTGTGTGTGTGTGTGTGTGTGTGTGTGTGTGTGTGTGTGTGTGTGTGTGTGTGTGTGTGTGTGTGTGTGTGTGTGTGTGTGTGTGTGTGTGTGTGTGTGTGTCACAGAAACAGAAAATAATCCTGATATTAGTGAAGTGCATGATGGGATAGGGAGGGGCTTTCAGCACCGGCATGTTAGAACAGTCCTTTGTTTATCTGGTGGAGGGATATCAAATAAACACAGCTGTGCAATGGATGTGAAGACCAACCTGCCGAAGCTCAGGTCTGGAGTTTACACCCAATGCAAATAATCTATCACAGAATCTTAATTTATACAGTAATTGCCTGTGTATTTGACTCATTGTGTATAAACCAAATGATAGCTGCAACAGCCAAATGTATTGACTGGACCTGTGAATTAACCACAGTTTCTTAAAAATGACTTAGTCACGGCCCTACCTGTGGCGTGACTGGCTGGGGCACCTACACCACACGCCGGCGACCCCGGTTCGAAGCAAGTCAAATTTGTAGTTTCTGATGTCTCATTTAATCAAACTACTATACACTACCCCACCTTGTGAAGTTACATAGTGCGGTTATAGCCGATAGAGGGCCGCGAAGTGAAAGCAGAAGTGCCGTTCACCCTGTTACGAGTTGATGAACCGCTGAAATGATTTTGGAAACATTATTTTAAGGTACGAAAAACTCGGTGACACTACTTGGTCACAGCAACATTTCTCATGGTTTCTGGTGTCCAGCTATCCTTGACCTGAATGAAACCAGTGGGTTGTGGGTTGAGTGCCCACAAGGTGCCTTGAATCAGAATCAGATTGTGCTTTAATCATACAACATTGTGCTTCAATCCAAACATACATTTTGTTAAATCAGTATATAAGCCAAGGCAAAGTATGGTAAAACCACAGTTTGAGACTAATACTAATTCATGTAATGAAAGTTTTCCAAGTGAAGCAGTCCTGGGTGCATACAGGTAGTTTGTGTGTCTGAATAGAGATGTGTGGGATAAGCATGCCTAGTGAGTTTGTACCATGCCAAATATTCATTTTGAATCATATGATGATATGTACCTGGTTTTCCCTTTGGCAGGCCAGCAGCTGCCACGTCCCCAGCATCTGAGGTAAGAGGAAAGATAATGAACAAACTCACTGTAGCAGCCAATGACCCAATAACAGCAAAAACATAATACAATTTCTGGACCAAAAATGTAAAGACTTTTGGCTTATAATGTAGCACTCTGCTACATTATTGGTTGGTTAACAGATTGCAGAGGGTGCACCCAAACCAAGAGTTAAAACAGGAAGTGAATGTTGAATATCTGGGAAGAGTTAGGTGGCCAAAATATCAGCATGCACACCTGTCGTAACAGCACATGTTTATGGCTATCCCTTTTTTTTCAGAATTCCAAATAAGACGACCAACTCCCTCTAAATCCACCTGCTTCTGAAGAAGAATAAGCTCCCTCCCGACGCACACACCATCGCTTCTCCAGCACTTTTGCCGCTCTCTTGTGCCTGTGTCGTGTTGCTTGGAAGGGGAGCGCCGCATGACGGCTCTCCAACAGTGCATAAAGGGAAACAGAAACAGTTCACTGTGGGCCGCACACTAGTAATAGCTCTCTAAAGAGAGACTCGCCTTCCTGGCTTTACCTTTCAGTGAGCAGAGAGTGTCATGTAACTATGTCAGTACTGTAAATGCGATGGAGTCGTTGCCATCTTATGCTGCATTTGAACATTTGAGAGACATGGGAGAAGGAGGAGAAAAGAAGGTGTTGTGTGACATTCACTTATAGCGTTCTCTCTGAATCCCATTTCAAGGAGGAAATAGACTATAGAAAGAGTTGATTGAAACTTTGACCTACACAATTACCTGTGTGTGAGTTTGTGCTTGCGTGCGTGCGTGTGTGTGTGTGTGTGTGTGTGTGTGTGTGTGTGAGAGAGAGAGAGAGAGAGGAGGGAGAGAGAGAGAGAGAGAGAAAGAGAGAGAGAACACGTTTGTGTGTCTGTGTGTCTGTGTGTCTGTGTGTCTGTGTGTGTGTGTGTGTGTGTGTGTGTGTGTGTGTGCGCCTGTCTGGTCAAATTAACATTTTGGTTTGTTGTCTTTTCATATTGATATTTGCTTAGCACTTCAGACAAGTGTTCTGCTTCGGGATTGTGTGTAATTTCATCTGACCCGATGGCCTTGGTCAGAATGATCTAACCTGTGTAGAACTTTCCTGCATAAGCTCTCACAAATGTTTACTTTTTGAATGTCTCGTTTGTGAATTTTTTTAATGTGAAGACACGAAAGAGGTGATGGAAGGACCGAGAGGTGGGATTCTTGATCATCGGACATTTTGGGAATACTTTATTTATTTGTCTTTAATTAATGGTGAAAAAGAGAAATTCCTCTTGTTGGTCTCACAGCTTTGTCTTTCTCCTGTAGTGTACTCTTATGTTACAGTAAGAGGCTCGATTGATGGAAACATTCCTAAGCGTTTTCCGTTTTGTATGTCTGAATCTAGGTCACTTTTGTCAGCTTGTTGTACAGGAATAGTTAAAAAAAAAAAAAAAAAAAAAAAAAGCATTTCCTTTGTTGTGAACTAAACTGGCTCTTCTCACCACTACAATGCAACACTCATGTTACATGTACGTACGATTGTCTTGAATGTACTGCAAGAAAATCAGAGGGAAAAAAAAAACATTTTTATACCAAATAAAGTGGTTCAAGTTGGCTTTTTTTGTGGAATTTTGACATTTCATTTGAGCGATAAACTAGAAAAGCACTCCGAACTCCAAGCAAAAACATAACCGCCTTCTGGATCCAGACGATGATACATCACTCCCAAAATTTAATCGTTTCTTCCTTGGGTCATTTCTGACCTTTCCTGAACCATCCATAACTTTTTGAGTTATCTTGCGAACAAACAGACAAACAAACATAGACGGACAAACAACAAATCCTGATGAAAGCATAACCTCCTTGGCGGAGGTAACCAGTTAGGCTATGTTTTAAATTAACCTTAAGCTGTACATCTTGTAACTCTGCACTGAAGTGTCATATAAGCTAATACATATTAAGTACATAACAGTATTAACAAGCAAAATAGCAAGCTCTGGCAACATGAGGAGTTGGTCAATGGTCTTCGGCTGTGGCCCAGCACTCTTCCTATAACCAGTGTTGGGGAGTAACACTGTAATTACATGTAATTGTGTTACGTAATTTAATTACAAAATAAATGTAACAGTAATATATTACAGTTCTTGGAGAAAAATGTGTAATTCAATTACAGGTACTTTTTAAATGTTTCAAAATTACAATTTGAATTACATCTCAATATTGTCAGCAAAATCTTGCAAAGAATATTGTATGTAAAAAGAATTGTTTCCCTCCACAGCCATAGTTTGATATGGGACCTTCTGATAGGCTCTATCACGTCAACTCAGATTGATTTTACAGTAACATTTGGCTTGAATTCTGACCTTGTGGTGATTATCATTATATTTTCCTCATAAAAAATGTGATGCTAATTCATGTATTAAAAGGGGCTCAATATAGCCTGGGAATGCCCATGCTGCCTTGTGCGCTTGTGCCGAACTGCTCGGCAGCCTGGAGACCAAGGCCGAAATCTTCGCATGGATTTGTGGACTATATACTGTATATATCATTAAAAAATCTAAAAAGTAATCAAAAAGTAATTAGTTACGTTACTCACATAGAGTAATTCAAATAGTTACACTACTATTACATTTTAAACAGGATAATTTGTAACTGTAACACATTACATTTCTAAAGTAACCTTCCCAACACTGCCTAACACCGTGTCCATTCTCACACCCCAATGGTCAGGCCCACCTGCCCTGCTCCCCCTTTAAGTACCACCAAGCCACTTTAATAATACTATCCTGTAGCCATTGTTCACTATTAATTCTGTGAAGAATACCTTCCTGTAAGCCTTGCCACTCAAGGGCATTGTTAGCATTGAGCCTGGTTAGTAGGCTCCCCTGTTGTCCCACAGAGTGTCGCTAATGCTAGCTCATCCACGGTTAGCCAATGATTTCCTATGACGCCGCGTGGCCCCGCTGACTCAGCAGGCCCATCTTATTAGCCGACAGGCTTCCTTGACATCCTCAGGCATCATAATCTTGCCCCGTCATTCACTGGCTCATATCCTCTTCTCCCTGCTGCTGCAGATAACACTGCAGCAGCAGCAGCAGCAGCACATTGACCCAAATACCCCCCTGGTGGTGGAGGGGCATCAGCGTTGGCGCTAATCTGGTGTCTATTGTTAATCAGACGCCCTATGTTGTGGTGTCGGTTATCCCGAGGATTTGTGCCACAACAGAACACATGGGGAAATGTCATATTAATGTATCAGCCAGATGATAATCGAATTACCAATTGTTGGCTGCGCCAGTCACCCGCTGAGAGTATTCCGAGTTGGCAACAGTCAGGCCGTGGGCCTGCCAGCTTGCCAAAGAAAATCCCCTACCTTAAAACCCACCCATTGTGTAAGCTAAAGTACATCCCTATCTGTCTAGAATAGGTTAGAGTAGCCATGCACCTGCTTGATCGCCCTATACTCACTACTTGACACGCACACCGTAACACCTCTCTGTAGGCCTACTAGATTCCAGTTTGCTTTATCGTCAGTCAGTATTTAATGACACATTATAAATCCATAGCATCTTTTTTTTATTATTTAAATGCAAACAACAATAAAGACATTAAAAATCTTGATGTACAAGACAAGTCAACACAGCAATGGATCACCTCAACTGCTAGTGGTACGAATGAACAGATTAAGGGACCTGGCAGTTGTATGCAACTTAACTACATCTATGTGGAATCAATACATACATACACAGTGTTCACTGCAAAGAGACTATAAACATACAAAGGTTGGATAAGAAATGTCATTTGTATAGCAAGAATTTCCTTCCATGTAGTTTCAATGGACAAAACACTTTAGAACTGCAAACACAAGAGAACACAAAAACACACAAAAACATAAATTATACACAGTGCGGAAGTTACATTATAAAAATGCAATACTAATCAGTTTCATATATCATTTAAGTAACGACAGAAAAAAGTGTTTTAGTCATTACACAACCATTGTTTTTCTTTTGTTGTTGTCGTTAGTTTGTTTTGTTGCTTTTTATGATAAAACCAAATAAAATTAATCTGTACAAATGGCAAACCCACATCAGTTTTTACAAAAACTCACCAAGCCTTACTGATAACTACTTTCAGGTACAAATGTCCCAAATTGTATGGAATTACAGTGCATTCTTTTTGTTGTTGTTATGGTGTATATGTTTAAATATAAACCATTTCTAATTTGATTTATACAATAAATCAGTTTACATTCAGATATATACTGGTTTGTGTATTAATTTGGACTATAGAGAGTACAATCTACAGGTAGGCCTACAATACAAATCTGAAATTTACAAGAGCATGTTTTGTTCACAATTATAATGCTCTTCAAAAAGCTGAAAATCACCTGATCCTACTGCCTCCCATGACTGAATATATCAGAGAGGCACTGAGGCATTTTATGAGAACATTTTTGACAAAAAAATTATCTTATTGCTTGCGTATGTAGCTAGAAAATATCCTAACTTTTTTGTTACTTTAACCGTGGCTTAAAGTGTACAATGTATCGTGTCTTGTTAGCTTGCTATAGACCTTAAGGTAAACCTACTCTTCCTGGTACGTGTTTGTCCACGTTGGTTATGAACCTACTGCAAAATTACTGTCTGGTTACAATTATACAGAACTTAAGCTAGAAGCAGTTACAGTTACAGGCAACTTACAAACACTGCGCAAATCTTTTTGTTCGATTTATCAGACAAGTGTCAGTGTGTTGTGCCGAAGACTAACTAGTCACTTGACAATATACAACATCTTTTCACATTTTTCAAGCTGCGCATGTTGATTGTACAATCGTCATTTCTGCTAAATTAGAAATGTTTGTTAAATAGTAAAGAGTGCACTTGTGAATTATAGAGTATGTGCAATCCTTACCAAAAAAAACAAAGAAACAAACAAACCACATCTCACATAACTAAACTGACTGCATTTCAATTCTGGCCACAACTACGATTTTGAGTGTTTAGTTTGACCTCATTGAATTGCAAATAAAGGATGGCATTTAAACTTTATAAATAAACCAAAAGAACCAGCAACATTTGACGTATGTAGAGCAACGGGCTAACAGAGAGACCTTCAAATTCATTTTGGGTTGTAGAGAATAGGAGAAGTATGGTAGAGTAAAGAATGTGCACATAACTGGGTGTCACTGCATACAGCTAGTGTATTCATAGTCTCCACAAACTCACAGCCCTGCATTTCACTTTTCTCCTCTGTGTAAGTTGTCATCTCTCGTCACCCTCTCTCTCTCTCTCTCTCTCTCTCTCACACACACACACACACACACACGCACACGCACACACCGAAACACATTCTATATCTATACCTCTGCCGATCTTACCCCACCCAGAACCTCTCTGAGTGATGACACTTCAAAGGTCTAAAGTAGCTTTCTGCACATCTTGGGAGAATGACAGGGAGGGTCCAATAGACTGTAGATTGATGCACTAATTGGACCATTGAAAGAGGAGCAGGCTGACTTAAGAAGATTTCAATCGAACAGAATACAATTAACGATCAATTAGTACTTAAATGTATGATGAAAAGCACCATTTTTAGTTGCCAGTATGTTCTTTATACAAAACCTACTATATCCAGTCTGTTGAGATTTTCAATAGTATCAGCTTATTTAAAAAGAGATGTGTGTATATCATGCAATAGTTATTGCTGGTGCAAAGATGACCAAAAACAATCTGATCATACGGTATATGTGAACAAAAATAAACTGTGATGATGAAAACTAACAAGAAACAAAATGCAGCTACTACTGAAACATGTCATAAAAAAGTATTTACATAAGCGTTTAAAACAAAAGTGGTAGAAACACAAACACAAATAATAACACCACACATAATCATTATTTACACCAAAAAAACACAGTATAGTGCACATGAACCACCCACTGGTTTAAACATGATTAAAAGGTGTTTACAAATGCATAATTTAACATCCCTCAATAACAAGACATGAAGCACTTGTTTGTGTTTCTTGTTTGTTTCAGTGAGATTGAGATACTTAATTCCTCATATGTGCAGCTATAAATCTGTTTAAAACAGGTAAAAAGCTCACCAAAAGTCGCCATGCAGTTACAGGTCAAAATGTCTTGATTTTTGATGATTAAGAGTGTGTTAGAAGTGGTGAAACATACTTTACATCAGTCAATATCTACAAAATCACATGCATGTACTGTACAAGTGAGGGAGAAGTATCCATGGACTTCTGGTATAGTGTGAAATATCTCCCCACTACTCTGGGGTTTTTTTTTACTTATAAATGCGGAGCTAAGAGGAGCCATCTGACCATTTATATTCATTTTCGGCACAGTAATCCTGTAGCTACTGCTAGCCTAACACTCACTGATAGTGTTGATGCTCAACACACAACAGCTGGAATAGCATTTTGAAAAGGTGTCAACTGTTTCTTAAGTTGTTGACTAAAGTAAACTGACATGTGGTCTGCCACTGTATGTTTGTGTTTGAAACATGATCTGCGAGCAACAAAAGTCTGTTGATTACTGTTACAGACTAAATTCAGCACATTCAGTACACATCTTCATTGAACCTAACGTCCTGTACCTAAAAGGTTCGTTATGAATACGTGTACTTTTACACCCCTACTAAAACTCCATCAGATAAACACACACACACACACACACACACACACACACACACACACACACACACACACACACACACACACACACACACACACACACACACACACACACACACACACACACACACACTGCATAGGCATCTCTACATCTAGGCTTTCATCTATCTGCAGGGTGTAGCAATCAACGTGAGGAAGTGTCCTTCTCCTGGTTTCATTTCCCTCTAAAACTAACTGTTCTGTCCTGACCTATCTTGTCTTGTGAGAAAATGTCCTCCATCATTTTTTAAGGAGACCATCTACTGCAATGATCAAATTGGGCTCGGGTATTTTGTTAGGTACAGTAGTTTTTTTTCCTCTCTCCAAGGATATTCACTTCCCAGAAAAAGGGGCTATAGTGGACAATGAAGATGAGGAAGTCTGAATAGCAAGAAAGGGAGCAAAGAAAACTGAGCGTGTGTGTGTGTGTGTGTGTGTAGCTCTGTGTGTGAGTGTGAGTGTGTGTGTGTGTGTGTGTGTGTGTGTGTGTGTGTGTGTGTGTGTGTGTGTGTGTGAGAGAGAGAGAGAGAGAGAGAGAGAGACTGTATGTGTGTGCATGTGTGTGTGTATGTACTGTATATGTGTGTGGCTGTGTGTGTGGCTCTGTGTGTGTGTGTGTGTGTGTGTGTGTGTGTGTGTGTGTGTGTGTGTGTGTGTGTGTGTGTGTGTGTGTGTGTGTGTGTGTGTGTGTGAGCATATCTGTCTCTGGGCTCCTACAGTGTGCCTCTCTCTCCGGGCAGCAGAACTCAACGTGAGTCTGAAAAGCCCATGCTGACCTCACACGCCTGCGGCTTGTGGAAGAGAATGGGCTTGGCCAGGCCGGCCAGGATCTTTGGCACCTGCACGGACACGATCTCGGCCATCATCTCAGGGAAGTTGACCTTGGTGTTCAAGGACTGTGCCCTGACAAACAGGTCAAAGGTGAACTGGTGAAGCCTCCTGACAATCTGCAAGAGCGACAGGAAGACAAAGAGAAACAGAAACGAAACAAACGAAACAAAAGCAAAGAGTATATATTCAGTATGACCTCTATATTATGAGTGACTATGAGATGGTATTTATAAGCCTTTGCATGGTTTGAAATGTGCAAATCGGCAATTCACAAAAACACTACAACTCAAGGTAACGACTAGGTTACTTGTAAAACTGCATTACTGTCACATATACCTGTTAGTAATACGCTCACAATCAGCTAGGCACAAGTTTACCTTCATGTAATTTGGGCAATATTTACTTAGGGGGCACATGCAAACACACGGCATCACATCAGAACACAGTGTTGCACAATTTAACATTGTTTGCCCAATGCTAGGGCATTTACAGCCATGCTAGCCTGTTCACTGTCGACCTGTTTATCTTTGCTGGCCAATTTCCATTAGGACACTCCAACCCAGTTGACTTGTGTTCTAATCAAGTTGTGTACTTTCAAGGGTTCTGGGATTGCTTACATTTAGCCCTGGCTTTTATTCGTTTCATTTACAAGTCATTTACAGGCTAGCTAGATTACATCCAAATAACGGCAGGTCACGGGGAGGTCACAGAGAGCTCACAGGGAGGTCATAGCATAGAGCAAACTAAGAGGATCCATTAAAGGAGAAATCCGCAGAGTTTTCACAAAGATCTTCGTTTCTCACGGTCACCGACTAGCCTACTGTCGGTACGAAAAACACAATCGTTTTTACAGCTAGCTCGAGTTGCTACAGCCAGCAGCTAACGCAGCCAGGCAGCTACAGTGCTATACTCTGGGGGCTGGTGCATGGAGGATCACGGTTGTAGCAGCTCAAGCTATAGGTAAAACTGACAGTCTTTTTTTTTCGTATACGACAGTACATGGTGATGGTAGAAAAATGGAGATCTATGTGAAAACTTGCTGGATTTCTCCTTTAAGTACCATAAGTGCAACATAAGTGTATTTGAAGACGTATTCAAAGTAGTCTAATCTTCATGTTAATCTAATTGTACAGTATAGACTTACAGATTTAAAAAGAGAACAACATTTGGATGAAGCTAACATAACCTAATCCTGAAATACTAATTGTAGCCAGCCAGTCTGCTAGACAACGCATCTAACGATGCCAGCATACTGTATGTTCTCACTTTATATAGGCTAATGGTGACCTGACTGACAGTCTTCCCTCAATCAGCACTATATCAAATGCATAAGCAAGATAGGAAGGAAATCCCCCTTTCCAAGCTGTTATATGTACGGATACTCGGATAGTAACACACTACTATGCACAGGTTTGATGAAAACTCAATGCAGTTTGGTAAAACAAAACAAAATGTATGTCAAGTGTGTCAAAAAGGGTGACATGCCGGTTGCAGGGAGTCCATGAGTTGGGTGAGCTGGCTGAAGCGCTGGGCACAGTTAGTCGTCCTGGTGTCACTTATCAAGCGATTCAGCTCATTGATGTAGGTCAAACGCAATTCGTCAAAATAGCGCTGAGTCTTTAGACCCTCCGTCGGAACTGCAACCCAAAAGACAGGCGGGGGGAGCGAGTGAGAACAAGAGACAGCACAAGAGTGACAGAGAAATTGTGTCATTTCCACACATTACGGGAGCAGGCAGCAGTGGATAAATTGCCGCATGAGACTTTCGGAAATGGCTCCGCTGTTTAGGTGAGAGGAGTATATGTCTGAGCTCTCTTGTCTCTCGCACAGTCTCAGCAGCAATTGGGATGTTTGTTCCTGTACAAGTACAAGATGCCATAGCTGATGCTCTAAGAATCTATAGATATTTAGGTCTAACCGACAAATTATACAGGGGTGAAGATTATGTCAGATGGAAGAGGCCGTTGTATAGATTATGTCAGATGGAAAGATATAAAGATAAAGATGAAAAGATAAAACTGGAGTAATTGATTAATATCTTAATAAATTAATCGCAAACTACTCTGCTAAACAAAATATCTTTGGGATATGGACAGTACAAGTACATGGACATTTGAGGAGATTTTTTTGATTTGGGAAATACTGATTTACATATCTAACCATTTTCTGACATTTAATTGTTAACTATAGACAGATTAATCAACACCGAAAAAAGTAATTAGGCCTAGTTGCAGTCATTTTGTCCGAATGCACTTATTTTGGCTAGAGGAGAATTTCTGGGGTGAAATACCAATATGGTTACACACTGGCTTCACATATCCCAGGGTCCAGAGAGTAAAAGTCTTGCCATATATTCTTTCTACCTGTGCACTTAACACAGGTGATAGCACTATCTGATCTACCTGGCTGCTAATTAGGATTAGCTGGTTAACTAAATGGTTGGATCAAATACTTGGCAGGACTTTTACTTTGTAAACCCGTGATGTCCGCCTCTGTTCCCATTCATGATTTTAGGGGTGATCCAGTGTTGTAACCCAGGCTTGGGGTGAGAGACTCACGGATGCTGAAGAGTATGAGGGCCTTCATGCAGAGGAACTCCTCCTCTGTCACCTGCAGGAGCACAAACTCCTGGGAGAAGTGCTTCATCTGCACACACTGCTCGTACATACTGGAGATGTGCATCCTCCGACTGCAACAGTGAGAGAGAGAGAGGGAGGGAGTGGAGAGCGGGAGATACAGTAGGAGGAGTGGTGATGGGAGGAAAGGATACAGAAGAATGAGGAATGGTATAAATAGAGAGAGGGTTACATCAACAAGGTCAGGTGTGTGGTGCTTGTTTCTAGTCGCATGGCATGTAAATAGAAACAGACATGTAAACTTAGCTAGCGCAGCCAACCGTGCTAATGGCTGGCCTCTTCCCGCTGTAAGTAGGCTAGAATAAACGTCTCATTTACACATTTAGCACGCAGTGCTATTCCTTTTGGCACATGAATCAACATGCTAAAGCATATCTGATCGTACAAAACAAAGAGACCTGTCATTACAGTTAACAAAGCTTTCCAAGCTTTCCAAGAGGTCAAGATGCCTTTATAAGATACCAGTCAATTCAACAGAGCACTAAACCTTTTGGCAATCATTCTAAAACCATATCTAGCTACTAAACACCACACCTTCCCAGATAAAATTATATGTGAGATAATCATTGATACGTATGAACCAAACCTTTTTGCACACCCACATCAGAATGATCTTTTTTACACAGGGAATTTGTTTACAAACAAATCATGAAATGTTTATGTTTGTGTGAATGAGTGTGATCTTATCAGAATGTGCGTGATCTTATCAGAATGTGCTGTGCTGTAACTGCTTCTGAAGAGATAGATAGATAGATAGATACTCTATTGATCCCCAAGGGATCAACAACTAGTTAGGGGCAATTGATCAACGGAACACAAAAAGCTAAAACAATTAGGTGTGATTAATTAACGTTTTATCAGAGTAGCAGACACACAACTCAAACAATGCATACAACAGTGCGAATTTCCACTGGAAAATAACCAAATGAACCTTAACAAAAAGGCACATCAACACATACACTCACACCCATCTTACTTGTTTCATATTGCATGAAAAGTTTTAACGAGGAACGCTGAAAACAAACCCTGAAGCCCTTTTCTTAAAATGAAATAACTATGACAGACAGAAATATGAGGTTTTAAGGAGGATATTGTACTCTTTTAGAAAGCCTCACTCTCCAGCATAATATGAAGAAATGTGATTGTCACTTTTGGGACCCTCCGAGGTAGAGGCCAGGGAGGGCACTGCTAAGAAATGAATCCAATCTTCTCAGGCGGTGCCAGCAACAAGGAAGCACAAAGGAGGGAGCCGCGCCCTCATCAGACTGCATGTATTATGAATCAGTGGCCCAACAGCTGCAGCGGGAGCATGGCAACACATTTACGGGAGACACAGGACATCTGTCTGTGAGTCTCTGTGTGTGTGAGTCTGTGTGTGTGTGTGTGTGTGTGTGTGTGTGTGTGTGTGTGTGTGTGTGTGTGTGTGAGTCTGTGTGTGTGTGTGTTTGTGTGTGTGTGCGTGTGTGTGTGTGTGTGTGTGTGTGTGTGTGTGTGTGTGTGTGTGTGTGTGTGTGTGTGTGTGTGTGTGTGTGTGCTTGTGTGTGTGTGTGTGTGTGTGTGTGTGTGTGAGTGAGAGGAAGCGAGAATGAGACATAGAAAAAGAGAAAACATCAGAGAGAGAGAGAGAGACAGAGAGAAAGAGACAAACAGGGAGAGAGAGCAACAGAGACTGCTAGGCCACAGTTAGAACTTCATTATATCACTGGATGCCTGAGACACAGGCGCGGGGAGCGGGAGCGGCACTCACTCGTTGAAGATGAGGTCAGGAGCGAAGAAGAGCATCTGGGCATCAGCGTTCTTGTAGGACCTCCAGCCCATGGCGAACACCATCACCCCCATCCAGGCATGCTGGATCATAGTCATCTGGTCATCCACGTGGAGATTACGAAACCCTGACACACAAAACATATGACTGGGTCAAACTCGAATTGTACAACTGATTTCTGCCATAAACAAAGTTAATGGGATGCTATTCTATCTTTTAATATGTGTATTATGCTTTTTAAAGCTTAATTTGCCATAACTGATCAGCTTCGGAGTCATTGGAATAGTTATTTGACTTATTTTGGGTTGAATGATGGCTGTCTCGCTTCCCCCTTGCATCTGTAAGCTGAAAAACGACGCTTGCAAGTTTGTGCCACCCGGGTAGCCTCACAATCATGCTCATGAAAAGGCAGACTGACCGATTGAGTAGTGTTGTAAAACATACACGCTAAAGCTGTAGGGGAAGCTCTGCAGAGACACCTGCCAGCGTAAAACGAGAAAGCGGCGAAGAAATCGCCAAACCTGTATAGTTCCTCTTTAAGATAACACTTTTCTACGCAGGGGCTGACTGTACAAGGCTAGAGATTTCCAGAGTGTGTGCTATCTCTGTATTAAGCCAACTCCACAAGAGCAATGCTGGTACAGACATGTCTGCCCATGCTCCTCGTGTCCAGTGTTCCTTGTACGGCCTGCTTGTGTGTTGAGTCACTTTTGTTTGGTGAGGCGGAAGATGGAGTGCAGGGTGTGGTGTCTCTTCTCAGGTGATCAGCTTACGTGCTTCATATTACAGGAACAGGTTTAATGAGGAACACTGAAAACAGATACAGTATGAGCCACGTCCAGTGACAACACACAAAGGAATTTTCTAGGTTTTTTTTTTGTTTGTTTGCTTCAGGTTGGACCAGCCCAGAGAAATTGTCAAAGAGGCTGCACATCCCAGGATTCTGATGAACGTTAACTTCGCAAGATTGCTATTTTTCTTAGCCTACTGCCACCTAACTAGCTAAATGCCACCTCTGTCATAAGGTAAATGTTACTATGATCTGAACGTCTGTATTTTACAGCTTGTATGTAAAGTGACAGTGCATTTAAACTTCACGAGTTTGGCAAATTAATATTTAATCAAAAATATACGGTAGAGACGGAAAGTAAATCTATGCATGTATACAATCTCTCTCCTTCCTCTGTGTGTCTATTTATGTGGTCACTAAGGCCACTGTGTGTGTGACCACGTGTGTGTGTGTGTGTGTGTGTGTGTGTGTGTGTGTGTGTCAAGAGGGCACTACTTACCAGGCAGTCCCTTGGCCCACTTCACCACCTTGACCAGCTGCCTCTCGCCGAGCTCATTCAGGCTGGTCAGCAGCGCGGCGGCCGAGTCGGGCTGGCTGTGGTCGTGGCCGGCGTTGACCACCTCCGGCTCGATGGCCTGCAGGATGTTGAGGAAGACGGCCTGGGAGTGGAAGGAGAGCGCGGGCTTGGGGGACACCACCTGGGGGGCCTCGGTGCTGGGGCCCTGGGCCCCCGCGCCCTCCTCCTCCTCCGCTCCCTTCAGCTGGCCGATCTTCTTCAGCTTGCGGGCTTTTTTTAAAGGGAGGAGGGACAGAGAAAAGCGGGCAGTTTGATTGGGCAGTCCTTTCACGTTTCAATGAAATGTTGATATGAATCGAAATTTCCTCTTTTTCCCTCACTTTTATTTACAGACATGCTGGCACACAGACCCACACACACACACACACACACACATACACACAGACCCCCCCCACCCCCCACCGAAACACATACACACACACACACACACACCCACACACACAGCCCCCCCACACACACACACAGACCCACACAGACCCCCCCACCCCCACCGAAACACACACACACACACAGGCCCACACACACACACACACACACCCACACACAGAGCCATTTTGCTTAGGCTGGAGGTCAGCCCACTTTGACAGAAACAGCTAAGTATTTTAGACTGGCACAAAACACAGTTCCCACAATTCTCCTTTGTCATGGCACTGAGCCTGAACACATGTGGTGTGTGTGAGTGTGCGTGTGTGTGTGTGTGTGTGTGTGTGTTTGTGTGTGTGTGTATGTGTGTGAGTGTGTGTGTGTGTGTGTGTGTGTGTGCGCGTGTGAGTGTGAGTGTGTGTGTGTGTGTGTGCGTGGCACGGTTACAGAGACTTGCACAGTAAATTAAACCCAAACAATTGTACAGTGCTATACACTGTGCCAGCCAAGTAATGTGGACTAATCCCGCCATTTGATAACAGATGCACAAAACGCCCGCTCCCATTCAACAAACTCAAAAACCCGTTTTGAGGTGGGGTGATGGGGCTGGGGGTGTACTATTGGCCAGCAATACTGCCTGATCTGTTTGCATGATGGACGACTCTAAAGCCTGGACTTTTCTCTCTAGACGAATGAGCGGAGAGCTGAGGAGACGAGCCTTTTCCTAAGCAGGCGTTGGGCCACAGTTCCTCCTCCCTTCCAAGCTGTTCAACTGCTGCTGCTTTCAGCTGGGAGGAACGTAGGAGCGCAGTAATAAAGCACAGAGCCTGGCTCAATGCAAAACTAATCATTATGGAAAAAGGGTTGCACAAGAAAATACACAAAAAACTATTCTGAGAATACAGCACGTTTGCCCTGTAGATCAGTCCTTGAAACAATAAATTATACAGCTCTTCACGACGCAAGTGGAACGCTGCATTGACCTGAATGGGATTTCCCAAAGTTCATTATCTTCTTCTAGAGGACCTCTGAAAACAATATATGATATAGCACTTCCTACTGGGAGTGCTTCCTGAAAAGCAGCATTCCTGCTGCAGCTGTGTGTACTGGGGTGGCTCTCAAACTCTCTCCTCGATCCTCGATGCTCGGTCCTCGAGACTCGTTCCCACTGATCTATAACTAACACTGGATAGACTATCCCACTGTTGCCGCCCCATCATTCTTTATCTAGATCAGTGAGGACGAGGATCAAGGAAGGAAGGGAGGGTGTATAAAAGACCAAATGAGAGGCACTCGGTCTTGTCATGCAGCCTATAAATGCCACTGATCTATGAAGAATAACTTTATAGATGATTGATATAGAGATCGCTAAGACATGTGACCAAAGTCATCAAAACACAAAGAATTATGGGTAGGTTTGGCTCGCCTGATGCCAGCCCATGTAAACTAGTGTTCTGGGTCTATGATCTGGCATGATAATAATGATAACTAAGCGTGAAAAAATTGTGTGAAAAACAGAACATAATCTCGCGCTTCCTTAGTGCAGCTATCCAAGCCATTCCTCGCCTTTTTGTCACCTCTGAAACATGACGTATACTATTATTTTTCCACGCTGGAAAACTATAAAAGATAAGCTTCATGTTACTCTATTGAATTTTATAACACAGCAGGTAAACGGCATTTCGACAACTGCACTTCGTTGTTCCCGCACGTCAGTAAAACAACTTAATTTTGGGCCACCTATTCCCAAAATGCGTTGCGTTTTACGTCACGTTCTCAATCTCTATAGCGTTGTTTTTACATTATCGTTATATTTTGCATGCTAATTATATGTGCAGTTATGAGACTGTCCCAGATCTGTGCTTGCCGGGATGGACTCTGAGACATCTACTAACATCCCTTTCAGCATCTATAATTGGTCTGTTTGCTTAACAGCAACTTCAATTGACCTCTTTGCCTTTAACCTATTGTTCATTCAGTGGGGTATCTATCAGTAAGCAAGTTCCTGCTCCAGTTGGGTGCTGTGGAGTTCTCTGCCAGCTGTCCTGATTTCGCGAGTAATTCTGAGGCTGATGTTGTTATTCTCTCTCTCTCTCTCTCTCTCTCTCTCTCTCTCTCTCTCACACACACACACACACACACACACACACACATACACACACAAGTTGACAACATTACATTATCTATTCATAGTGGTGTCTACCACTCACTTTAAAGTAATGGGAGCAAATTTGCGAAAGCCGACGCGTTTTAAGAGGTGTCAGCTGAACGGATGTCAGTACACCGATGGGCTGCGCCACATGCCTTAAAAATGAAGATGTGAAGCTTTCCCACCAACACGACAACTTAACTAGGCCTCGTGGTGACACACAGGCTGTTGTGGGTGGCCATGTGTGTTCAGATGGGTGAGCCATAACACCCACTTTTATCAGTCACCTAATGTGCACGTGTTCAATAACTTACTACTCACAGACACGCACGCACATACACACACACACACACACACACACACACACACAAACATACACGACCAACGCGCCCACACACACACGCACGCATGCATACACACCCACCCACCCACCCACCCACACACGCACAGGATTTAAAAGCCCCTACAAAGGCTGACAATGGAGTTTGTTACAGTAACTCCGATAGAGATTAATAAGATACTTAATAAGTATCTTATTAATAAGAGTGTACAGTCTCATTTAACAAACACACTCACAAACGCACACATCATCTGAATGCACACACAGTGCAAACAGATCTCTCTTTCTCTCTCTGTCTCTCTCTGTCTCTCTATTTCTCTCTCTCTCTCTCCCTCTCCTGCATCATCTGATTACAGGGACCCGAGTTCAGAGGGCTATCATTATTGTATCCAGTTGAATGGGAGTGGAGTGGAGAGGGAGGCGAGGTGATTCCCATTAACTGGCATCGGTCTGCCTTTTTACACTACGGGATGAGAATAAACGGCCTGCTGACCCCATTCTCCGACCTTCAGCACAGTCGCACATTCACACCATCTCCCCACCTGTGGCTCTAGTCGAACACTCTCGTATGTAAATGTTATTTTGACCTGTTCGCAACAACAGGGCACAATTTCAAACTCACAAGAGCTCCCAATCCAAAAATACTCTGAACAGTTGCTGGGACAAAGACCAGCAGGGAATAAGACTGTGCCTCACACACATCTCTGGCAGACAAAAACCTGCCCATGGAAAATTAACCATTGAAAGGGGCCTGTGGAGTGTGTCAGTAAGACCGTTGTTATGGTAACATTCAAATGAAATCACTAAGTGAGGCAAATGTGTGACAATATGGGGTCATATTGACAAATCTTCAGTGTGTGTGTGTGTGTGAGAGAGAGAGAGAGAGAGAGAGAGAAAGAGAGTGAGAGAGAGAGAAAAAGAGAGAGTGAGAGGGAGAGAGAAAGGGAAAGAGAAAGAGAAAGGGGGAGAGCAAAAGGGAGAGTTTATCTAACAGCATCAAAACTGAAGCTTAATCAATAACTCTACATAAGAGCCTTTAAATAAGACTTCAAAGCAAAGGAGCTCTTCTAAGAAGAGATGCTTTCTCA
Source organism: Sardina pilchardus (assembly GCF_963854185.1). Lineage (NCBI taxonomy): Eukaryota > Metazoa > Chordata > Actinopteri > Clupeiformes > Clupeidae > Sardina > Sardina pilchardus. Next base: position 26,089,263 of record NC_084998.1, read on the forward strand.
GTCATTTCAAACAGAATAATATCACAAACTCCAAAAGTCATAATCCAGCAATTATCAGAGGAAGCTTAGCAAACCAAGACTGTTGAAACAGCACGGGCGTCTGATTTACCTACGGATAATATTTATATCCCATAATTAATGAAACAGTCAATTTTATCAGGAGGCTCGGAGGCAGAGATGATTCGAAAGTTTTGCCAGTGTTGCTACACAGGTGGAAGGGAGCTAATCAGCCAGTGAAGTCAGGTTGCGCTGACCTTTTTTCTGCACGCATGCCTACCGCCTACGTTGACTTAATGTCAGTGTACACATGGCAATCAAATGGCCTTGGGATCATTAACTATTACCACCAGAGATCTCCCCCTCTCTCTCTTGCTCTCCCTCTTCTCTCCTACATTCAATTTGTCTTTGCGCACAAACGCTGGCTACTCTGACCTTATGAGGGCGTGGCTGGCCGTGTGAACTGGTTTCTTCATGGCTATTAATGTCAGAGTGACCCACAGAAATCTCTGTAATCACTTGTCCACTCCACTTTGACCTTGTAGTATCTGCTACACACTCACTGGCACGCACATGCACACGCACACAAACACACACACACAGTTTTTTTCTCATCCACACTCACAAAGGACAGAAAGCATATTTGCTACTGCTGACCAAAACTTGACCAAGATAAAAAATGATAATAATGCAATGACACACATTCATTGCATAATGGTGTTAAAGGGTGTTGAAAATTCTACTCACAAATCAACACCAAAATGCCTCAATATCTCCACGATGGGCACACACATATGCATTCCTCATGAGGCTTGTGCCTTATCATAACCACCCTGTATGGAATTACTGACATAGTACTGACCACCTATCTGAGGTCTTTTTGTCTCATCTCATCATTTAAGCCATCACAAACTCATTGAGCATTACTGAAAAGGAATATGCACTACATGGAAGTTTACTCTGAAATCCTTGTCCAGTGCTGGTTTGATTAGCAAATACTGTATATTGTACCAAGAAAAAAAGACAAAGCTCATGTGGACAGAGACTGAGATGGCCAGAGAGATGTGAGCAGAGAGACAAGGACACAGACCAAGTCCCATAGACCCAAAACGTGAGCTTTGTTGTGCAGACTGTACTGATACAGTACAGGGGAAGCTCAGCCTCCTCTAAAATATCACGGAAGTGTGCATAAAATAATGCCTATTACATTAGCCCGCCCACTATTCCAACTAAAACATGCTAAAAACGCGTTCAACTCCATTGCTTTTTCGTTCAGCAATATGGTTTTGCCGGTCATCTATTGTGATTTTGCACGATCCATTAAAACACCTTCTATCATTTTTGCCTTCCGCCATTTGCCATTTCCGCCATGCTCCACCAGAGGCATTTCGCTGAGCTTCACACAAGGGTCTGGACTCGAGGGCAATCCAAATTCCTTCCAGGGAGCAAAAAATGATGAACCAATCAGGAGCGCCGAAGCGAGTGTTTGATTCAAACAACAATGGCGGCACGCAGCGAGGAGTCTTGTGCTGACATTAATTCTGCTATTTCAACCGTTTTGACGAATCTATCGAGTATTCATTCTTTAAAAGATTAACAGAGAATGGTTCTGAAGACATTTATTGGTGGCAAGGATGTTTTTACTCTTCTTCCGACCGGGTTTGGCAAGAGCTTGAAGTAGCCTAGCACGTCATTCAAGATAACAGGCAAGTGGTTTATCACATGCAAGGATATTTTACAAGGACCCGCCTTCATAAATACATCTCCTATCGAGAAGTCCCAGATCCTTGTGTGAAGCAGACAGCGAACTACAGGATCTGGTGAGAGTCAGGTTACAATGTAGCACCTTAATAATATTAATTTAATAATTAATTAACCATTTTCATCAGAACTTCCACTTTCATCCAGAGCTACTCCAAAGAGCAGCAACCGCCACTGAGATACAGAGTGCTTGATTAGGAAAGTTTCTTGGGTTGATGCCCATTAGTATTGTCTTGGACACCAACTTGCCAAGCCGCTGGAAAGTATGGGCCAACAGGTTGCTGTGTGGCATTTGAACAGAGCTAATTCTGTTCACTGCCTTGTACCACCATCACTCATCAAGGCACAGCAGGAGTTAGCAGGACTTTGTTTCCCTTTGTGTCTTATCTCAGACTGTTATTAAATAGCATAAAGATGGCATCCTTCACATCTCATTTCTATAGAAAAGATGATTGTAAATTTACTTATTGCACGTGTGTGTGTGTGTGTCTGTGTGTGTGTGTGTGTGTGTGTGTGTGTGTCGGGGAGGGGGGGGGGGGCTATACATGCATGTTTCTGTGCACTTGTGTGTGTGCATGTGTGTGTATGTGTTTGTGTATGTATATGTGTGTGTGTACTAATTTGTGCACAGTGCTTCATGAAGACAAAGTATACCTTGAGACTCCCAAATAGTGTGTGTGTGTGTTTGTGTGTGATTAAATGCTACATGCTGTTCCCAAACTGATTTAATGTAAAGATACAATTGCTCAAA
>NC_084998.1:26101771-26186771 GCF_963854185.1 Sardina pilchardus
ACATAATTTGTGCATGTGTGTGTGTGTGTGTGTGTGTGTGTGTGTGTGTGTGTGTGTGTGTGTGTGTGTGTGTGTGTGTGTGTGTGTGTAACAGAGTGTTGCATGGTAGGCAGGATTTACACTGTGTCAACATTTCATAGTGTAGAAACCTCAAATCAGGCCAAGCCTAGCCAAACAACGAATCAGAACCCATTTTAATGAACTGTCTAGGCAGGGAGGACACCTCCAGACCAAAAATGGTGTGATGCTTTCCATCTACATTAATTCACCTATCCATCTTTCACAAGCACATGCCTAAGATGCATGCCTATCTGCACACACAGACACGATATTCAACTGTAACAAAGTGCATGTGTCAAATGCTCTGGTCAAAGTGTCAAGCTTAGAGCAAAGATTTACATGCCCCCTCCTACTGCAGGTAACCAAAAGTAGATCTGAACAGTGTGTTAACTATCTAGGTTTTGTGATCCCACATCACTGTTTCAACCTGACATGATGGCAGAAGTGTCCACAATGTCTCTTCCTCTTCCTACTCAGTCATGAATGCATGCGCACACACACACACACACACACACACACAGACACACACACACACACACACACACGTACACTCAGTTTGTCAACTAAACAAACGAGGATGTGAGTATGTGTGTGTACAGTATGTGTGTGTGTGTGTGTGTGTGTGTCTGTGAGAAAAAAAAATCCTGAAATACTGAAACTACACAGCCAGAAAGACAATAACTCTCCCACGGCTCTGTTCTACTGTAATGTGAACAACAATGAGGAGCGCGAGAGGACGGGAGGGTCAACAGGGAAGCAGCCCCCCAACAGCGACAGGACTTTCCTGCTGTGGCCCTATTCATCACCACCGCACAGGACAATAGAGGGACCAGCCAGTAGGTCTAGTAGTGGAAGGTCACAATGGGAGTTGCATCATCATACGAATGTGTAGATGTACAAAACCTGATGTCCCACTGAAACAGCTTTCCTGCCATCTAGCCCATGTGGGGCACTACTCCTACAACTACAATGATCAGCATCAGTTTAGTCACTCAGGCAGATTCATTCATTTCAAAAGAAATTAAATTAAGCTAACGGTGTCAATTCATATTACAAAATGTGTGCAGTCCTTTTAATTGTAATTCTTCTGCTGCCAAATAGAAGCGGCCTTGTACTCAACTGTACTCAAAAGAAACTACTGGCTAATGATCTGAGGCATCTCTGACCCTATTTTTCAGCCAAAGAGATCCCACCTCCAAAGTTAAAACACATGTTGCATAAAATACAATAAATACAATTTCATCCTTGCTCAAAATGCAATCCAAAGAAATTGACCTTCGGGTCATAAGGCCGATCCCTTTGTGCTATACTGCATGCATGAACATAGAAGTTGGGGGGGGGGGAAGCATTTAAAATGACACTTCTGTCCAACTGTGTATCAATGCAACTCCTTTAAAAGTAAAAACAGTGTAGGGCAAAACAAAAGCACTTGTGAAGTTTAAAAGAATCTAGCAAAACACTGATGCAACAATCTCCAGAGACTGACCATGAATCAACAATTTGAATAGAAAACAGTCACTTCAAAAAAATATCCCGACTGGTTCAATCAATATGAAATCAACATGAGACCATGAGAGTTGTGTTTGTGCCTCCAAAGTCTGCTCTGCACATTTGCAAAATCTGATTATTATGAAACTGTTTTGGGGGAAAAGTCTATTACGCTGAACTTCTCTTCTGCATTTGCATATGTCATCAATAACTATGCAACAAGTGGATTTTGTTGTCAGAAATAAAAATATATAAACACATATTTTGTGCCTACCATAATGATGTCATTCTAAAAGTGTTTTGCGGTGTTGCTGTACACCTCTGGTATCTTGTGACTTTATTTCAGATATCCATCATGCATTTATTTACATATTTCAGCCTTGGAGCCACTAAACTCAATAACTGTTAAAAGCTCTAAATGCTTTTTATTTTCAAAAACTCTGGTATTTATTTAATACGGTTGAGTTACAATTTAAGACCTTAAACAGGTGGTCTACTGTGTGACTGACATACAAACTGTCAGACCAAGCTTGTCTGATTATCCATTACCGTGATGTTGTGCTACTAACTGCACCCCGGAGCTGTCTCTTTGATTGAGGGGTCACTCAATGGAGTCTCGTCTACATCGCATTTCACTGGATGAAACTTTTTGTTAACAAGCAATACATTATGTAAGGTCCTCATCTTCATTCAAAATGAGAGAGTGGTAAAAGCTATGTTACCTGCCGTCGGAATATGATGACATGTCCAGCCACTGCCCAACATCATTTTTTACGCATCCAGATGTTGGATAAGACATTCGGGACAGCATCCCGCTGGCGTACCACTGTTCTGAAGTCGCCCTCTCCCGAGCCATCAGCCCACCATAGTCATATGGTTTAGGTATGAATGCGGGCTGTGAGCAATATGGATGCATGGTCTGTCGATAATGTCCATACGGCGCGTTACGGTTCTCGGCATATCGGTACGGGTACCCCAAAACTTCTGAGGTCACCGTTTCGGTCTTGATCTTCCTGTTGCAATGATTTGAGTAATGTTTTTCTTCCGCTGTGTCTGCAACATCGGAGCTGTGGACCGAAGACTTGTAGATAGCCTGTGTCGGGCTGATGGTCGATCGCGCAGACAGTGGCTCAGCGGAACTAAAGTTTGTCAAGTTGCTCGGCAACATCTGGTCAAACTGATACCTACAATGATCCATGATCACGCTTGCATCTTTAGCAAAGTCAGCGCAGGTTGCTCTCAGTCCAAACTCATCTTCTGACCGGCCCGCGCGTGAGGGTGTGAGGTCCTGCAAGGTTTCCACTCCCCCTCTCAAATAGTTCACATGTGTAGGCCTAGTTTTGAACATACCGACAACTGAATCGTCTCTCGTAGAATTTCTGTACTCTGTCGTGAGCGCGCCAGCTACGGGTCCACCTCCAGTCCCACTGTCCAGTAAGGACACCTCGACCAAGTTTCCTTCACTTTGTTCGGACGAAATTGGCGGTGCATAGTTTCCCAGATCACCCACCTCGCTCGACTCCATGGCCAGCCCCAATGACACGGAGACCGCGTTGCACAGCTCCCTCGCTGTGTCTGAGATGCTCGTGTTTGTAGAACCAGGAGAACTGTTCCCCACACATGCGTCACCGTTAGGACTTAACTTGGGTGTGTGACGAACCGAGGCTGCTCTACAGCAGTGGAGGTCTGTGCTAAGTGAATGCGAATTAGAGTGACAGGCAGCAAACTCCCTGTCACTGGCGCGCTCAGTTTCATCAGCGGTATCCGACAACTTCTCTTCAGTGTTTGTGGAGTTTTGAGCAACATCATCACGACTTACCCCGACAACGTCGACAGTTGTTTGTGCACTTCCCACGTTCGCGGTCACTTCATATTTAGAAAGATATGCAGTCCCTGAGCATGTGTCTTCCCAGGAAGGCTGCATGTTAGTTTGGCGCATTTCTCGCGACTGTATTTGGTGCAAGAAACTGCACTTTGAACTTGCCAAATCCAATTTTTCGGAGACGACAGTGCTATTCCGCGCAACTCGCACGTTGTGGAAAAGATTTGAATAAGATTCGCGAAAAAATGTGTTAGGGGAGTCACAAACTCCTCCTAATCCAACCGGTATCTCCATAGTCCAAAGCAGCACTCGCTGGCTTAGATAGGCCGTAATTCAGAAAGGTCCCAGCGTAACGTCACTCATTAGTAGCCGACGAGATTTCCATGTGTCAGTCACGACGGCTTAGCCAAACGCGAATACGTTTTGACATACCAACTGTAGGTTAACATTGTGTTAGAAAATAAACAAAAAATGAACCACATAAGTCGGTCACAAATCTTTTTTTCCAGTAAAAAACTGAAACAAACTTAGTATTTCATGTCTCATATACACTGTAGGTCTATTTTCACCCTCAGAATTGAACGATGGCTTCTTGCAGCTTGCCCAGGCCACCGGTTTGTGCGATGCCGCTTGTTGCTCCTTCCCATTAAAAGCGGACTGAAGTGTCTCCCTTCCCTGCCCCGGACTGAAGTGTGCCAGGCTATCCCGATTCCCTTTCAGTGTTATTGTTGTGGAAGCGTCACAACAACTCTCTGCACTTGACCCATGATCCTATCGTTTTTAACCATTAAGCAACTTCCATGGTGTTTCCGTCTGCATTTGCTATTCAGTGTACAGATCTGCAGCGTAGGCTACAACTGGTTAGTGCGATAAAAGTTCAGTCAGCAATGAGGCTCAATTCGGTGTCCTTGAGCGTTGTCACCGTCAAACCAAGAGCTTGGCGTTCTGCCCCTTTAACTAAATATTACATTCTTTGGATTTACGCCCGTAAGTCGGTCTAAATAACTTAAATATATTTCTGAAGACGCCAGTGGGAACCACCTTGCAAATATGAAATCAACATGATCTTACGTCATTCTTAAACTGTTTAATTCATAGGGAATGTCATAATCCAGCTGGTAAAATGTGAATCATTATTGATAGGTTGTCTTCATGGGACGCACTTGACATTTTAATCAATCTTGAAACCATTTTGAAAAGTAGGCTATAGTCATTCTAATTAGATACTACAGATGTTTAATACGCTTAGTGTGTTGGACATTAACTCACCAGCTAATGGCCTTGTGTAGTGAGAGAGCGAGAGGCTGCTAGAAAAATCATGGTTCATACGATCTTTTTGAAGGTCTAGCAATATTCTTGATTGGATTTCTCTTTTCTCCCCTCTCACGCAGACCCTGAATCTCACACTGCGGAGTAACTTTGATGACATCTGTCTTCCACAGGGTTGCGCTACACCGAGCAAATGTATGGTTTGACCTCCAATTCTTCTCTCAGTTTTATGTCAGGCCATTAATATGTTTTCACATGTTACTCCTTTCCTATTGTATGTTCATTTGTATGCATGCATGTGAATCCACAGATCTTGTTTCCTTACATTTGTATGACCTCTACTTTGACCCTATTGACTTAGGCTACTGTCATAATAGGCATCACCATCATCGGTATTCTGCATAGTCTTGGAAAATACACAGTCCGTAACACTATCTTAGAACCATCTCAGCACTGTCTTTAAACTTTTAGTCACATCTGTGCTCCTATTGCCAATACGTTGTTTGATGTAGTTCTATGTGCATGTTATCATTTGGATACCTATAACAAAAAAAAAACTTCCCTCAGCCCCATTGATTTATAAATCTGATCAACCCCACTTCTGCCCTATACTGGAGATTTAAGCATGTGTCTGGGGAGGTTTCTTTCTGTGACTAAAATCAAAAGCCAGAGCTACAAGCACAACATATCCCAGAGGGGCATAGGGAACTTCTCCTGACATTTATGAAGCGCTTATGGAGACTGAGTGTTAGATTAGATTAGATTATAGATTATATTGCACTTTATTAATCCCCAGCGGGGTATTCTAGTGCTACCTGGCGACCGTCCACACACAACAACATACATCACAGTTGGCACTTAAGACAGGCACAGTACAACAAACACTACAACAACAGCACATACTGTGGGTATGCACAGATAGGCACTGAAAGGACACAATAGGCACAGCAATCTCAGCAACATAAATCTCAGCAACAATTCCCTGCTGACATGGAGTAAGTAAGCAGCTCTGCTTTTGATGGTGGAATGCATTTCCATTTATTAGACACTCTCATCCAAAGCGACTTACATAGGTCAACTATACAGTATTACATGGTTTTACATTGTCCCCAGAGAAACCTGTACGAACTCACACCTGTCAGGCTATTACACGCTAGCCCAGCTCCTCAACCACTACACAGCCGCCACCCCATGCTTTCAGTGTAGGTCCTTCATCATCGTGTCCCCATAGTGTCCAAGTTATACAAGAACTATCAGGCACTGGAACATTGCAATAGAATACTGATGTACCTATTCCAGCATTATTTAGAACACCGTTTCTATATATAATCAGACCAATCAGAGTGTCAGACCAAACTAAATGCACTGTAGCAGGACGTAATATGAACATCACATAGAGATGCCACCTGTACTTGAAGAAAATTAGGCCTCCCCTGGCAGCCCACTTCCCTCTTGCACCCCCCTCCCTCTTGCACCCCCCCCCCCCCCAACCTTTTCTCTGCAACACCTTGTGAATAAAAAAAATCTAACATCCTCTCCCCTCGACTCTCCCACACCCTCTAAAACCAGACACCCTCTCCTCTTTCATATCTGTGTAAAGGTACACAAATTTGTGCCAAACCGCTTAGGTACATTAAGTTCAATAGAGATGTCTACCGTCTATATCTTTAACGGTAATGATCAACTGTAGGCTCAGACCATATTTCAAATTCAAGTTTCCACACAAAAATATAAGGCGGCGGACCATATGTCAGTTTACGTAATGAACACCGAACAACATTTGACACCTTTTCAGAGTACTATTCCAGCTATAGTGTGTTGAGCTTCAGCAATATTGCCAGTGAATGTTAGGCTAGCAGTACTGGCTTACTGTGCCGTACAGTACAACATCAAACCCTATTTAAACTACTTATAAATGCTACAACTACAAAACAAATAACACACACACATGGATTTATAAGTGTACCCATTAATTGGATAGAAACACATGGCATGAGAACCACTATAGGCATATGAATAGTATGTTGGATGAACAATAGTGTCAGCTCCAAGACCCTCAGTTAAGGTCAATGTCAATGTCAATTTATTTGTATAGCACATTTAAAAAACAACAACAGTTGACCAAAGTACTGTCAAAATGAAATAAAAATAGCATAAAATAATAGTAGAATAATAATAAAGATAATAATAGTCAAATAATAGTAAAACTATTAATATTAATAGTAATAACAATAGTAGTTGTAGTCGTATAATAAGTTATAATAATAGTAATAATCATAGTAATAGTAATAGTAAAAAATAATAGTAAAGTAATAGAAATAAAGTAAAATAAAAATATATGAATAAAATATCAATAATAGTACAAAGTAAGTCCAAGAACAAAGCAATAATGATAAACAATATCAAACTGATTCAAAAGCTAAAGAGAGATGGGCTTTGAGATGCGAAACTGTCTAGAGAAGGAGCTAATCTAATGTGGTGGGGGAGATTGTTACAGAGTTTGGGGGCAGTAGCAGCAAAAGCAGTCGTGGGGAGTAGTGTCAGTGGGGACGTCTGTGTGTGCATTGGCGTGGGGGTGGGGGGGGGTATTTGATTAAACTTTGATTTAATTTGATTATACTCAAATAATCAGTCTACGGATTGCATTAGTTATAAATTGCCTGGTTTGTCCCTCGTCAAATAGGACATCATGTTGGGCCAGGCAGATGCGGGAGTTTGTCAACCAGATCACTTTCAGACAGCGCGATATCCTGATTAAAGAGAGATTATGGCTCATTCCTGGGACTCAAGAAGCACACATACTGAACCTGTTGCCAGGTAACATACACCTCATCTGCTCCAGGTAGAGATGGCCCGCCTTTGACAGTATACCCTCAATCAAAGCACTCATTCTACTGGAAAGAGCTACAATGCCATTTCTATCTCATTCCAATTTTCCAACTGAAATTAATTTCCCTCCAAGACCAGGGATGACCAGAAAATAAGGTCCTATATAGCAGTGCAGTGGAAACATACGGTGTATGACAAGAATTTAATTAAATTGCATCAAACTGCCTTTGTCTTATTCCGGGTATCTCCATCGGTACACATCAATGTACAGAGTAGCCTACACATTATGCAGGTATACTGCACAGTGTACTTACTGTAAGGTCATTGTGTGTGAATTTTGATAGGGGAGTATTGTCTTTAATTGAATATTAACGTTGTGCTCTTAAAGAAAATGATGATTGGAAATTCAACGCAAGAGTTCTCACTGTTGTTGAAAAAGAGATTTGTGATCCTTGGTCCCTGCAAAATAGTCAAGATGGCAAGTCCAGTTGTACAGTAAAAGACATGAAATAACCCCTTAAATAGGTGTCTCCTGGTAATGCATATAAAGTTCTTGAATCACAGACAGAGCTCTTCAGTACTCCTAAAACATTTGTTTTTACTTTTTAAACTTTTTTAAATCCCCGAAATCCGTGATCCAGCAATCAAAAACATCTGGCAAATACTATAAAGATAAACATAAATTGAGATGTGTTTTCAGTCCTTTCAGCATTCTTGTTGAAAAAGACACAATAGATGCTTATTTAGACAAGGTTAGCAGTTTATAATCAATCAACATTAATTTGGTACTTAGTGTGTGTGTGTGTGTGTGTGTGTGTGTGTGTTTGAGACAATGTTGTTTGTATTTGTGTAGTATGTGTTGTTGTGTTTGGGGTTGTTGATACCTGAGGAATCAGCCTGACATCCCTGTAAATATTTGTCAGGGCAAAGTATGCTGCAACTGAAATAGCTACACCAAACCAAATCAACACTGGACCTCTACCACCAAGACTTAACATCTCTTTTTATCACTCCTGCACCTGTCCTGAGACATGGGTCTATCTAATCTCTCCCAAGAGGATACTGACACACAATGGTCTGTCCTGGCATTACAATAGAACTTCTGTCAGGACAGTGTTTGTACAGTAACATGAAAATTCTAAACTAGTTGTTTCCTGTGTCTGATAGATAATTCAGTCTTTGGTCACTGTATTACACAGACAACAATAAAATACCGTAGCTGGAGTTTACGAAAGACCTCTCCAGGTGCTTCCTGCAGTTGATGTTTAAATGGGATGTAGCTCACAACTTCATGCCTGCAGCCTATCTGAGTCCGGACAGGAAAAGGAGTGGATGTTTTTGTGTCTTATATGCCACAATAACACACTTATTGTATCCCACTCAGACACAGAGAGAGGGAGAGAGAGAGAGACAGAGAGAGAGAGAGAGAGAAACACAGACACTCAAACACACAGACAGACAGACAGACAGACAGACACAAACACACACAGACATGCGTGCACAGGTATTCGAAAGTCACTGGACGATGACTGATTACACTGAAAGAGAGAGAAAGAGTGAGAGAGAGACTATAACTGTATTATCATTTTATATTTGATTGTACAGTATTCATCAACTCAGTTTCATTGTTTAATGTATTGCTACTGATTATGAGCTATTTATTATTTACGAACATGTTTCTATCGTTCTAAATGTTTGCAATGTTGGGTTAACGCCACTTCTGTTGACATCCAAACAAAACAGAGAGCCAGCTCATCCCTCCCTCCCATGCAACTGAAACTCTCCTGAAAACACATCTCGTCAGCGATTATCTTTAGTTTCCATAGTTTTATGGTCCAGGTTGGACCAGGCTTTTTTCTTTTTCTTTTTTTAAGTACATTTTTGTCTTTATTAATTGGACAGTAGAGACAGGAAACAAGTGGGAGAGAGAGATGGGGTGTGATTGGGAAATGACCGCAGGTCGGACTCGAACCTGGGTCCCCGTGGGCACTCAGACCTGTTTATGGCATGAGCCTGTTGCACCACAGCACCCCCAAGGACCAGGTGGCTTTTGCTGCCATTTTTGGAGCCTAGTCTGTCCACAGAGACCATGTTTTTTTACAGTGGCGGCAGTGGCTCAGGAGGTAGAGGAGTCGTCCTCCTGGAAGGTTGCTAGTTCGAGCCCAACTCTTCCTGACCTTGTCGAAGTGTCCTTGAGCAAGACACCTACTGTAACCCCAGTGCACCCGACGAGCAGGTTGGCGCCTTGCATGGCAGGCAGCTTCCGCCATCGGCGTGTGAATGGGTGAATGTGAGGCATGATATGTAAAGGGCTTTGGGTGCTCGCAGAAGCCGATAAAAGCGCTATATAAATGCAGTCCATTTACCATACAGTGTCAGGGGACAGGCAGCTAGCAGATCATTAGGAGGTGTTATACTGTATGTGACAAAAAAGTTTTAGCTTAGAAACCACGCAACATCACCTAGAGAACCTTGAGGGTAACCATCACTGACAGTTTTAATTGATCGTACAGTAAGCGTCTTTGGGTACCTAGAAAAGCGCTATATAAAACCTATGTAATATTATTTGTTATTATTAGAAGTGAATTTTGTTGCTGAGCTTTTGCAAGTGTTCTGGATGCTGAATGTCTCTCACTGCCAAGGCTTAAAGTTTCAAGCGGGCACACCAAACATCTGTCAAATTAATGTTAGCTCGCGGAGGGTACTAAATGTACCAATAGTCGAATAGGGCTGTGACAATTAATCAATTAATAAATGAATCAATTAGTTGTCAGCTATTAACTTCATCAACCACTATTTTGGTAATTGTTTATTTGCTTTGTGCCATTTTTAGGTAAACAACTCAAAATTCTTGGATTGCAGCTTCTTACAGTTTTTCTAATTGCTGAAACACAATTTTGAAAACTAGAGTGGTTTTCTCAAAATTCACACACAATTTACAAAACCACACACCCAAACTGCAAAATAGCTCATAAAATGAAGTTCTACAACCAAAACTATAGCATGATCAAAATCCAACTTTTGCACTACATGGCACACACTTCATTCATTCACCAGATTTTTGTCTAACCAACTACTGTACATACACACTGTTGGGCATAATGAAAAGCACTCTCATGCTTTGCCATAATACCAAAATAGTTTAAATTGTAGAAAGTTCTTTATGTGCATATTTGCAGATAGAGATGCATGCTGTTGAAACTTTGTTTTCACCAAACAAGTCAGTGCAACATATGCACAGCAAGTGTATTTACATGGGACTCTCCCTCCCCCTCTCATTCTTACCCTCCCTCTTCCTCTCTCTGCAATGTCTTCCATTTCTGTTGTAAAAAAAGGTGCTCATTGTTGAAGCACATTGGGTTGCCCTGCTGGACAAAATGTGCTACAGTATATAAATAAATTTGCCTTGCTTTGCCTTTTACGTGTGGTCTCTTCCTTACACATTTTAGTGTGTTAGCAATGGAAAAAAACCCTGTAAATTTGAACATGTTCAGCTTTACTCCAGTGAAATATTTTGAACCTGTGGACAGAACATTGGGCATTTGAGAACATAATCTTGGGTTTTGGGAAACACTGCGACAACATGTTTCACCATTTTCTGACATCATATCGATCAAACAGTTAGTCCATTAATCGAAAAAATAATTACAAATTCAGTTTTGAGGTGCACCTCTTCTGACATGACACTAAAACAATGAATTTAATTGCTCCTCGTTCGCTTTTATTACAGTATGATGAAAAGATATCAAAGGGAAATATCAAAGCTGCACTCAAGATGTCAACTGAAAGTGTAACATAATAAATAAATATGGCTTGTGACTTACTGAGTTTAGATTCATTTTACGAGTTAAAGATAGAGTGTTATGATAGTGACTGAACAAAAAGGAGTCACTATGTGGGAGAGCCGCTGAAATGAGAGAGTGCAAGGTTTCTCTGAGCATAAATGCCAAGGCTGAAACCGTACAGCAGTTTCTTTCCTTTTATAATTCAAGGTTACAAACATCACTATCTTGCAATGTTTTCCATCTATGGCTGAAAGCAACAAGTCTTTATGGAAAGATTTGTAGCCTTTTATACTATCACTGATACACATATACAGATACGCGCCGATTCAGTGGGCAAATGGCTGCAAAAAATCTTTAAGAAGATGTCTTCGTATGTCGTTCTCTCCAAAGATGCCTTTACAGAAGGTTTGAAAAATTCCTTTACATAATTAGTAAAAATATATTTCTAAAATGTCCTCAAAAGAATGGTGTGTGTGTGTGTGTGAGAGAGAGAGAGAGAGAGAGAGAGAGAGAGAGAGAGAGAGTGTGTGTGTGTGTGTGTGTGTGTGTATGTGGGGTGTGTGTGTGGTGCGTGTGTGTGTGTGTGTGTGTGTGTGTGTGTGTGTGTGTGTGTGTGTGTGTGTGTGTGTGTGCATGTGTATGTGTGTGTGTGTGTGTGTGTGTGTGTGAGAGAGAGAATGGGTGGGTGTATGCATGACCTGGCCTGTGTGTACATTATGCACTATGGGGACTTTGCCAGGAGAAGACCCCTGACCGAAAATATAAGCACTTACAAACACACATACTGTACACACAGTCTAAGATTTCTCATCCATGTTCCCACAGAGGAGAAAGCATATTCATACCTGAATTACCCACCATTTCACTCTTTGAAATTTGTCTCTCTCCTTGGAAGCACTGTTGCATTGCGGTCTGTGATTATGTTCTATTTGGCAAAGTGATGCCTTTGTGGCCCAAAGCTTCTATGTCAGCAGCTTCACTGGTCAAAGCACTCATTCACCTCAGTGAGTGATTAAAGCATTTGGGACAGGGAGCTCCTGAAAACAAGGAATTAGTCTCCGTCCTCTAGACTAGAAGGCGGTGTGGGTCACCAGCCTTGCCAAGTCTCCTCATCAGTCTTTAGAGGTTGTGTTGAAGTGGACTAAGGACCCTGACGGCCTTGACTAGTAGTCATTGAGTCTGCTTTCAACAGTGATTGTGATGCGGCGTTTTAATGCTTAGGTGCTGACGTGTGTGTGTGTGTGTGTGTGTGTGTGTGTGTGTGTTTTCCTGCAGGTGTGAAATGTTTCTGTCAGCCTTATCTTTGGTATTTCAGAATCGTCCAGGCTGCCTTTGGCACCCGCTCACGGCCTTCTGAGATCAGTTCCCACCAGGATTCGAGACGCTGGAAAACGCGTGGGGTGCAGCCTAAAATCTGAAGTACCTCGTCTGTGCTGGACCTGAGCTAACTCCAGAGTTTCCAGATTTTTGCATATTTGTTTCTATTCGTCATTCAATGGCTGTAAATACCTAAACAGAGACACCATCAGACAGACAGGACAATCTCATGTCAGAAAGACACACACAAACATATGTAGACACACACTCACACACTTTCAGGTGGGGCTATTCTGTCTTTTAACTGTGGCAAAGTTAAAACAACAGTTTTGATTACTTAGATGTGAATTATTGAGATTAGATGTGATCAATGAAACTGGGATCCACTTGATCTTGATCTCCACTTTCTTAAAGTGAAAATACATTAAATAAGCCATGGAGACAGCATTTTACATTGATCAAGCACAGCTACAGTAGCACCAGCATAGAGCCCAAAATCTCAAACAGTGGATTAGCTAAGGGCGGATTAGCCAAATGCTTTCAAAACAGCATTTGTTTTAACCAGTAATATTGCTTTGTTGGACTTACGGAGGAAAGTCGAGATCTCACGTCACATAATTGCCTTATATGGATTTTCCTTCAAGAGGAGCTGGTAAAGGGAGAGTTGGAGAGTCAGTCTTTGGTAAAAAAGAAAAACTCTGAGTTCGTAAACTGACAAGTCCAGGTGTTTTCTGTAGGTCTATTTCAATGAAAAATGACAAGTTGTAGTTCAATACAGTTTTTCTCGATTGCTTTGACCTGTTTAAGGAAACTGGGATTCCCTAGGTCTTCATGAAAACACCTTCTTTGCACAGCAGAAGTAATCTCTTTCAAATCTGTTCACAAGTTTTCATTGGGCTCACACATTTTGCCCAAACTTTTGCAAAACAGTTAACACAGACGTCATTCAAAGACCCCAAACTCTGGTTTCCCTGTGTTAAAAAAAAGGAAAACATCTTTTCATGGGTGGTAGAGATTCCTTGCATAAATCTGAATCTTTGATACACTTGTGTGAAACTCCTTTTTGTAGTCATTATCCATATGTCTGTTCTGTGTTGCTATTAGATCCATGTACAGATGGAAGAATGGATCTAAGGCGCACTAACTCTTATTTGGTGAAGAGAACAGTACAAATGATGTTTACTGTAGGGCCATTTCAATGACAAGTTGTAGTTCAATGAAATTTGTCTAGTCTTGGTGCTTATTGTAAGTCTTACATGTCAATGACAGTCACATCTGGGTTTTATTAACTATATTTTGCATTTTGTTGTCCAGTGTGTTATGATTGATTGAAGACACACAACGATTTGATGACAGGATATGTTGTTTAAAGGCAAAATTATCTTAAGCATGTTTGAGAGAGTAAGCTTTTGCTAGCAAAATGTGTCATTTTGGCCAGAGTGCTTTTGTTCAGATATGAGTATTAACTGTTTGACGTGACATCAGAGCAGACGTCAGAGCAGACACAAGCATCAAAGCAATCAAAAACAACTGTAAAATGTCTAGGTGGTGCATACTGTAAGTCTTATATGTCAATGACAGTTACATCTTGGGGGGAATTCATTCATTTGTTTTCAACACATTTTGTCTTGTCACAGTTTTGTGCACAGGTACAATATAGCAAAAATGATGGCTGAAACTCCTCATTTAGAGAAGTATGTTTTGCATGTTGTTATCCAGAGTGTAATGATTGACTGAAATCACATAGTGATTTGACTGCACGAGGTAATGGTGTGAAGGCAAAAGGCTTTTGCGCCATGTTTTAAATGTTTTGAGTGTTAAGAGTCTTTTGCGCCATGTTTTAAATGTTTTGAGTGTTAAGAGTTTTTAGCGAGTAAACTGTGCCATTTTGGCCAGAGTGTTTCTGTTTAGTGCTTCTGTGTTAATTGGTTTGAAAATGTGATGTCAGAATTGACACAAGCATTAAACAAGCAATCGAGACAAATGGTGATACCCCTCATCTTTTGTCTCTCAGGTTCTAACCTGTATCTCTGATTACGAAATTGCTACTTTTTTTTTCATGTGTATCGGTTCTCCCCTCTATAAACCCCACTCCAGCCAGGCAATTTGTTTTTGACCCAACCTGCAAGGGAAACTACTTAAGCAATTAATCTGAGCTTAATCCTTGACTATAAATATGCAGTAATCAGACAATTGCTCTTGACTACTGCTCTTACACAACTGCTCTTACACAACTCTGCTACTTTGATTTTCAACAAAATGGCCCATATCCACACAAAAATTCTCAGAGCTACTATAAACAAAAAAACATATCTGGGGTTGATTCGAGAGAGAGATGAAGGACTTAATGAAATAATACAATTGAGACAGGCTGTCTCCATCCCTGTTTCAATTCCTGAATGCATAACGGCATCATTCTGTATCGCACGAGTAAGCAAAGTGAAGAACAAACCTTTCCAGAAGGACCTAATACAGCAGCTATATGGAAGTAGTGAGTTGTGTTGTCATTACATGGTAAGCATGATGTTTAGGCTGACACTACATCAGATCCCAGCTGGGTAGCCTTGGCCCACATCCCTAGTGCTGTTCCGCTGCAGTACCATGTCAGCAGAAGTCTCTTGTGGTGTCTAAGAGACATAGAGACATCAAGAAAAAAACATACATGGGGACGATATCACAGAATACCTCCGTGCCAAGTAGGACCTGAAGTGTGGAGCAGCCATCAGACATCTGTGTTAGTCTACAAAAGAACGTCATGGACATGGTAACCTTTTCATTCAGTTCTGACACTATTTATGCATCTAGGATCAAGAGTGGCCGTTCAGTAAGTCCAGTTGCTCTCATAGAGAAAAAGTTGAGACCCTTGATCTGGTTGATCTATGGTTGATCTTGATCTATGGTTGTAACAGACTATATCTCATACATCACATTTAAATCTGATGTAACATCACATACAACAGAGCAAGGTCAAGGTTCAAGGTCAGACTGTCCTGCACTGGCAGTTACATTTATGGGGTTACCTGCCTATCAACAGCGGACGGCAGGCAACACTTCAAAAGTAATCCTGCCTAGCCAAAGCTCTCCCTTCATGGCTGGTTGATTGTCTGTGGTTGAAAGCCAACTGGGGAGTTTCATCTGGCTGATAGCATCACTGCAAGGGAGAGGGAAAGAAAAGGGGGGGACATGCAGGATGCTTTGCCGTTGGGTCAGAGCGTCATGGCCCTGCATCGAGGACAACAATTTTCTTGTGATGACTAAGAGGCTACAGGGTGGTAGGTTCCAAGGACTGTGGAAACTTGGGATGGATCACGGCGACCTCTAGTGGTTATATTGCTGTCCTACAACTGTGAGTGTGAATGTGATGAGTAAATCGATGATAAAGCTGCCCATGTCTTTGTGTATACTTTTTTTTGTATTTCCGTATACTATTAAGGATTATATAACCATTACCTGACACAGAGACACTAAAGAGTGATGTAGGCTTAGTAGCCTATTTTATAGACATCGGGTTCTTCAAGGATAGGCTATGTGATAAATAGTCTAGAGTGGACATCTCACACTCTGGCAAGCCAATATTTTTTACCGCTAGGGTGCGTCTAGATTTCTAGGCTAGGTAAATTCACCAGTAGGCCTAGTGATAGATAGATAGATATACTTTATTGATCCCCAAGGGGAAATTCAATTGTATCAACAATGAAAAAACATCAGCGTTGACTAGGGGACATGGAAATACATTGCATGAACAAATATGTTTTAAAGTTTAAGTTTAAGTCCTTATGATTCATTATTAAGGACGTAGGCTACTGCAGTGCTTGAAGTGGGCCGGAACGCAGCGGAACGCAGTTCCGGAACTTCTGTATTTTCGTCTTTTGAGTTCCGCCACTTTTTTCTGCGTTCCGGTACTTACTGAAACTGATCCGACGCAGTGACAGTCACAGTGGCCCGAGAATAGACAATATCACAAGACTCATGAAAGACTACATTACCCACGAGCCACAACAGTGCCCTATCACAGTGTTTCTCAATCTACCGGGCCGCGAGAAGATCACCATCGGGCCGCTGGCAAACCCTCTCTGCCCTCTTCAAGACGCACCATGCGGCCGCGGCCGCACCCATTCTTCTCGGTCATATTGCTGCGCTAGAAGATCGCACCGAAATAACAGGCATATCACATGAAACTGCATAACCTGACCTTTCCAATGGCACTAGCCGCTAGTTTCTATGATGAACGGTTCGCGAGATAATTGGCGTTGAAAAGTAGGCTACAGTTACCTACAAAAATGAATGGCACATGTAGTTCTGCGTCATACCCATTCTTCTCTGTGAAATATCTGACGATTTCGTTACTGCCCTATGGCAAACTACATATCAAAATAAACAGGAGATCCTACTGATTCCAATGCTCTGTGTAATTAGCAGTAATCACGAGAAATCCTTTTTGGAAATAACATCAAATTTCTGCATTGAATATCTCTCCATATCCCCACTTCAAAATAATTTATTTTTCATATCAGCAGTTGTATTCAGATCCCTGTTTGTCATATAGCCTTGGCAGATGCTTGAAATGCCATTTCAGGACCCACAATAGTAATAGAAAGAACACTTAAAAGTCACACTTACCCACTTGTTCTGACTTTTGACCTAATCTCTGTTCTTGGCCAGTTATTGTTAATTAAATCAATGTAACAAGTACCTACAGCCTATTTCACAGTTTTCTTCTTCTGGGCCTTCAGCCCAAAGGTTTCTGGTTCTAGGGCCCTTAGCCCAGTATATTGTTAGGCCTACAGGTGGCTATCACACTCTGGTTCGTGTTGTTTTAATGGTTTTCATATTCCATTTGTGAATTAGAAAAAAGTAAATTAGGCCTATAGGTTAGTGCTTGAAAAAAATATTAAATTAAAAAAGTTTTTCGACCAACACCTCCTAAAGACTTGATTTGTTTTCACCGTACAAATGTCAAATGTCGGAAATTAGAGTTCCTGCACTTATTTTTTCCCACTTCAAGCACTGGGTTAAAGTCATGGGCTTAGACCTCTCACAAATATCTCCTGAACCTTATTTAGCGCCCTTTTTGTAGGCCCACTCGTGCCGTTCAAGGGTTGACTAACGTAATCTATTGGAGGAAGGGACAGCCATTTCAATATGGAAACAAATATACAGTTTTCACTATTTGTTTTGTCGCCGAGGAGTACAGATATTTAGAAGTAGCCTATTAAAAGTCGATGCGTCAATCAGGTTCACTGTAGGTGACGCTGTCGCTGCCACAATTCGGGCACGACGCAGTGAACATGTCGAGACTTGTCCGGCTACTGCTCTGGCAGTGGTTAGGCAAATCCATATTACCTCTTATTGCACCAACTCGCGGCCAGACGCGTTACGGACACACGCCCTTTTTTCAAAAGCAGATGATAAAGGTACGCGACTTTTGTTTTACAGTAGCACCATGGCATAATAATGAATCAATGCATTTGATAAACAAGTGATGCGCAAGTTGCTGGGTGTCACATAACAGTAACTATGTGCTGACTCACTTTAGTTGCCAACGCTGGAACGTAGCCTACTCAGTGTAAATATGGAACATGCCGTGAGACCCTGCCATTGGGGAATGATAATCTTTAGAAAAGGTTTGGATCCGTTTTAACATAGACCATGCTAACGTTGTTTTTAAAGAAACGTATGCGGTACAATATAGTTTTGTTTTATGCATGCTTATGTTTTTGATACTTCAACATTTAGATTTGAAGTCTATTATTTTGCGCGAACTTTTGCATCAGGCTATCAGAAGTTTGTGGATAGTGTTAGAATGTTTTTGAATCCATGGACCTATTTAAGTTTTATTGTTTCTCAGGTCAAATTAACGTTGTAGTTGTAGGATATTACATTGTATGCCTACATTTCTGTTATGCAGTTTTATGAGAGCAAATAGCAGGTTAAATCATAGGTTGTTCATTTTATGGCATACTTGATCAAACAGGTATACGAAAACTGTAGGCCTGCTGTGTATTTGAATACACTTTACAAGTCTGCACAATTTCAGCACAATATAATTGCACTTAATCATTTCGATGGATCAGTCAAAGCTACTGTAGGTTACATTATCTTTGTGACTTACAGTTGTTGAATCTTTCTCAGGAAAATACCACATTAATTACACATGCCATAATATAATTCATGTTGTTTGCGTAATCTTTTTGTGTCACAATGTTTTCCTTGCTCAGAGTTATAGGCCTCAATATGGATTGTTCTGAAAATCAGTATTATGACACTGGAGGATGCCACCCTTGTGTGCAGTGCCCACCAGGACAAGAGCTCACAGAGGTAAGTCTAAAATGTCTCTCTCTCTCTCTCTCTCTCTCTCTCTCTCTCTCTCTTTCTTTCTTTCTTTCTTTCTTTCTTTCTAACATAGCAGCTTTGGGGCGACAGCTTTGCTGTACAAAAACAGAACTCGATTGTCCTGAGTCTCTCAGCGTCTCTGCAGTCACTGGAGAGGAATCCTATGGGCACACCCTGCACAAGTTTACACTAGTCCAATGGGTAGGGAAAACTGAGGGTGAGGAGAGGACAAGAGAGGAATGGAACAGGAGGATAGAGAAGCGTCAATGGAGGACAGGACAGGAGGGAAGATGTGGCGATGATGACAATGAGGGAAATTAATTACAGCCTAGAGAGGGAAGATGGACACGTTTCATGAACAAAGGAGAGGTGATGAAAAGCATGCCCAGGAGAGGAGTACCTCCTGCTTTAGGAGAGGGAGCACAGAGGAGTCGGATGAGAAGTGGAACATGGCATATTAGCTAACGTGGAGCTTAGCCATGACCTGAAATAACCCCAGGCAACATCATCGACAGGAAACTCCCCTCCAACACACACCAACACCACCACCACCACCACCACACACACACCACCACCACCACCACCACACACACACACACTGCCACCACCACCACACACCACCAGCTTAGTGCAAATAGCCAAAAGGCCCCCAAAACTGTTTGGAATGATCAAATAACTTTTTTACTTTTATTTAAAACGTCTAACGTTTAAAAATGTGTACCAGTCATTGCCCCTCAAAGTTGTGGAGTAGAAAAAAATGCTCAATGGTCCCCTGTGCCCCCACCGTTGACTTCAAGGCACATAACCCTAATCCTAAACCTAAACCTAAACCTAACCCTAGCGCTTTCCAAGCAGCGCTGCCTTGAAGTCGACGATGGGGGCCCAAAAGACCATAACAGGGAAAAAACATGCAATATATACAGTCATTACAAACCAATTGGTGTAAAACAAATCTATGATACCCACATGACCGAAGCAGAAGGTTACAGGACTGTATATTCCCACAGGATTGTGGGTACGGCTATGGAGCGCTGGCACGGTGCCGATCCTGTGATGCCCGCTGGTTCAAGGAGGCCTGGGGGTCCCACACGTGCCAGATGTGCCAGACCTGCCGCCGCGTGAACAGGAGGGAGCTGTCGCCCTGCACGCCGACCAGGAACGCCGCGTGTGGACGATGCTTGCCAGGGTATGTCCACCAAAGGCCAGTCCGGGACTCTAACGTGTTGGCATGCCGTGGAAAATAGATGACACATCTTGAAACAGGAGACAGTTGTTTGTCATCACGGTGGCACTTGTGTAACGACTCTCTTGTTACCGTTCTGAAATCTGAGGCGGGTTTATGAACCGCTGCACACCCACAGCACAAACATTGCACTTGAGGCCAAGTTAACTTGTGTACAATAACTTATTGAGTGAAACGGGAGAGTTGTTAATGTCCTCCATTTTGTTTTTTCTTTTCCTTCCTGTAGGTTTTACAGTAAGCGACGGCTGGATGGCCAGGAGACTTTGGAGTGCATGCCGTGTGGCCCTCCCCCATTCAGAGACCCACTCTGTGGCAGTAAGTATAGCTTCCGCTGCCTTCACAGCTGCCGGTGCCTGAATTTTATCTCAAATACTGTAAAAGACGCCCATGGCGCAGACATCACAACCTGTTAGTAGTCAC
Source organism: Sardina pilchardus (assembly GCF_963854185.1). Classification (NCBI taxonomy): domain Eukaryota; kingdom Metazoa; phylum Chordata; class Actinopteri; order Clupeiformes; family Clupeidae; genus Sardina; species Sardina pilchardus. The sequence goes on from NC_084998.1 coordinate 26,122,338, forward strand.
AACATCCAGCAGCACAGCATCATGAACTGTTGATCATTGTAGCACACCTCATTTTCTCTCACTCTATTTGGTATTTTGTCTGTGTGGTTCTTAGCCTTTCACTTTCAACACAGTGTTGGAGCATATGAAATGTTTTATACGCACTTTGCTAAAATACTTGCTATTCTATGTCTGTGTGTGTTTGTGTTTGTGCGTGCGTGTGTGTGTGTGTGTGTGTGTGTGTGTGTGTGTTTGCTTGTTGTGATGCCTGGTCCTCTCTGTTCCCATGGCTTTCATAGGAAGTAGCGGAGTTGATGTGGAAAAATTCTTGAGACCACAGGCCACATCTCAGTCCACCACGGCTGCTGTCACCACCTCCGTTTGTTTGGCGGTCGCTGCCATGGTGATCCTGCTGTCTGTCACCTTGTTTATGTATCACAAATATACTTCGCTCAGGACATTTTTTAAAGGTCTGCATGCATATATTATGATTTATGGGTGTGGCATGACAAGCAGATAGAGCTCTGGGCCCTGTAACTTCAAGCACACGTTAGCTGCTCTTAGACCTTACGCATATCTTAAGCCTATAGTAAAAAGATAGGCGTGTAAACTCAAATGATTCGCAAGTCTACGTGTAACGTAACTTAAGACAAAAGTGTCTGAGCAACCTAGGATAACCTAGGCTACTGTCTAATGCATTCGTGCTTGCCCTCCTGCATTCTCTTCGCCTCTGTTATTTTAGCAATCATTCGTTTCCTGCCATTTATAGTCGCGTGTGCTCCTCACCCAGCTGTTAACTTTTTCTGTTTTCACGTCCCAAATCTTCTCTCTGGAATGTATCGTTGTGTTCGTCAGCTTGAGAATAAAATGTTTTTTTTTTTTTTTTTTTAATCCCTCCACCTCAGTGACAGTTATTTCATTAGGCTATCCTCAGCATGGACGTACGGTATTTTCAAGTTGTCAGGGGGAAACGGACGCTGATTCCCTCGTTACTACAACATTTACAGTGGTTTCTCATTCGAGTTACAGTTGCGTGCATCTCACGTGTGACTTGCGACAAGTTTCAGTTGCACCCAGATGGTTATGATTTACGAGTTCGTAAGCCAACGTAACGTAAAGTTACGTTTGATTTTTCGAGTTACAGAGCCCTGGAATCTATTTGTATATATTTAGGTTATTTATAGGTTATTTTAGTTCTTCTCTGTAAAGGTTTAACTATTCATTTTTTAATATTGTGTGTTAGAGGCTGAGTTTTAATTGTAGACTTGCATACAATATGTGTATGTGAGCAATAGAGATTGGAGCGAGACAGACATGTTGAAGGAAGGTGTCATTTCTCTCCATATGGCAGGCTGCCTGATACCACACTGCAGCAGTAACGACGTTGTGGCCCCCTCTGTTTCCACGGAAACACAGTACCCTCTGACCTCAGAGGAAGAGGAACAAGTCTCAGGTATGTCAGCAGGGAATTGTGTGTGTGTGTGTGTGTGTGTGTGTGTGTGTGTGTGTGTGTGTGTGTGTGTGTGTGTGTGTGTGTGTGTGTGTGTGTGTGTGTGTGTGTGTGTGTGTGTGTGTGTGTGTGTGTGTGTGTGTGTGTGTGTGTGTGATTGTACAGTATTTGTGTGCACTTGGCTGATTTCGATTCATTAGCACCCTGAGTGCTTTGTCAACAATCATCTATTCTGATGGGAAGATAATTGTCTCACACGTGCCCTTCTGTCACCCCTTCGTTAATGAGCGTAGGAGTGACACCAACACAAACAACAAGAGACAAGGGATCACCCAGCAGTGAGGAGGACTACAGCTTCCCTGCCACGGCAGCAGTGCCCTGTGACTGGAGGGGGCACCTATCGTGCCGTCCTCACTCGTCCATCTGCAGTGACTGCTCCTCCGGCTTCGCCTCCCAGCCGTCAGCCTCGGGATTCCCCCCGGCGTCGCTGCCCGCGATGGACCACCTCGCAGTGCCCATGTTTGCCACAGGGGGGCACCACTGCGCCTCGGAGGAGAGCTCAGGGTGGCCGCAGCAGCGGCAACAACGTCACGCCCCCGTGGAGTGCACCGAGCTGGACATCCACGAGTCGTTTCCCCCGGGGGACGTGGAGCTCCACATCGCCAAGGGGCTGGGGTCAGAGCAGGGGCTGCCCGGAGATTATGAGCCATCCCTGGACCTTTATTCCTCTGTGCCCCTGGACAGCGACCTGGAGCTGCGCGGGTGTTTGGAGACGGGGAGGACCAATTACTCAGACGAAACAACCAGGTGTCATTAGGTGAGAGAGAGAGAGAGTGAGTGAGGGAGCGAGCAATTTTAGGGGCTTTTTATGCCTTTATTTCCCCTTGGGGATCAATAAAGTATCTGTCCATCTATCTATCTATCTATCTATCTATCTATCTATCTATCTATCTTTAATCGGACAGGATGGTAGAGAGACAGACAGGGAGCAGGCGTGTAGTGCAGTGCAGGTGCCCCAGCCAGTTGGGGCAAAGAGTGTGCAATTTTGGTACAATAATACAGCATTTGATACAGCAATTTGATACAGCAATTTTGATGCAATAATCATAATGTCTCTATTCAGAATTGCTCAAAATCTTCCCTGAACACAAGCAATATCGACCGACATGCTAGATGCTTGAAGAGTTTTCTTCCAATCATTTCAGATCTAGTCTGAAATGCCTTTCAGTGGATGCTAATGCCCTGTTAGGTGCACAGGGGATAGGCAGGAAAGGCAGGCGAAAGACAAACATAAATAGACATTTGTAATAGAAATGTCACACTGACAGAGGCCCACGGGTAGGAGGTGTCAAATATAAGTGTGTGCTGTAAAGCGGGCTGTCCATCTGTGACATACATGTGAGAATGTGTATGTTACCTAGTAAGAGGCAGCATGGTACAGAGAAGAATATCCTTTACTGTAAGTTCAGTTCCAAACACTTTTTTTGTCCCAGAGGATCCCAGTCCCATATAGACTAGCTTAGCAAAATGATATACAGTAATAAAAATGATATAGTAATTGGTGAAATATCCAGAGGGAAATCACTCAAAAGGCTGAGAACAGCGCATGTGAGAGATTGTGTAAAATCCTGCAGTACTTGCTAGCTACACCTGCTGCTTACATGAAAGGCTTCTCAAAAATAATGATTTGGAGCAGACACGAGTTGCATGTCTTTAGTGCTCTCAATTTCAAAGCTGACAGCAGGGAACCAGCAGGTCATGGTTCTCTCAACAAAGGACTAATTTTGCATTCAGAGTTTGCCAGATGGATTGGGACCTTGAGGTTTTACTGCTGTTTTGTCCTTCCTCTCTTGTGTAGGCATGCCTCTGCCTCTGCCTGACTTCAGTGGCTGGATTCAGTATTTCCTGGGGTGCAGCGCTGCCAGCAGTTGGCTCAGTGTTTGGAGGTACCCTCGGAGATCGCTTGAGGGCCCAGAGGGTCCAAGGACGTCGGGCTAGCGCCGGGCTCGCTGTCCAACCTGCACCACCCTTAGAGACTGAAGTCCACTCAAAGCATTAAAGATACAGTATAAGGGAAAACCAGTAATGACATAGAGACAATTAAACCTAAAGGCAAACACACACACACACACACACACACTCACCTGGCCCTCTTGAAAACAAGTACACATATGGGAAGTACAGAACTGATAACTTGTTGGTCCGACAAACGCTTCATTGGCATTTAGAAAATGTAGAAAATGTGTATGTATTCAACCCAACAACCATTCCCTTGGGATCTCCCACTAGAAGTCAGGCTGCTTAACTCCTGTTGGCCCAGTGTTTTCAACACTCAACTACTCGTCACCTGCCTGAAACTTGAAACTTTCACTGTGCCAAAAAGCATAGAAAGTAAAGCAGTCAAAGGTTTATCTTGATATTTTATGAGATATGCATTTTTTCCTTTTCTTCTTTGAATGTTTGTTTATTTATTGTAAGATTACTTGATTGTGACAAAGAAAACATATTTTTTTACTGAGGAGTATGCACGCAGATGATCCAATGTGACTTTTGAGGCCAGTATTACAGTAATGACGTGAGATGGATATATTTCACAGTTGCAGATATTTAATGGAATCAAATGCTGGATTACATTAAAACGTTTTTTTTTTTTTTTTTTAATTTTGAGCTGTTTTCAAAATGCTGCAAAGGCCCAGCTGTAGTTGTTGTGTGCTTGTGATGGAAATAAATGTCCATTTTAAAACCCCCCTAAAGAGTTTTATTAGCCTACCTTAAGACCTTACCTGAGCAGGTCTTATCGCTTGTAAAATAGCCATAGGAACTTGCTGTGCATGTGCATGTACAATAGGAACACTGTCACCCTCCGGAATCAAAATGAAGAAGAGCTGGTACCTACAGACAGTCATCTTCAAGACAAACAATAATGACATATGTCTGGAGGATGAAAGTGGTAGTGTTATGGTGTAATGGTGCGTGTGTGTGTGTGTGTGTGTGTGTATGTGTGTTTGGGGGGTATTGTGAGTGTGACATAGCCTGATTACCATCGACTTTCAAAGGCTCTGCGAGACTTTAGTCTGACCAACAGCCTGTGCGAAAACGGTTTCTTGCAAGCGCTGGTTGACCGCCTCCTTTCAGTGCCTCGATTTGCTACTGGTAGATGTCAGAAAGCGGTTTGCCGAGTTTAAACCAATAACAACACTCTTTCCTCTGCCTTGAACACGCCTCTACCCAGAGCCGTTGGAGCTGCTCAAAGTTGATTGGTTCTCGACCAAAGGGGGCAGTTCCGCAGATTTCGGGAACTCAGAAATCCTTCTCAATGAGCAGTTGACCAGACCAGCAGCAAAAGCCTGAAGGCGTTGCGTCACTGGGAGGGCGTGCCAGGCTAAGTGTGACAAGAAATAGAAGTCAAGTGCATTGAGCTTACAGGGCCAGGGTCAAATCTGCCACCCGTACTACAACAACCTCAAGAATGACTGCAAATGTGTTGAATCTTCACCGGGTTTAAGAGTCAGAACGTACTGTATGTTTTTTCCGTGAAATTTGTTCACAATATAAAAGTGTAGACTTAATACAGTACTGTCGAATTAAGCGAAATCGTGAAATTCAATAACATTTTAGGCCGTATGTGTGTTTATCGTGGATCAATATAGCATCGACCGCAAAGCGACTGGTTTAGCCTTGCAGGGTCACGTATATCCCAAAGGACCTAAATTTGATGGATACATTAGTTAAACCAGATGCACAGATACTGTAGATTTACACACATATTTCTATAGATTGTATTATCCTTGGTGGACCCGATATGAGAGGAGAGTGAGATGGAGAGATCAGCTTGGGCTGCAGACTGTGGACACTGGTAAAGGCATTCTGAATGACAAGTGTGAGGCTCATAAATAGCCAGGAAAGCTGAAGCAGGCCAGAATCCCCTGCAGATTTAATCCAGTTCAGTCATTCTGTCCATACAAAAAGAATGTCCTGGCTTCAGTAAAGATGGATTGATGGGTCACTCCTGTGCTGTCCTCTCCATGCATTATTAAAGGTTCAGTCTGTGATTATGGGAAAATTCTGCCTGAGGGGAATTAGGAGGATGGCCTTTTGGCCCTTATTGTTATAGGACAGTGAAGAGGTGGACAGGAAACAAGTGGGAGAGAGAGATGGGGATCGAGACATGACCGCAGGCCCCGAGGGCACTCAGACCCGTACATGGTACTGTACGAGTGCTGTAGCCTGCTACGCCACAGTGCCCCCATTCAGAGAGTTCTGATGATGAGAGATGCCCTCAGGGGCTGTGTGGAGAGGGCGTGTCTGGACGCTGCTACTGGGTGGTGGAGCAGAGACATAATGGTCAGCCCTGGAATCAGGACCTCAGCAGCTTCAGCTCCTCTTTCTGGCACAACGGGAAATAAACGAATCCCTCTGGTGCACAACTCCAGAAAATAAGTGTGTACGAATCACAGGACAGGAACTTTGGCCTTCTACAGCATCTCTGACACAATGACCCTCCTGTCCAGACCACGTTCATGCACACAATCTACCCTGGGTTAGGTGAAGGATCAGCAGTGAAGCTCTTGTGTTCTCACTTGGGTATTGGTCTGATATGAGCCAGGCCAGGAGTCTGCTGCTTTGGGAACTGGGGTCAGTCCTCACAAATACATAGAGGAATATGAAGAGTAAATAGTGTAGTCTAAAAAAAGGAAAGTAGGGCATTGTACCTTTATACTGTATATATATTTCTAAAAAAAGTATTGAAAGTTTGCCTGAAGTTTGCTATCCACTATTACTACAAAATAGTGTTACTCTTTGCACCCACATAATGGTTTGTTTATAACGTTCTTGAATTTGCACATATTAGTTCTCTACACTGATAGGCTACAGACCAAGAAAACAAAAAACGTCTTTCTTCAGATGGTCCTGTCTGTCTTAGCTTAAATAAAAGGTTTGTTTACCATAGTGTGTCCTATTTTAATTGAGTTTCTTGAGTTTCCCCTTGGAGGTCAATAAAGTATCTATCTATCTATCTATCTAATCCTGCTTTATATTCAACATCCTCTGCCTTCCTTGGAAACACCTACGCACATCTAATTGAGCAAATCAAGATGTGAGCTACTTTCAAAACAGTCAAAACCCTCATGCATTTACACTGTAGCACAAAGCACCCCATGGCAGATGGCAGATGGCTGTTATGCATTATGTAACAAGCCACCACAATTTTGTATTGCACACCTTCTCTGGTGTGTATGCCAGTGCTCCACCTGTTCTGTCTAAGCAGCATATCCGACCAAATGTGTGCTCAATCACGCCCCTCGTCTGTATGAGTGCCTCTCATTTGTGTTTTATACATCCTCCCTTCCTTCCTTGGTCCTCGTCCTCACTGATCTACATAAAGAATGATGGGGTGGCAACAATGGGATAGTCTATCCAGCGTCAGTTATAGATTAGTGGGAACGAGCTTAGAGGACCGAGCATCGAGGATCGAGGCGGGATGTTGAGCGGCACCCTATGTGTGTGTACACAGTCGCATTTTTGTCGTGCTGCAGTTGTGAGGTTAATTTGAGTCTTTAACTGTTGTTTGTCAATATTTACCATAGAGACGCATGGAGGCACAGCTTGCATATAACTAATGACTTCATTCACAGTAATAAGCACAGAACGATGGCAGCAGCAGGTACACTACAGCTGTATAACCAATCAGCATAGGATCCCACTGTAATGGCATTACTAATAACTAACTCCTACAGCCCTCACCATAGCGACACCATTGGGTTACTCTATAAAGACATAAACAAATATACAAAAAATGTGTTGTTATTCTAGACACATTTGTCAATATCCTTACATGAAGAACAGATCATAATCTGTGACAAATTTATTCAGAAAACAATGAAATTCCAAAATGTTCACATACCTTTAGGCACTGCAATAGCACACACAATTACAAGAAAATACCTGACATACATTTACGTTGTTCCTTGCTAAATCTAAAATCAATTTCGAAAACACAAAAGATCATTGATTTAACAGTAATACAACATGAAACGATGAAGGTCTTTGAAGGCGGAGATCATCATGCATGCATGTGCATTCTATGGGTAGATATCCTATAGTTGAGCATTGACGCACATGACGTGTTGCTATGGAGTGTGCTTTCCAAAAGCATAGTTGCTAATAGCAACTACAGTACCTTGGTAGTGTTACTGCCAAATGTGAGCCTGTAGATTTTGAGTTGCACAACTTGCACCTGCACAAACACTTAGGCCTAAGCTTCACATTGTCACATACAGTATCACATTTTTAATTTTGGAAAATGAAAAAAATAACAGCAAATTTGTTACTCTTAATGAAATGTCACCAAAATACGACCAATATCAACACCATTTCTATAGGCTACTGTCTACATGTGACACACTTTGGCAGTGACATTCTTACCGATGATGCATCGCCATTAGCAACCATGGTGTTTTGAGAAACGGACCCCAGCCCGAAACTGACAAATCACTTTACTTCAGACACCATTAGATAAAATATACAAGTCTTCTTCTGAAAGGATTCTGGATCCCTTTACTTATAAAACAAATACATTGTAATAAAAATATAACTGAAATAAATAATATAATCGTTGTATCTGTATTGTATCTATAGCATGGTTATCCTATATTTGGCTTGCCTTTTTAATGCCATAATTATATGATCTTGTGCTTTAGATGAGGTAAGAATGATATTTCAAGAATTTGTCTGTGTGCGTTATCCCAAAACCCTGCATCCACCAGTAATAAACAAGTGGCTTTCTGCATTGCAGAAGTTACTTCACAATAGCACAGAAGTACGTACAGTACACAAAATATGCAGCAGTAAATATGGGTCATTCCACGCCAAATCAACCAGAGTCCACGCACTTGCGTCTCAAAAAAATCTGAAAATGCGTGCCTATGTTACCCAGGAGACACTATGTAAAATGTTTTTGTGCTAAGATCAATACTTTTCAAGTAACAGCCAGTTTTACTGGGGGAGGGGGTGTCAAATTTGTTCAGCCTCTTTTTTTGTCAAAGTTCACAAGTCCATTGCTCAAGAACTAAAATATGTAGGAGGCTCAAATTTTGCAGGCTGGTGCATAAATAGGAATAGTATGCAGTAAAATCACCACGAGTTGACTGGATGATCCTGCATGGTCATAGCAGTCCCTCAAAGTTGATAAAAATGTTATTGGAGTTCTTGGCTGGGCTCTGTTTAGGCTTACAGAAGACATATTTTTACTCAACATAGGCTCTTGATTTTTTTTTCTCTTATTGAGATCAGTAGAAACACTCTCAGAAAAAGCAATGAAGAGAAAATAAAATCCATCAGGGACTAAACAGCAGACCTCACAAGTTTGAAAAATAATTTTGGATCTCATATTCAGAGCACCCTAACACCTATGCACCAGCCTGCAAAATTTGAGCCTCCTACAGATTCTAGTTCTTGAGCAATGAGCTTGTGAACTTTGACAAAAAAAAGAGGCAGAACAAATTTGATACCCCCCTCCCCCCGTAAAACTGGCTGTTACTTGAAAAGTATTGACCTTAGCACAAAAACATTTTACAGAGTGTCTCCTAGGTAACATAGGCACACATGGTATTTTTTCCAGATTTTTTTGAGACGCAAGTGCGTGGACTCTGGTTGATTTGGCGTGGAATGACCCATATGCAAAATGAGTAATGTCCGCAACACTGCTTGAAGCTCACGCATTTAAAGTTTTCTAAAAAAAGGATTGGCAATGTTTTGACCCTGCTGGGAATTCTTCAGGCAAAAAAAAAAAATGCAGCGTCAGAGCAACACTGTCATAGCAACATCATTGACAGCAAAAGTCGAAATCAACATGATTTTCTTTGAAATTGGTCATTGTGATGCACCAGGGGTTTTGAAAGAAATGAGCACTGCAAGTAATAAACACCCCCATCTCCTTCACTGAGATTAGCGCATGAAGGAACGCCTCAGCCTCACTGAGCATATAGGGCTTCAGAACAGCAGGAAAAGCAGACCATTCCACCCCCATTACTCTTGATGCAGTATTATTAAAGTCCGGTCCCTTTCACCAATGACATCTGCTCTATTAGCAGGGGCGCGGAGCAGTCTTAGATCTGCTCTTGAATCTCAGGGCTTTGAGCTCGGCCCTGAAGCTGTGGTTGAGCCAGCAGTAGATGAACGGGTTGTAGCAGGTGCTGCTGGTGGCGAACCAGTGGAAGGAGAAGTAGATGACGTTGTTGGCCTGGATGACCTTGCTGGAGAGCAGCACCACGTAGCAGTTGAGGGGGAACCAGCAGACGGCGAAGACGGCCACCACCAGCACCAGCATCTTGACCGTCATGCGCTTGCGCCGGCGGTGGGCCACGGACTGGGCCAGCGTCACGTCGCCGATGGTGTTGTGCACCCACACCTTCTTGGCGATGATGACGTACGCCACGGAGATGATGGACAGCGGAAGGACGTAGAGCAGCACGAAGGTGGCCAGGTCCAGATACTTCCAGAAGAGGTCGGACGGGGCGGGGAAACTGGGAAAGCAGATGACGCGTACTTCACTGGTGAGAGAGAGAGAGAGAGAGAGAGAGAGAGAAGATAATATTCTGAATGTATTCAGTAACCTCTAAATCATGTGTAAAAACCATGTGTAAACATGAAACATGATCCAATCCACAGGGATACAGTGAAGTCACCTACAGTACATGACAAGAAGTGGAACAGACAGATGATACCGATAAACAGTACAGCAAGTAAGGAGGACAGAAAGGAAAAAGAAAAAGACACAAATGGATGTCTGACACAAAATGTCCGATGACATTTTATCAGTCCAGTGATTTCAGTATCATGTCTCCTCTCAATGGTAAACATTTACTTCTTTCATTCGTAAATCTAAATGTTGACTATTCTGCTTATTCTCAGGCCCTTTTGAATGTGGAATCTGATTATCTTTTATTAAGTCCCAGAGAGGAATCCTTCCCTGAGCTCACATTTATATAGACAAAAGGAATTAAAAGCAAACCACCGTGAACAGAGACACTGTGAACAATTACCTCAGCTTGGCATTCGGAGTCATTCCATATTCAAAGCGCAGCAGTGTCTGATAGATTGCATGTGGCAGGGAGAAGATGGAAGCCATTACCCAGATCACCGCAATCCACACCAGACCTTTCTCACGAGACATCCGCTGCTTCATAGGATGCATGATCAGCTGGTCCAACACACAGAGAGAAAGAGAGAGAGAGAGAGAGAGAGAGAGAGAGAGAGAGATTAGAGGCATTGCCTGATATTCATATATTCATTGGCTACGGTACAGTGGTTACCTTTTAATTGATTCCTTCAGAATATTTTTATCAGGTCCCAGAGGTTTAATTATAAGATGACATTTTCAGTAATCGTCTACTGCATATCAAGACTAACAGACTATAGATTAAACCTGATCAGCTGGGAATATGTCAAATTGATTCTGATATGTTGGCTTTGACAGTTTGTTTGCAGACATTACAGTACGTTCAAAATATACTGTAGACATTATCAATACAGTCATATTAACAAGTGTCCCTGGAACAGACTGCTGTGCATTATAGAGATAGTATCTGTTTTTTTGTCTGACTTTCATTATTCAACTACAATATCAACAGAGCGTTTGCAATTTCATTTAGTTTTTGCCCACTGTCTACAAACTAAAAACAAATGCTTAGACCAAAAAGCTTCAGTAGGCTTCTTGTAGTGTACCTTGAACACTGTACAACCACAGCTTACAGTAATCACATTTTCTGCTTTGCACATTGTTTGCAATTCTGCGACAAACTTGTTGCGAAAAACTCCACACAACAATTTCTTACATTAGACACATTGTTCAAAAGTGAAATCTTCTGTTATCATTGGGAAAGCAAACATTGGAAAGGGGCATGCAGAGGCAGTAAGTGGGGCCAGTTTAAGGGTGGATATGGCACATAAGGTGACATGTTCCCTGTTGCCTAGCCATCACCTACGATGACTTGTGGCCAGATCTGAACAGAAGGCAGGACCCAATTTTTTTATAAAACCTTCTGTTGCAGAAACTGTCAGTTGATAAGAAATTCTACATTTGAGTTCCACAGAAGACTGAGTCTGAGAAAAATGACAACAAAAACAAAAACACAATGACTGCTGATTGTTGAGTTTTGACATAATTACATAATAACAGTGCATAAGCAATACAGTAGGTACAGTTACACCCCTGAACTTAAATGCATTAAACATTTACCAAACAGTTTCAGAAGAGCAGCAAATAATTTTGTTGCAAACAGAGGTTTCAAATGCAGCTATTTACCAGGCTCTAGTACCGGTACTGGAACTAAAGACAATAACACAAAGGAGGCCAATCACTTCCTTACTGTCTGGCTGTGAATACCACAAACCAGACTAAACTAGAAAAGCACTCAGAGAGCACAAACCTCCACCAAGCAAAAACATAACCCCCTCCTGGATTCATATGGTGATACAGATCACTCCCAAAATCATTAATCGTTTCTTCCTTGGGTCATTTCAGACCTTCCCTGAAAATTTAATCGAAATCCATCCATAACATTTTGAGTTATCTTGTGAACAAACAAACAAACAGACAGGCAGACAGACAGACAAACAAACAAACCCTGATGAAAACATAACTTCCTTGGTGGAGGTAATCAATTCTTTATTCTGAAAGAATATCCCCAGGTTACCTGATGTCTGTCCACAGCAATGGCTCCCAGGGTCAGAGCAGACACATGCACAGAGCAATACTGCGCAAAGCGACTGATGTGGCACATCGCCCTGCCAAAAACCCAGGTGCTGTGGACGAACCGCACCTGCAGAATCAAAGCAAGCATTAATCTGTTTGCACGTATTCATAGCCATATAGTGGCAGCATACAGCACTTTGTGCTTTTATCTCAGAGAGACTGGAAATTCAGTGGAGGTTCCAAGTGAGCTGAGGTGATCCCAAAAGGTGATGTTAATGACGTTACAGTTTTTTTTTTTTTCTTCAGCGTTGCCGGTGTTCTGTCAACGGAACAGAACACCTGCAACCTAGTCGAGTGGAGCTGATACCATGCAGTGGATACCAAGCCACAAGTGTGCTCCACGTGGCTCTAACTGCTGGCATCAGTAGTGATGGCAATGACTCCAATCAAAGCCACTTGAACTCAAATCTACTTCAGATTATGAAAGTCAAACTAATCAAGTGCTATATTGCTTTCTGAAACAAACTGACAATTTAACAAGACACAAACACACAGAGAGAGAGAGAGAGAGAGAGAGGTTGGCAGTGTTAATTAACTGCGGCTTGCTGATTACTTGGATATGCATGTAGACCTCTATTTTACATAGCTATTATATACACAGAGCAAAACAAGAATAGGGCTAATTACAGAAAACAATCTTGCAGAATTGACATCATCTCTTGACATTTACTGCGAGCTTTGGGGCTTTGGTAACCCACACAGTGCTCATTACCCTCTCTCTTTGCAGAGTCTGGCCTAGATCCATTGGCAAATGTTTATTTCCTGGTTTGTGGACGCTTGTCTGAAGCTTGAATTCATAGCAGTTCAATCACTAACGTTTGGTAATGACAAACATGTATGATAACCACGGGGGACACAATGATAACGGTAGGCTTGAAACTTAAATGCAATCGCTCTTGTCTTGCTTTAGAAAGGCCGGGTCAATATGTGATTGCTGTTGACATTACATGTTTAGTCAATGTGAACATACAGCATTTCACAAAACAGGCTAATGTACTCCATTAATGACCCTCATCAACAATAGTGGTCCTTGGGATTTGCAAGCCATACAAGGCCACAAGAGGTATAAGTAAATATTTTGTGGAGATGTTCCCAAAAGGGATTCTAAAGTTTGTCTTTGTCATCACGTTCAAATATTGTGTCAATTAGTCCCTTTTTCTATTATGCAAATACAGTTGGTGTATCATGGCAACTTGGTGAGAATCTATTATATTTTGAACATTGTAATTACAGTACCTAAGGCTGACAGTGATCAAAAACGTATTTGAAGTAGCTTCATGCAAGGCTAGTGTGTTAGATATGTACATTTAAAAAACGAGGAGTTTCAGTCTTCATTTATTATGATGTGTTATAGCCTTCATATAGCTATGCCATTTCGTTTTCTTTTTTTCTGGTATCAGAAAGACTGTGGAAAAAATAAATGCAACAGTAAGAACCTAGACTAGACATATTTCACTGAGCTAACTTGTCATTTTTTTATTGAAATAAACACCTTGTGTACTGTTTTCTTCTCCAAATAGACAGTAGCCTACACTTTCTAGATCCATACTTACAAATAGCAACACATACAGACATGATCATCCCTATGAATAATGAATGACTGCTGATTTAACAATTGGGCAAAGGAATTTCAGACAGGTGTATCAGGGATTCAGACGTATGCAAGGAATCTCTACTCTGTGAGTAGATTATTTGTTTTCCTTTTGCAAAGAAGGTGTTAATGAAGACCAAGTGAATCTCAGTTTCAGCAGGTCAAAACAATCGAAAACTGTGTATTATTAACAAATTGCCAATATTAATTAATATAGTTTTCATTGACATCGTGCACAAATCGATGGATTTATTAGCCAGTAAGTGCATGACATATAGCTATCTTGTGTTATATGAGAACATTACACATTAAATTAGCTTTAATTCGACTTAGTACTTCACCCATCGTTCAAATTCGGCGCCGTCAGTAGGCGCGAGTAAAAGTATCTTGACTTACCAGAGTAAACGGAGTGTTCAGAAGGGTGATCATCAAATCGGCAATTGCCAAGTTCATTATGAACAAACTGGTGACCGAGTGCATCCTTTTGTTTTTGATGACAACATGACAAACCACGCTATTTCCGAAGAGGGATATAACGATAATCACCGAGTAGGCAACGATTAGGAGAGCTTTCATAGTCGGACTCTCGGACTCGGTTTCATCCTTTGCACCAGTGTCGTACTCATGTAGAGAAAAATTCCAGAACGTTGAGTGGTTTAGAATAACGTAAATTTGAGAAAAATATCCCGATGAATTATTTATAAAATCCATTTTCCAAAGTTAAGAAGAGCTCCACTAGCCTAGTAAGCCTTTGAGCAGCAGGGCAGTTCAACAACTGACAGGATGTCTGAAAATTGAAAACCACATTTGTGCGGCAATGTGTTGTCCACCAAAACCACTAGCGTAGCCAGAATTTACAAAGTGGGTGGGCACAGAGAAAATCAGGTGGGCCATGCCCATAACACAGCTGTTACCAAAACTAGACGTACCGCAAAGCAGCACAAAGTATGACCGCCGCTCAATCCTGCACATTCGCTCCGCAAAAATGAATCACGCGCTTGTCACTTGTTTTCGTCTCCTACTCCACTCCACTCCTCTGTGCGTAGCCTATATGTTCACATGTGAGTGAGTGAGTGAGTGTGTGTGTGTGTGTGTGTGTGTGTGTGTGTGTGTGTGTGTGTGTGTGTGTGTGTGTGTGTGTGTGTGTTTCTGCATGCGTGTACATGTTATTGTCAGCATTGACCATTTTTTAACATGGTGTCAGGATGCCTTTCTTGAATTGAATGCCTCAAAGACTAAGGACATGTGTATTGACTTTAGGCATAATGTCTGTAATACTGTCAAGACTAGCATAAAAGGCCAGGATATAGAGGTTGTTAAAGAGTACAAGGACTTAGGGTCTATTATTGATGATGATAAGCTGTGTTTTGAGCCAAATACTACTCTGCTCTGCAAGAAAGGCCAGCAGCGCCTGCATTGCCTTAGGAAGCTGGCCAAATTTAATGTGGACAAGACTCTGATGACACTTTTTTATAGGTCCTTTGTTGAGTCAGTTGTCACCATCTCCTTAGTCTGCTGGTATGGGTCTATCTCTGTGAAACAAAAAAAACCTCCCTTTCCAAGATCATTAAAACGAGCAGCAGTATCACAGGTTCCAAGCAGAAAGGCCTGGATGAACTTTATCAGAGGCAGGTTCTGAGAAAGGTTGATTCTATCCTGTCAGGTAGTTTTCATCCCTTACAGACTGAATTTCAGATGTTGCCATCTGGATTACGCTTCAAACTCCCCAACTTCAAAACAAACAGATATAAACATTATTTTGTTCCGTCAGCCATTTTACTTCTTAACTAAAAAAAACATAGGTAACCCCCCCCTCTCCCACTCATACTTTTGGATATGATGAGCCTTTTATTTATTTATTTATTTTATCTTATTTGTATTGTTTTTTTTAACTATGGCTGCAAGGTAGGCAACCTCTTAAACTGTGTGTGTGTGTGTGTGTGTGTGTGTGTGTGTGTGTGTGTGATTATGTGATCCGTACTGTACTTGCTGCACAACAAATTGCCCCATTGGGGGACAAATAAAGTTACTTACTTACTTACTGTTTATGTGTGTGTGTGCATGCAGGTGCGCGCCTATGCCTTCTGTGTGTGTCTTTGTGTGTGTGTGTCTTTGTGTGTGTGTGTGTGTGTGTGTGTGTGTGTGTGTGTGTGTGTGTGTGGTGTGTGTGTGTGTGTGTGTGTGTGTGTTTCTGCATGCATGCGTGTACATGTTTGTGTGTGTGTGTGTGTGTGTGTGTGTGTTTCTGCATGCATGCGTGTACATGTTTATGTGTGTGTGTGCATGCAGGTGCGCGCCTATGCCTTCTGTGTGTGAATGTGTGTGTCTTTGTGTGTGTTTGTGTTTATGTGTGTGTGTGTGTGTGTGTGTGTGTGTGTGTGTGTGTGTGTGTGTGTATGTACATGCATGTGTGTGAGTGTGTGCATACCTGTGTGTACATACACTTCGGTCATAATAAGCCGATAAGAAGGGGCCACACCTGAGCTCGGCTCGGCTCGGCCTCTTAGTTCCAGTGAAAGGAACTCTGAATGCTCCAGCGTTAACCAAGAGATTTTAGACAATTACAGGCTCCCAACTTTGTGGAACAGTTTGGGGACGGCCACCTCCTGTTCTAACATGACTGTGTACCAGTGCACCAAGCAAGGTCCATATAGACATGTCACATGGATGACAGAGTTTGGTGTGGATGAACTTGACTGGCCTACACAGAGTCCTGACTTCAACCCAATACAACACGTCCAACATCAGCGTGTGACTTCACTAATGCACTTCTGAAAGAATTGTCAAAATGCCCATAATAACACACTCCTATAAACCTTGTGGAAAGCCTTCCCAGAGCCTGTTATAGCGGCAAAGGGTGGACCAATGTCAAATTAAATTAAGACCTACTGTATGTATTAAGAATAGGATGTGACTGAAGTTCATATGGGGGTCAAGGCAGGTATTCCAATACTTAAGGCAATAAAGAGTAATGAATATATTGAAATGTATTTTTACATTATGGGACAATATTTACATATATTTTAAAAAATAGGTCTATATTGTTTGGGACAATTTCGAATATGTAGGCCTACTTATATTTCAAAATAAGAAATAATATAAATATATGGAAGTATATTTCAAATATATATGTTTTGTGTATGGAAACTAATGCTTGGATACACCACAATAACTCACACCTTATGTATAATCCCAAGCAATGTTACAAGCATCTCTAGAAACAGATGGAGATCAGATGATAATGTTGGTTGCTATGGTGGTTGCTAGGTTGACATGGTGGTGATTGGCAGGCGATTAGTGTAGCCTAATTATGTCGCTGAGCAGCGAATGGATTTTACACAGTAAGTTGGTCATGGACTTGGTCAAGCGTAGGAACATTGTAACACCCTCTTAATGTGGCAAGTTTTGTGTCATTTGGCTCATGGGGGACCATACGATAAATTAATATATGTGTACATTTAATGACTGTACACTACGCACACACATGCAGGCACCCACCCACCCACCCACCCACGTATGCACATACAGTACAAAGATACATGCATGTACCTGCACGCACACACACACACACACACACACACACACACTCAGAAGTGAACATGCACACAGACAAACTAATAAAACACACACACAAATGCAGGCAAGCAGACATACACACACATCCCATTACCCCAAGAGATAATGTTTCTTTTTTGAAGTAAATACTTGGCCCACATTTTGAAATGCACACATAAATGAATGTTGTAGTTGTGCCCTATGCTTACTGTTCATTTTCAGCAAGTCCAAATACGATGTATCAGTGCAGCCTAACTTACTGTACTGTATGTTCCCAACCACTGTGATGGGGGACAGAGGACGGAGCTTCATGCCAAACTGGTATACTCTTCATCCATGGCTTGAGTATTCGGTCATGTTGGACTCTACTATTGCTATGCATTTGGACATTTTAGCACACCAAATGACCCAGACACTGTTTATGTTGCTGGATTTAGAAACTGGACTGGGCTTGAGTATTCGGGCATGTTGGACTCTACCTATTACTATGCATGTGGACAAGGGCACTTCAGCTGTGGACTGGTCGGGGAACCGGTAACCCTCCGGTCACAAGCCCGAAACCCTAACCAGTAGGCCACGGCTGCCCCAACTATGCAACAGCCCATGAAAGCTCTGCTGCGAAAAGACTGTCAGCTGCCTTGGACTGAGTCATGTGCAGTCGAGTCGAGTCAAGCGCATAGCCCTGCCCTTAGTGTTGTTCGATCCCAGCAAGCCTACAATAAGTCTCTACAGATGCTTCAGACTATGGAGTAGGTGCCGTCTCAGCTGGACAGTAATGCATGGTGCAGAACACACTGTTGCTTTTGCATCTCGCAGTCTGTCTGATGCTGAGAGGAAATACTCCATCCAAGAGAAGGAGGAGTTGGCCTGCGTGTGGGCTGCAGCACACTCGACTGTGCTGATACTCATCAAGCTCTTATGACATTGTTGACAACCAAGGGGGATAACCGTGCTGGATTTCGAATAGCCAGATGGTCAGCCCGCTTGATGGAGCTTGATTATGATATTAAATATAGAACTGGTTCCTTGAATCATGTGGCTGACTGCCTATCAAGGCTCCCGCTTCCTGAGACAGACACTCCATGTACAGAAGAGTTGCAGCCATCCTCACTGAGGGACACTTTCAATCACAGTGCCCTACCTGTGTGGCGATATCAAAGCTACATGCGCAGGTACAGAAAGACTGGCCCTTATGTAAAGCAACTTTGGAACCTGAATTAATGCCATTCTATTCAATTCGACATTAACTTGTAGTCGTGAATGAATGCATCATCGGAGGTACTCATCAAGGCCATAGCGTAGCCATTACATTACATTACATTACATTGAATTTGGCTGGCGCTTTTTAACCAATGCGACTTACAACATGGTAAAAACATGTTTTAAGCTTTTAAGAGCAATTCTGATAACAAATATAGCTGCAAGCAGCAATGTGGGGGCCAAGCAGGCAAGTCAAAAGGCCAGAGTTGCCACGTTAACTCAATGCTGTTCAGTCAGGTATGTAGTTTTAAGCAGTCACAGGAATTTTGATGTCAAACAACCCAAGATTGGCCGAGATGCAAGCTCACTTCCTGTTCGGCGGCATTGCCGCCAATTTCGATTGGCTGTTGCGGGCGAACGGCTTGAGACATCGTTCCGAAAAAGCAAGGTCTATGTTACAGTCGGGCTGAAGATCATCCGTGTGAAGTTTCGTGCAGATCGGATAAATTTTGCGACCTGTGGAAATGTTTAAGGGGTTTTGATTAAATCCAATATGGCGGCCGAACCAATTACGTTGATGTCATAAGTTGCCATCTGTCGACGTAAGGATCTCCCACAGTATTACTAGACACCACTAGTACATTGTAACTCTAAGCACAACAACAGCTACAGGCAAAAAGGCATGTTTCTGAATAACAGCGCCCCCTAGAAGTCAAAGGTCACCATCTTTCTTGAGCGTCCTCCTGATGGGGTCACAAGTCCATGTACCAAGTTTGGTTTTGATACATGCAAGGGTTGCTGAGATATGAGCTCACTTCCTGTTTGGCGGTGGCGCCGCAGAATTTGATTTGGTCGCAGTTATGGGCGAACGGTAATAGTTCCGAAGACAAAAAGCAATGTGTGTAAAACGCATTGTCTGAAGATGATGTGTGTCATATTTGGTGTCAATCGGACAAAATTTGTGATCTGTGAAGCTTTAGTTTCACTTTGGCTAAAATCCAAAATGGCGGAAAATCCATCATGGCGGAAAATGACGTCATAGGGTGCGTTGGACTCGGGCATGTTCAAGGATTCGGTAACAATACCTGATTTTTGAAAATTGGACCAACGGGTCAAAAGTTACGTGCATAAACGTACGTCCAAGTTTGGCCTGTTGGTGGCGCTAGAGTGTATGAGGTGCCGACATGAAAGACAGCTTCGCTGCATGAATGACAGCTTCGCCGCTTGGCCCCCAATTTTACAACAAGAAACAACAACCACAATAAGTGCATCAGTGAGTGCATCAGTGAGTGCAATACGTGCATCAATGAGTGCAATTGTCCGTAGTGGGAGCTGCAGCTGGGAATGAGGGCCTCCTACTTGTCCCTGTTAGGTTGCCATGGTTGTGGACACCTCAAAGGGCACAATAATGGTGGTAGCCTACGTCAAGGATCAGCAAGGAGCAAGGGGAGGCAAAGATCCTTCATTACTAGCTACCCTCTCTGAGGGGGGTGTGGCTGGGTATGCCCCGTCCTTCGTGTCCCTGGTCGTGGCCACCTCAACAGGCGCTGTTACAGTTTTATAACAAATATATTTTATATAAATATATTAAATAAAAAATATAATACATATTTATTAAGCAAACAATATTACAGCAACACAGTATGAAAGATAAAGGTTTTCATGTGTACTTTTACTTCATTTAGATTAAATATAAGTCATTTAGAAAATAATGAAATAATTGTAGAAACTTCTCTCCCTCTATTCTTTGGCTACTGTAATGACAGACTGAAAACACATAGGCCAATAGCAGCAACAACAACAAAAACATAGGGGCGGTTCTCAACTGTGCTCTGAATGGCACTAATGTAAGGTGTATGTCTGTCCAAAACTGTGTAAGTTGCAGGAAGTTCATAGCCTGGCAAGCCAAACTATACAGAAATGTAGTCTGGGGTCGGACCACAGAGCTGAAGCCTGTGGGTGGGATGAACCAGTGTCTTTCAAACTACTCTGCAAGTAATAGGCCAGCACTTAATTGTGACCAATTGTAGCCAGTCGCCAAAATGGCTAATATCCTTCTTTAAAACGAATGACTTGAGTTCTTCTCTCTGCTCAACCTTCAAAGAAAAGCCAAAGTCTATAACTCTTCCAAAGCCGATTCAAGCGAGCTCGCTTCGTTAGCCTCATCCATCTTTCGTTGTTCTCTGTGGTTGTTGCAACACGGTCTCACACCCAACTCGTCGAACGAGGATGCATGGTCAAACCCCTTGGCGTCAATATCGGAAGCCGAAGGTGCCTCGCAGCTCTGTCATCACCGTGCTAAGGCGAGCTCAAGGACTGTACACAGATAGAGCGTTCTGATTTGACAGGCTGGCCTGTTGTCGAACGCAGGCTTGGCCTTAACGGTGCGACCAACTTCGAATAATCCCGGAAGTAGAAACACGAATTGAGCTGGTGAATCAACACTCTGCTAACTCCCATGGACAGCCATAGATTGCAGATTTTTGCGATCCCATAACTTCATGTAACATGTACCCTGTATCGCCCTTACAGCTTCTATATATTCTATTGGGTATCGAAGGCAAAACTAATTCACGTCTTCCCCGTATATGACGTTGGTTTCCCGTAAAGAAGTATAGTTAGCATGTCGGTTGGAGGGACGTTCAACGTCGCATTTCCCGGCCGTAATGTTTGGATAACAAGCTCAGTGAATTGGCTGTTAGAGCTCAGTCCAGCCTGCACGAAAACCGTGACGGAAAGTCATTCGCAGATCTTTGGTACACCTGGTGACGCCCCTGATGTTAGCCATCCTGCACATTGCTGTAACTCGTCTGATAGACGTTCGTTTTTAATATTATTATTATGTTTACTTGCCTCTAGGTAATGATTGCCCTATCAAACAGTAGGCTACGCTTTTCACTGATCTTGCGAATGACTTTCCGTCATGGTTTTCGTGCAGGCTACCTGTTTACTACTGTTGACTACTGTACTTGTAGACTTAATGGAACAAGTTCATGGAAAACGAATGTGCAGAACGTTTCGATAATCTATCCTACAGAGCCGTTACGTGAGTAAGTTTATCTCTTTATTATCCAAATGAACGGTCTTAAAGTTAGTGAGTTACAGAGGCTGGCAGTCAGTCCGACAGAGGGGGGAAGCATGGAACACTGACTCCATAAGGAACGCCAGGTTAGCGTTAGTAACAATATTGCAGTTGTGACTGTGGGTCTGGCTTGTCAGGCTAAGTTGTGACTGCTTAGCCTAGAAATCTAGACGCCCTAGCGCCAGGTAATCATGTCAGGCTAGTGGCTGCTGACTGTGGCATTCAATTCGAACCTTATAAAAAAAACTCTGTGGCGATTTTCATCATTTTGTAAGGCACGGAGATCCGGGGCTATCCCCAAGACATCCGGGACCAGGGCTCTAGCCCCGAATGCCCAGGTCTAACAACGCTACTGGCTAACGTCACGAAGTGAGTCTGCGCAGTACGATGGAAAGTAAACGGAATTTTGTTTCAGCCCCCCCCCATTGAGAACAACGTCTGTTTGTCCATTTCGTTTAGGTCTATGGGTGCGACCAAAGCCATCGATATCTCAAAGTTGCGACAGCCGTTGACTTCCATGTTAAAGCCAGATTAGAGCGGTCACGTGGTTAGTGGGTAGACTCAGTAGTTCCCTCGGTCCCTGGTTTACTACGGGATTGACAGCAGCGATCGCATTAATATTTACGGTGAATACTCGATGAAAATGACTATAAACTGCATTTCCACATACATATACATTACTCAATGAAAATGCATTATTATGCACACGACTATAAGTCATGTAGAAAAGTCGTATTATATTCATTCATTCTCAATGGAATAGTTCCCGGAAGTGCCGCCATTGTTTGTTCACGGGAGTCAACGGTAGTGTCGCAACTTTGAGATATCGATGGCTTTGGGTGCGACCCTAGACCATCCTGCTAGGCAAAAAATATTATAGGGTGCGTCTAGATTTCTAGGCTAGGAAGTTCACACATAACGTGAATGTCGCAGCTGTCAGATGGAGGAAATGTATGAAGGTATATTTGGTGCAAAAGTCACGAGCACATTTAACTGCAGATGTCGCATTTGCACACTAAAGTCACAAATGTGTAACTGTAAATTTGAAGTTGTACATATTTTTTTCATACCTTGTTAACACAAAACAGGGCTACGGGTTCACAAATCCGTTTTAAAAGTTTACAAAATCGTTTTACAGATACACAAATCCTAACCTGTGCATCTCAAGCTCCTGGCCTCATCCCCTCGAGACTTTTGCCCCATTTACACTGCAACGATATGAAGGTATTTTTGGTGCAAAAGTCACGAGCACATTTAACTGCAGATTTTGCATTCGCACGCTAAAGTCACAAATGTGTAACCGTAAATTTGAAGTTGTACATATTTTTTCATACCTTGTTGACACAAAACAGGGCTACGGGTTCACAAATCCGTTTTACAAGTTTACAAAATCATTTTACAGATACACAAATCCTAGCCTGTGCATCTCAAGTTCCTGGCCTCATCCCCTCAAGACTTTTGCCCCATTTACACTGCAACGATTGGGGCAAAACACATTCGCACATCCGTGTTTCATAATCTGAGAACATGCACAACATTCGTGCATTTGTAAACCCAAATGTGAACTAATGCAACAGAAGTTGTGCATCTGTGAAATATTTTCTCATTCATATTTTTGTTTGTTTTGATGTAATGTTCGTTTTATTCTGTTAATTTTTTGTATTTATTTGTTTAGATGAATGTTTTTATTCGTTAATTAACGATATTTTCGATAGTCTTGCGCTTTTGTTAGTCCTTATTTTGCTGCTTCAAGTTGGCTGATGCCACAAGTGAAAGTCCTTAAAGACCGCTGACGATTTTTGCCCTGGGCCTCTCACATCCTCCATCCGTGCGCTGCACTTCATCGTCTGATCAGAACATCTGAGCTGAGGACCATGGCTACCAAACGCGGGCGGGCGGGCGATAGCCTACCAACTGTGGGCGATGCTGCCGACTGCCGAGCTGCTGCCTGGACTGAGTCTGTCTGAATCGAGCAGCGCGTAACGTTGGAGGCCAGGGACAAAATGTTGCTAACCTGCAGGGTCGCTCTCGACTTCAAGCTGCTCGGTGCATCTGCTGCTTGTGCCTCTGCTTCTGGTGCTCTCCAGACGGCCTGCCTAGCGACTGAATTCCGCCGGGTTGGTCTGATCAGCTACGGGATGTGCATCATCTATTGCCCTGGGACTTTTATCGGCCGTCTACTGATGCAGTCATTTGGACTAATAAGTTGGCGTGGACTTTTCTGATTTAGTTTGCTTTTATTATTTATTTGATCTGTGTTTGTTTTTGTCCGTCTTGTAATGTCTTGGTGTCTTGGAGTCACGGGTACGCTGGCGATTACGCCGCTCCGTCCGGCATCTTTTGTCTTGTGCCAACTTTGTCTTTTGAGTGTTTGTCTGTGTTGTTTTTATTATTTGTTGATTTTTGTCTGATGTCTGTGTTTGTATGTCTTGTCCCACGGGTACGCTGGCTAGTACGCCGCTCCGTACGGCATTTCTTTATGTAGCGATTTGTTATTTTTTAAATTTGTTTGTTTGTCTTGGTGTCACGCTTGGTGGGCACGCTGGCGACTACGCCGCTCCGTCTAGCCTCTGTTGTCTTATGTACCCTATGTTTCTTGTTTGTCTGACTATTTGTTTTACAGCACTTTGGTCAACTGTGGTTGTTTTTTAAAGTGCTATATAAATAAATTGACATTGACATTGACAATTGACATTGACATAAAATTCTATAGATCGCTGTGATCATTGAGCATTTTCTTGCACGACTACAAGTCATTTTTTTTGTTTGGCCTTTTATGCCTTTAATGATAGGATAGTGGAGAAGAGACAGGAAGTGAGTGGGAGAGAGCGATGGGGTGGGATCCGGGAAAAGAAACACAGGACGGGAATCGAACCCGGGTCACTGGTGTGTTGTGCAGGTGCCCCAATCAGTTGCACCACTGCTAGTGCACCAACTGAGTTTTAAGAGAAACATTTTTGTGTGGGTAAAAAGATTACTTAGATGGTGAGTTGTACTTTATCTTCCAACACGTATGGTGAACTCATGTCAATTCCTCATGATTCATGATATATTAAGGCATTAAGTAATGCACAAATTAATCATGAATTCATGTATGAATTCATGATGATTCATGTACCCTTACCATAAAGTGTTACCAAAAATATATATTTTAGCGCATTTAACATGCACACACATCGATACATAAAACAAAAGATGCTGAACGGAGCGGCATAGTCGCCAGCAGCGTACCCGTGACAACAGGACATAAATAACAATTGACAAAATAACAAGATGACACAAGACAAAAGATGCAGGACGGCGCAACGTAATCGCCAACGTGGCCTACCCGTGACACCAAGACATACAAGACAGACAACAACCAAAAATCAAGTAAGTAATAAAACAAACAAAACCAGAAAGGTCCACGTTAACTTAGTCCAATTGACTGCATCCAAGTCAGACGGCTGAGAAAAGTCCCAGCGCAATGATGACACACAGCTTTGTACCAGACCAACCCGGAGGATTCAACGCTAGGCAGGCCGGCTGGAGAGCACCAGAAGAACAAGCAGCAGAAGCACGTAACAGTCCGAAGTCGTGGGCGACCCTGCAGATCAGCAACTCAGTGGACCCCACAGCGACAGTTTGTTTTTAGCTTCTAACGTTAGCATCTGCTCGATCCAGACTCAAGGCAGCAGGGCATGGCAGCTCGCAGGCCACCAGAAGCTTGACAGTCGCAGTAGCAGCACATCGCACGCAGTTGCTAGCTAGGTCCTCAGCTGTCCTGACCAGACGGTGAAGTGCAGTGCTGCTCACGGATGGAGGATGTGAGAGGCCCAAGGCAAAAGCTAGCCATCGTCAGCGGTCTTCAACCCAATGGACTTAGGTTAACATTCACTCGTTATGGCATCAGCCAGCTTAGGCAGACGAATAAAGACTAAGAAAAGTACAAGACTATCGAAAATAGTGTAAATAAAGAGTGAAAAACATTTGACAAGGCAAATAAATAAAATAAAGAACAGAATAAAACAAACATTACATAAAAACGGGGTGACTCGCGTCCCTGTTATGTAACAGCATAGAGTTGCCATAGCAACACCAGCCCACTGCTTGGCCCCCTCATTGCTGCTTGCAGTTATATTTATTCTTTTCTTCCATTTCCGAGTGTAATGACGCACTTTAAGCTTTTTAGGCCTTTGGTACAGCCTCAATATCACAGGCCCTCAATCATAATTATCATCAGGCATGGGATTCTTTTCAGTTCTTTTCATTCCATTCATTTTTCCATATACGCCAAGCACACCCAGAGTGTTTCTCAAAAGAGGCCATTTTCGTTAGTCTTCCAATAGACGACCATTTCAGACAAAGTCACTGAAGCATTCAGTAATGCTGACATCACTTTTGTATGGAACCCCATAGGTGTCATTGGCAGACATGTGTGATGTGTCATTTTACTAAACTAGATGTACCGCAAAGCAATACACAATTGGTGTTTCTCAAAGTCAAGAGCTCGTCCTTGATAGAATGCTTTCTTTCAAGTCGAGTGCTAGAGAGACAAAGCTACACACCTTCCCAGTACCCTCTCCAGCCGTCAAGATCACATGCAATGGAACAGCCTAGCGAGTGTGGAAGTGCACGTCAATTGTGCACGGTTCCGGCTGCGCGCTTAATTAGAACCGTGGAAATTGTGCTGCTTTTACAGGAGTTCCGACAACTGCGGCTGCACTTTCCTCTAAATAAACTTTTTGGAGTAGCCTACAGTATTTCCACATTCAACTTGGTCTTCACATATCACAATCCGTAGTTTATAATTATGTTAGTGTCAATGGAAACTTGGAAAGTTATACCGGTAATTGGCAACAGCAACAGTAATGTTAAACTTCTACAAAGTTCGTAGGCTATTGGGCGAAGTTCTGAGATAAATGAATAACAAGTCTATCACAACTTGTTCATGCACATTGACATATGCATTTATGATGAATATGCACAATAACTTGATATAAATGCCTGAGCAAATATACGATGGCATTAACAAAACACTTGATAAATCATATTTAGCCTACATTAACACGCACTGCTTCTTTGCATCTACTTTCCATCTCCCTCTCTCTCTTTTTTTTTAAACCGCACGGTCAGAAAATTTCTAATTGTTCATACGCAAAGGATTGTGGGTTATTTCTTCACTCCGAGGATCCATCGATGCATCCTCCAAAATTCTCCGAAATTCTCAGAACGAAGGACTCAGTACTTGCTAGAATTTGAAAGCATCCTTGACAGTGCTTGACGAGATTTGATGACGTAACGTCCTTGAAAAAGTGGCTTGGAAGGAGCAATCCTTGACTTTGAGAAGCACCCAATATGACCGCCGCTCAGTCCTGCACATTCTCTCAGCAAATATCAATCACGCATTTGTTTCCATCGCCTATCCCCTATTGCAACTTTTATGTATGTAAATGACTGTGTGCATGTGTGCGCTCGCTTTTGTGTATGAGTGCTTCTATGTCTATAAGTGTGGGTGTGTGTGTCTGCTTGTGTGTGTGTTTTATGTGTCTTTATGTGTATATGTTCACCGTGTTCTCTGCCGTCACTGTCACTCCAATATCAGATCACACACACACACACACACACACGGGCACACAGGCTATAGTACATCACACACACACACACACACACACACACTCAGCTCCGATGGTCTCACACAGTGCTGCATCTTAGAAAACGTATTCAAAGATGTGTGTGTGTGTGTGTGTGTGTATGACCGTAGTATCCAGCACTCAGAGCAACCATTCTCTTTTAAAACATATATATTTGGAAACTGGTTGATTAAAGGTTTCTAATGGTGTCACTTATATGTTTCTAGGACAAAAACTAGCAGAGATTGAGATGTGTGTTTGGAACAGTTTTTCAAATCCCCAGGGGGGGATTTAGACTCCAGAGGGTTAATACCACCATCTACAGGCCGATGGGTATAGAGTCCTGAATGGACACATAAATCCATTTATTTTATAGCCCTCCATGGATGAAATTCCACAAAACTTGGCATACTCCCAGAGGGTGTCAGGTTAATCATACACATGAAATATGGTGCAGTTCATAACATCTTATCTGAAGATAGGGGCAATAAAAGCAATATTACAGTACATTGCATTTTCAATTTTTACCGTGGGGGTTCAAATCACAAATGACAGGTTATAAGCTAAGTTGATGCAAGCTCTTGAGACCAACATACCATAAACATTTTGTCATCCTTGGCGCCACGGTTCAGGTAGGGCTTCGGGCAGGGCCAGCGCGGGGATGGAGTGACCCCGGGGACGAAACGAACATTTTACACAGAAGTCTACTAGGGCTACATGCCCACCAAGTTTCATGTGCTCTGGTGTTACGGTGTCCCGGGAATCGTTGACGGAAAATGACGGGGAAAAAAGAATAACATAAATAAATAAATAATAATAAAAAAACTTTGACAACAACTATATGATCGCTTCGCTAGCTATGCTAGCGGCGGTCATAATAAAAGCAGATTATACTTGTCAAAATGTGATTTATAAAAGCAGTGAAAAGAGAAGTATCTGAAGAGGTTGAATACTTTTGTAGGCTCTGTATGCACCACATGTAGGGCTAGCATGTAAGGTTAGCAGCTACTGGTTCTCTTCTGTGTAGAAATCTTCTTCTGTATAAGTAGAATGTTTCAACTTATCAGCCTGTACAGAAACATCCTACAGACTGACAACAACAAAGACATACAGTACCATACCCTTCTAAGATGAGATGGGAATATGGATCCCATGCTATAATAGATCCCTCTAGCCTCAGGTGAAGATTCATTGACAACAGTTGACTACAGCAATAATCATGTAATTTTGACGTTTATCACATTCATAACATTCTGTGGGGCAAATCAGTTCAATGGTTCATCATTATAGCAAACTGAACTGCAAATAAAAAATAGCAATTGAATAAAATACAGATAAAAAAACAGAAATGGAAAGATTCTCAACTAACTACACAGGTGAGAGATTTTAATTGAATTCAGCCATTGTAGGGAGCCAGTGGAGCCATGTGTCTGATTTTGGCTGATTGAGGTGTGCTGCACCATTCTGAATCAGTTGTAATGATCATACATCATACATACTACCTGGGTGTGCGGCATAGGTAATCACCAGCACGTAACTTCCCCTTTGAGCAGACACAAAGGAGACACTCTCCCAGATTGTTGGGTACGCAAGTTTCTCGTCGCTGGTCTGTGCAAGCCATGCAGTATGCTGGCTTGGTTTCGAACAACCCCCTCGCTGTGGTTTGGAGTGTCGTCTGTCCTCCTTCCTCCGGTGTCCTTGTGACTATCAAGGTGAACACTGAACGCGGAGGTATAAGGCCTCTTACAATAACAGCTTACGGCCATATGTCTGATTGCAGCATTCATTTGCCACGGTTACTCTGGGCCTAAAGGCCCGATCACATTATAGACGGCATGCGCTGCGCCCACCGCTAGGTTGCTCTTGGTTGAGATAACGTTCTACGATTTTTGTTGCTGTTACCGCTCCTATTTCTATGGTTACTGCTGGGCTTCGCGCAAAAGACCATTCACTTACAGCGCGCCGCGGTCAAAGTTCAACATATTTCAACTTTGACCGCGGTACGCGCAACAGCGGCAAAGCGGCAAAATGCCGCCGACGCTGCGCTTTGCTGAGCACAGCGGCAGACCCGTTATTGCGCTCTCAACCCATTGAAATGAATGGGTTTCATAGCGCATGCCGCCTGTAATGTGATCGGGCCTTAACTCCTTGGCCCCCTCATTGCAGCTATATTTATGTCAATTGCAGTTTCAGTAATTAGGTTAATTAATATGTATACCAATTAGCCTAATTACTAGGCTGCTCCAGAATGCATTACATGTGTGATGTAAGCAGGATGCTTTTGTTCTTTTGAATGGCTATTAAAATGAGGATTAACATTCAAAACACTTTGCAAACAAGACCTTTATGTAATCTCTTGGGGAAAATATAGGCTAAATATTAACTGCTGATTCGATCAATTCAAAGATCAGAGCAGAGCAAGCTATTACCCTTAATGGACATTTATGCACAATTCCATACAGTGGTTGTTCTATACTAGTATTTTAGTGAAATATGATCAAAAATGTAGGTTGGCTGAGCTGAAACATCTCTTTATTCAGAGTGTCATTTAAGAGATGAGCAAGGAGCGGCACTCCATCACACTTCCTGTGGGTGGAAACAACTTCTGACAGAGCAGCTGAGCAAAGTTGCATCGAGGAAGGAGCCATAGCTCTATTGGTATTAGAGATATGGAGGCTGGAATAAAAATGAAAACCATCTTCCATACAGTAGCTTTGCCGGTGGAATCAGTGTGTAACAACAGGTAACCTTTGAACCGCTATCAAGACCTCTGAAGCTTGATTGGAGTGCCTGAGCTCTTGTGCAGGAACACGTTACATTTGAAATCTTGCAACACATCTACAGTGCACTGGTAACAGCACAACCCCAGTGATTGGCTGTAGACAACCACAGAAGTAAAGATAGACATCTATAAATGGATGTTCAGCATTCCATTATCGCATCATCACAAGCTTTAGATCGAAGGATATTAGTCTCAAGAAAACATAGGCCCCAAGAGAACTACCTGACAGCCAGTGATGTGGCTGTGGTTGTCTGAAGTTCATGCTGTGTAGCTGATTTGACCGATCTAGCATTGAAGTTCAAGGGAAATGATTCATCTCATTAATTTTTCACACTCAATCAGAATACCATTAGATTGTATTATGAAAGCAGTCATGCAATAAATGTGGCTATCCAAGAGTAAAGACCCACACAAAGGGCCCATGCATTGTGTAAGACATCATGAGCTAATGACACGTCAGTGACAGCAATGTGTAGAACATTAGAGGGGTTGACTTGTTACTTTTGATCATTTTAATACATTGAAATTAAAATACATAGCAATTCCAGTTGACATTAACTAATTGATCTTCTTACAACACAATTCTGAAAGCTGTAAGGAAAGATTGAAAGATATGTATTTAAATCAAGTGTGGCAAACACCAATTGTCGCCACACGTGTTCTCTCACAGTCAAGTGGTGATGAAAAATGTCCACTCTCTCTTTCTCTTCTGGGAGATTTCTTTCTTTCAGATGAAAAGTGACCCCTCTCTTGGGGTATTTGACAAACTGACACCCATTTATATCGAGTGTCCAACACAGCCTGTCAAATACACTAAGAGGAGGGCCTTCAGCAGATCCTGCAAGGACATGCGAAGTTAATCTAATAGACAGGGGAAAACAAGGAAAGAATAAACAAACAAACAAGTACAGAAATAAAATTAAATGACAGAAAAATATTCACATATTAAAACATTTGTGAATTGCAACATCCGCCTTCACAATGTAAGTTGTGTCATTCTTTTTATTTAACTAATAATGGTATAACAGAAGCACAGTTGAATACAGCCGTCCACCACATCACAGAGATCGATGTAGATGACCTGCAGCTAACATTTCTATCCATTCAAAGTAATTATGAAAGAAATTATAGAAATAGTACTATTAAAAGTGTACTTAGTATAAATAAAAGCCTACTGTTTTGTATAGCAGTACTATCACTCCAAACACTATATTTTGCTATACTATTACTGTACTATGGTATTTAGAGTAAAATATGTAAATTATGAGTATTTGAAACAATGCTGATCCACTGAACGTTCTTGTGAAAAGGTTCAGTTATAGTTAGAGTCTTCATTTCCATGTTTGCCTAGAAGTGTGCCATTTCAACAGGAAGTTAGATTCAGCACTCAGGCAAAACAAGATCTCTCTCTGCTAACAGTGTACTGATAATACAGGTTGAGTATCATTGATTCAACTTCAGTGCAACCTTGTAGTCTGAATTGATATGTCAAAGAATACAAGCCTGAGGTTCAACATGGACGTTTTTCGAAGAACTTCTGTCCTGAAAAAAAAAACGTGCTGAATTAAAACTCTTGTGTCAGAGGCGCGGAACATACAATACCTGAAGGCGATCAAGAGGCAAACTTGTGGACGGTCTTTTTCTTTTTTTTTTTTTGCTCGGCTGTGCTCCTCCAAGCTGTCAGAGTCCCCCCCACCCGAGCAAAGGCTCCCTCTCGCAGAGAGAGGCAGGAGAGACTATGCCTCTGACTCGTCATCTGATGATTATTAAGAGACGAGCGGCTGCAAAGAGGAAGCCAAAATGGGGAAGATAAGTGTTAGGCCAGCTAGCAGGAAATATCTGGAACCGAAGTGACAACATGTCATGGTTGTGAAATGCTGCAGGAGGCAGTTTGAATTGAGAGCCTTGAGTGCACTGGCTGTTCCATCGACTACAGCCCTTTATATGACACGTGTAATAAAGTTGTCTGTCAGCAGCAGAAGTGTGTAACAGCTAAAAGAGAAAAGGGTGAATTGAAAACATTTCTCACAAACCACTTAACATTTCTGGCATGTGTACTTCATGTTTTAAAACCAGTTCTATGTGCAATAGGGTACTCCTTTTTTCTACTTGTTTCAAAGTCATTGCAGGTACTTTCGCAAGAGGTTATGTGGAAGTCCTTACAATAAGTCCCATGAATACTGATAGAATAGATCAAACAATGTTGACTATAACTGTGTTGAATAACATATCTAGTGTGCGTACTAATGCAATGATGAATTATGGCCTAGATTTCAGTAGAAACACTCCTTGAACTGGGCTGCAGACGAAGATGTACCCCAAACATTACTAAGGCCTCTTCCTCATTGAGCCAGTGCAGAGAAGCTGCAAGTGTACACTGGATTTAGAATGGTGTCAAAGCCTCAAAGGACGCCTCTGACCATAACCAACTGTCAAATAAGCAGGTTTCTACTTTCAGTTAATCTGATGTGTTAAACCATTTGCACGTATAGTACTGACAGTACACAGGCACAATTCCCTGTCACCCCCTCTTCCTGACAACTGAACATGTATGTAAGTTACACGGTTTTTGAAGAACGGAAGTCTTGAATGTTAAAAAATAATTATGCACAATGAGAGGTCATCGTCATGCTTATCAACCACGCTAATTCAGATTACTCTGAAACAAGTGCTTCAAGAGGTTCAATTGTTTGAACCACCTTTCCATGGCCTGAGAATAATTTCGCATTGAACATTTTTGATTGTGTTTTATGTTGATTTAAAGGATTTGGACACATTTGTTCAGAATGAAAGCCACTAAAAAAGAAGTGTTCCCTCAGGATTACTATTTCATGGTCCACCAGCTTTATCTCCTACTCACTCAGAGACTGTCCTGCCTGACTGGTATCTGGTTTGCTGGTATGACGCATGCCACAGTCCTGTCTGATGCTGCTCAAAAGGGAGCAGCCGCAAGTGAACTAAAAACAGATAACATTGGCCACAAACTAGAAACACACATATGCCAGTATGGGTCTCTTAGATAGTTTTATCTGTGAGCCAAAAAAAGAAACAAAAAATTGGTTGCTCAATCGCAAAGACTTTTTAAAAAAGTGATTAATTACATAATAACATTTTAAATAATTTTCTGTATGTATGCATGTTTGTATGTTTTTGTTGAATGTTGTGTTTGTATGCTGCTGAAACACTGCAATTTCCCCTTGGGGATGAATAAAGTATTTCTATCTATTCTATCTTCTATCTATCTATTATACTATACAGTTCTCTATATTGGACTTATACTGGAGTTGGTGGTGGAGAGAATGATGCTGCACAAACTTTTCAATATATTGGACAATACCACTCATCCACTACACAATGTACTGGTAAAACAAAAAAGTATTTTCAGTTGGAGGCTACGCCAACTAAGCTGTAAGAAAGACAGATACAGAAATACTTTTTTACCTACTGCAATAGCACTTTATAATGACTCCCATCTGGGCAGAGAGATAGGAATAACATTTTAAATAATTTTCTGTATGTATGCATGTTTGTATGTTTTTGTTGAATGTTGTGTTTGTATGCTGCTGAAACACTGTAATTTCCCCTTGGAGATGAATAAAGTATATCTATCTATCTATCTATCTATCTATCTATCTATATTGCTACTTGTCCCTTCTCTATACTGGCTTTCTGCTTAATGCATGTTATCAGGGCTGACTTCACGCTTTCATGAGGGTCTGATTAAAAACTGACCTGGTGACCTGCCTATCTGTGGACATTTCATGCTGATAAGAGAGACATGCATGAAATTCTCTTATGTGATAAATGACTTGGGTATACACTCTAGCCCCAGCCAGAGCCCTGTGCAGTTGACATGCATTGAATGTCCCCTTGGGAATCAATAAAGTATCTCACTTATCTATCTATGTGTGTTGGTGGGCAATCCTATGTGTCTTCATGTCTGTTTGGACAGTTTAAGAACCAAATGGAGCATGGCCTGACATGTTGCAGTTCACTTCTCAATATTTATTTGAAAATAGTGCTATGGATGTGTCAATGTGGCTGTGAGCAGAGAGCAAACAGGAAGTGAGGACAGGCACATCTGAGGTGCTGTGGCCCTGCTGTGTCACTGTTCAGATGGCTATCTACCATGTGCAATGAAGTCAGTCACACAATGTCACACCATACACACGCACGCACACACGCACACACACACACACACACACACACACACACACACACACACACACACACACACACACACACACACACACACACACACACACACACATACACACACACACACACACACACACACACACACACATACTTCTTTATGCATGTTGTGTCACATGCATACAGTAATGGTGTACCATGGCTGTAATGTCCATGAGAAAGGTGCATCTATTGTGCATGCCAAATAGCCATGTTTATCTCCACGTAGAATTCATGTCTGACTGTCAAGTTCTTTTATCTTCAAAGAACACCATCCAACTATCCATTTATCCATCCAAAACAGCAACGTCTTCATTGGTCAACTTGTCAAAGGACATGTCTCGCTTCCCTTTCACTAATACCATTATGTAACTTAGCATAAGCCTAACATTAGCTTTTCATACTCTCCTGACCAGGGATGTACTGCAGTGGAGGCTAGAATTTCAGAAATTCATACAGATTATCCACCTCTCTTATTAGAGTGTATCCACCTCTCAAAATATTTTATTTTATTCACCAATTGCAACTTTTAACATTAAAAAATAACACTGTATTATGCACATTCACAGTGGCCCTCATTTATCAACCAAGCGTATGAAACCAGCATACATCTGAGCGCAGAAATCATCTTACGACGAGGCTCATGTGTGATTCATCAAACTTTCGTATCACTCCAATTCCAGCGTAAGAACGTGTGTTGATAAATGTGGCGGCTGGAAACAAGCGTGATTTAAATATCACGCCCCTATATGCTCGTTATCTTTTACTGTCTATGGTTATAATGGACTCGCCCCTAGAATTTTACGACATGAAGGTGCATTATACGTCCGAAAGAGATCATTAGTGATCTCGAGCCACAGTGACGTTCAGCTGAACCGTGTTCATTTTGACAGCTAGAGGCTGTCATCAAGGAAGGCGGGAAACTAGAACGATTTAAGCGCAACATACTTTCTTTTCGCAGAGAGAACGCATCATACATTCATTACAAAACCATACGACACTGACATTTGCCCTTTGAAAATAATTGAAAATATATAATTCATGAAAGTTGCGTTTGCCAAAGAGAAAGCGATCATCTTCTGTGGCTATCCTCAGAAATCAAATGTGTCAAAATAATACATCACAGCAAATAGGCTGCACATGTACAGGAAAGGTGTTATGTCCGAGATAGTCCATGAATGCAACTCCTCAACTTTCTAATCCACCGCCGATTTACTCCTGCACGGTGCTATGCCGCCTGAAAACCGACCACGTTCACATTGATAA
Source organism: Sardina pilchardus (assembly GCF_963854185.1). Lineage (NCBI taxonomy): Eukaryota > Metazoa > Chordata > Actinopteri > Clupeiformes > Clupeidae > Sardina > Sardina pilchardus. The sequence continues at coordinate 26,157,805 of NC_084998.1, forward strand.
ATGCCATACTTTGCGTGGAAACAAGCGTACGCCTGTTGTATGCCTGTTTTTGGTCGTATACACACGTTTCATAAATGAGGGCCACTATGTGCACTCATCAGCACTCTAGGACCATTATCACTGGTATCGTATATATACTCCACCATCATCAGACACGTTCTGAATGCCTGTATTAAAAATCCGACACCGCATGGCACAGTCCACCTCACCGAGATGACAGAATTCATAGTTACCCATGTCTGACATTTTACCACTGCATCTCCTGCTCCGGACACGTCACACGACACAGTCACTCCCAGGACCTCCACTGGCGTGAGGCTTTTATGGTTTACAGTGTCAGCTTTGGACACAAACGAAAAGCTATTTTCACCCTGTCAGTGCTCTTGCTTCCATTAGTTATTAATAGGGTGGTCCTTATCAAGTCAATCTTTTTTTTTTTTTTGGTATGCTGTATTTTCTTATATATAGGAACAATTTGAAGGGTTTAGCATGACACTTGGAGACTTCAGAAGGACCACCCTAGTCATTAGTCTGTCTGAAGTGATGGCTGTAGAGTTGGAATTTGACTCACAATGGGGAGACTGCACAGCCAGAGCAACTTAATTTGCAGTTGCTCTCAGTGAGGCCATGGTGGAACATGACTGAAGGGTGTAGCAGTCAGAAGTGACAGTTGGAGAGTTGTATCAGATGTGGCGATCGCAATCAGGATTTCCCCACGCCGAGCCGCCCCGAGCAGCACAGCACGCAGCACAGGCCTGACTGCAGCAGTAGTGGTGGGTGATGCTGAGTGATGCCTCAAGGGGAAGTTAGCTGACCAAAACCGCCAAGGGCTGTTGCCACAGAGGGGACCGTTGATCACCATCGCTGCACCCATTTGAACCAAAACAGCCTAGAGAGAAAAGAGAAGAGAGGAGCGCACATTTCAATAGGGGAAAATGGGATGGGATTTGTCAAATAGGGCCCTTAAGACATGGCATAAATTGAGGAGGGTAGTACACAGAAAAAAAAGCTATGAGCTTTGGATCACTGTGTGGTGACTTGACTGCCCCTCCCCCCCTTACGTTTGTCTTGTTGAATTGTGTCAAATCTTTTCTTTTTTTATACTTCAAGCCTTTGGCTTTTGCTGATGCATTTTGCATACTTTTGAAGAGATCACTCTGAATTTACTCTGGGGCCAGAAATCTGAAGGATTATCATGTGGTTTCTTAAGCTTCATATTTGCATAGATATGGCAAAGTCTATTTCAAATGTAGGCTAAATGTGAAAGTTGTTACTCTCATGTGATAAATGTCTCGGGTATAGACTTCCAAGCTGAACTCTGCCCTACCCTCTAGCCCCAGCCAGAGCGCTGTGCAATTGATCTCGGTGGCCGAGCGCCCACATGCCACCCACTCACACAGGCACACACACACACATATAGACTTGATGAACAGAGGACCTGGGTCAAACCAGCGTCCGCGGTTGTCTGAGCATGAGCTGAACTAAGCCGTGTGAAGACGTTCTTTGAATGAATCCAGCCAATATGTGACCGTTTCATGTATGTGTTGCATGGGTTGTGCATGGCAGCATGAATGAAGTTCATCCAATTATATCCAATTAGACTAAAGGTCATTCAATTTAATCCAATTAGACTACAGGTCTATTTGTTCGCACGTCGCTGGAGTTCTAGACCTCCACCTAGCCATTATTTCCATCGAACCGGTCACCTCGTCGGCCTTTATCCCTTACTTAGACTACAGGTCATCCAATTAAATCCAAAATTACAGAGTGCTGCTCAGACAACGACAGAAATGCCATTCATACTGTTATAAGGTTGTTATAATGTTTAACACTGAAGACATAATGTTTGTCACTGAAGAAGGGCATCTTGGCCTAAAACATCCATGGGGCAATTAAGTTTGAAAGAGTACAATTCTTTATTCATAAAGTTTATAGTGACACTCAGGAAGATTTAGCACCCTCCTGAGCTTATACTGAGTGTGTCTAGCTATAACGTGCCATGAAGCTGGTTGTTTATTGATAACAAATTATATCAACTATCCAGCAGTCATACTTTACTTGTCCCCTTTAGATTATCTACACATGCTTAGTTCATCACCAAAACTCTCTGCTGACCCTCTGCTAACATTATGGTTAAGGGGTTGGGTTTGGTGAAGGTGTTTAATCATGTACAGTACATGCAATTTTATTTTGAGAATTTTATTTTAATCTCAACAGATGTATGAAAAGTCTCCCCACCACCTCCACACACCTACAGAGGGAGGGAGCTGAACGCACAACATGACACACCACCACCAGAAGAAAAATGGTTCCCTAGCTGCAACAGTGCCTTGCAGCTTCCCCTGTAACTAACACAGGCTTTTCAACGTTTACAAAAGCAAGAGCATTTATGGGCTGCTAGATGGCCGTCAGCTGGACTGTTTAGTGGAGGAGTGAACTGCAGCAGAGTGAGTGCGCTGTGGAGGAACGGTGGAGACGAGGTTCTGAGCAACCTGGGTGGGGGTGGGTGGGGGGTGGGTAGGAGGGTTGGGGAGTCGCTGGGTGCTTGCTGGAGGGAGTCTGTCTCTGTCCTTCTGTGCCCTTATTTGGTCACCACAAAGGAAACTCTGGGGAGAGGAGAAGGGAAGAGGGAGAGAGAGAGAGATAGAGAGAGAGGAGGAGAATGGGAGAAAAGTGGGAGGAAAATGCCCGAGGAGAGTGGGTGGGGGTGGGGGTGGGGGGGGGGGTACAAGGCAGAGGCAGCTTACTGCTGGGAGACGGGATGGGTTGGACAGAGACGGGTAATGGGAGGAGAGAAGGACCGGGAAAGAGGGAGAGAGAGAGGGAGAGTGAAAAAGAGAGGGAGAGAGAGACAGGGAGGAAATGGTTTCAGAGGGGGGTGAAGGGGATGTGCCAGTATCCTGTGTCCAGACCAGTTTGACTCCAGCCTGTGTGGGTGTGTGAGTGTGTGTGTGTGTGTGTGAGAGAGAGAGAGAGAGCTGAGCTGAGCTGAGCTGAGTGAAGTGGCTGGGGCAGCAGGGAGATGGTGGTGTCAGGGCCGGACTGAAGATGACTCCTCAGCACAAGGCCAGTCCTCAGATCTCAACACAGCAGGGGGGGGAGGCCAGCACACATGAGAAGAAGGCAAGTGATAATGAATCTGTCTGTCTGTCTGTCTGTGTGTGTGCGTGTGCGTGCGTGCGTGCGTGCGTGCGTGCGTGCATGCGTGTGTGTGTGTGTGTGTGTCTGTGTGTCTGTAACTGGATGTGTGCATGCATGTGTGGCCAACTAACTTAGGTCAGCCTCAAAGGACACCAAACAGAATTATCCAAGAGAGACTATCAGAAAAGCTTAGGAAAATGAAAATGGTAAGAGCAAGGTATCGCTGAAGGGCATCTCACCATGATAAAAAACGTGAAAATGTCATACAAACAGACATCTGCAATTGGTGTTTCAAAAATGTGTTCATTCCACATGATTTAAAAGATAAATCCACAAAGTCTACCTGACATTTAGTTACAAAACAGTGGTTTTGCAACTAGTTTAGTTTACATGCTGTTATGCAACATTACAAAACATAATGTTACAAAGGCTTGACTTTTCTTTGCTACTGAGCTGAATAACATTCAATGCTACAGAACAAGTCAAGTATAGCTGTCACTTGTTCTGGGGTCAAAGCGAAGAGACAAAAAATTAGCATGGCAGGCTCAGCATGAGATCATCGAGTTGTGAAAATGAGGAGGACAGGGATAACAATGGACTGATAATTTTGTGTGGCTAGCTTAGCTGTTGATGGGAAATGAAGTGCGGAGCCCTGACCTTCATTATGTCTTTGTGGCGTTCCTGGTTAAATCTCCGGTGCTGTTCCACTGGGGTGGCCCCTGCCTGAGCTGAGCTGCTTGATTGACATTTTCTTTTTACTCGGCTGGTTTCTGTCTCTAGACACCTTGTGAGCCCCGAGCCTTAGCTGCTGGTGTCGATCCAATTTGATGTGGAGTCTGTAGTAGGGCCATGGTTCCCACTCACCAGGAGCCCATTACGGATCTGTCAATCTCCACTCCAAACAAAGCCAGTACCAAAAGCTCTCTCAAAAAAAGTCTTATGCTTTTTCAGACTCAAAACAGGAAACAGGTGGTAGGGCAGAAGTTCGGCAATGCCTGTTTCCTGGTCCAGATGGGAGGCCTTCTGCTTGTTAGCTATTGTTCCCCTGGAGGAAACAATGAGTGCCACCACACATTGTACCTGTGAATGAGAAAAGGAAATGATAATAGAATAATCCACACCAAAGTGATTTAAAATAACTTAGAGGCTATATGTAGTCATAGTTTAATAGGCTATGAAACTTAGCTTATTTAGCTATAGCTAACATGAAGGAATAAAAACACAAACAAGTGCACTACTAACTCTCTATGTTCCTGCTATGTATCTCCAGAGAGTCTTTTGGGATCTTGTTTAAACAAGAGCTCTATAAATATGTACTGTTACTTTTAGCCATGGTGTTGGTAATATGAGGTCAGACTAGTCACACATCTCATATTGGCAGATCGAGCCAGCCTGCAAGGCTAATTCAGGGCACTTGAGCTACAGCATCTCTCCAAATGTGCCTTAGCTTGAAAAACACCTCTGTCTCTGTCGTCACCCAGGACTAGAAACACATGAGAGAACGAGAGCAAATGATATATTAAAGATTGTGAGGGGAAAGAAATGGATTCAAGTGGATGGTGGGAATTGCTGGAGTAGTTGGATTGCCAATTGTGCCAGTGTAGATCTATGTTCATTTCCTTTTGCTTGGAGAAACCTTTAGGCAGGAAGTTCTGCAAAACCTCAGACTGAAACAACTGAGTTTATTTATGACTAGAAGTGTATGTTGGTTTGCTGCAGCCAAGAATATTTCAGGTGTGGGCGGTGACGTCTGAATAATGCTCTAAGTGATATATGTATTTATTCAGTATGTCTGAAGAGCTTTCATATATTTTCAACAACAAATAAGACTTGAGAAACCTGTTTGTGTTGGTCAGGAATTTATAGCAATGGGAAGATAGCCAATGTTCTTACAAGATATACACCAATAAACAAATGGCCAAGTGGTTGCCATGCTGCTGAGGCCATTCAGAATTAACATCCACACTTTGTTATTTGAATAACAATAGAAGAGATACTGAGAAATCCCAAGCACCATGGACCAGTTCCCCATACATGGATTAAGCCTAGTGCTGGACTAAAGGGAGATTTCTACTGGAGAGAGCTTTTGTCTAGGACTTTAAAAAGCCCCATCAGTCTTATTTTGCATCCTATCTCCCCTGCGAAAAATAGGCCTGGGCAAAGCTGGGGTGGACTTTGATAGTGCAAAGCTTCAACAATTTACCAGGACCCACATTATACTGTACCTCGAGCCATGCTTTCAAACAGAAATAAACCCTAGCTTCCACAGAGTATGCTTGTCACATATAAATCAATGACTATTTTGATTTCAACCGTGCACCATCCTTTGAAAATGTCAACAAAATACAGTGGTTAAAGTACACAGTATGTGGGGAGATAACTGTTTCTATTCATGTGTGATACAGAAAAAGATTCAGGCGAGGCTAATGTAAAGTGAAAATTGAAGGTCTGGTCTGTGGCATCATCTCAATGATATTTGAAGTAATGGTGCAAGCACTTGAATTAATTAATCAATTAATAAATATTGAAATAATGCACAAGAATGCAACATGATCTGTGACCTGATAGCAATCAACTAACCTCTGTTAGGGCAAGGTCTTAATTAGATATCACATTTTGTTTATGTTTCCAAAGTAATATTCATCTGAGCGTAAATTATTTTCAGATTGAATTCTGAATATATTCATAATTTATTATGATTATTATTATTAAAGGCCACTCAAACAAGGAAAGATAGCTATAGTTAATGATGAGCATACATTTGATGGATTCTGTTTGCCTGTTAGCTTTTTATCGTTCTCAAAATTGTTCTGACGTGATCTCCAATAATATCTTTCTTCATGATGTCATCGCCACAGCTCAATGGATACTTTTATGCCATTATCGTTATACTGCAGTTATCGTTCTTGGTGTGAACAGCCCCTTCAGCTCAGGTTTCTGTAAGGCAGAAGGTCTTGACTACTGGACTAAGTCTGAAATGATATATTGCAGATCCAAACAACAAAGCAACAAGCAACTCAGGTTGCTATGAACACAAAACGAGTTGGAGTCGATTCAGTAGTGTTTTGTTGACATTTTGCTCGTGGAAATTCACGCTCATTATGTAACCTAGAAGGGGTGTTGGACATTTACTTTACATAAGAACAAACAGAGGAGGATGCCGGGCACAGTGCAGCCCCAGAGGGTTGTGTTGGGTCAGAGGGGGAAGATAACAAATTCCAAAGGCCTCTAGAGAGGTGATGCCCATGTTCAGTATTTGCTAGAATAAATACGAGTAGTCAGCAAGTGCATGGAGTAGTCTTATCTGATGGCTCTCTTTAAATGAATGTGATTCATTGAGCTTTTTGTTTTTTGTTTGCAGAAGATGAAGACGATGCTTCAAAGGCGAAGGACGGCTCAGTCTGTCATAAGCAGAGCTCTCAGCAAGCCCAGGACACAAACCAGGTCATTGAGTACCATCTACAATGCCTCAGTCTCCGCACACACACACATGCACGCACACACGCACGCACACACACACACACACACACACACACACACACACACACACACACACACACACACACACACACACACACACACACACACACACACACACACACACACACACACACACACACACACACACACACACACACATGCACGTTTGATTCTGCCTGCCCCTTTTTGATTTTTTGCTTTTATGTGGCCTACTCTCATTCCCCATGATTTGCCTGGTTTAGTCCCTTTCACATGACTCCTATGAGATTCTGTTTGAAGTTACTACTCAGCTCTCACTCTGTTGTTTTGTTTTGTGTTGTGGATGATGAGTGAAAATGCCGAAACATGGCTCTGCTTCCATCATGTGACTGTTTTATCAGCTTTAAACGAACAAGAACACTTGATAATATTTCCCTCCATTTTTTTTAAAATCTCATCACATATCATGTTGGAATGACAAAAAAGCTGATAAACCTGAATGCATGTGATAGAAGGAACATGAAACCAAAGCTGAATGAGTGAGTGAGTGAATGAAGTAAAGAGATGAGAAGAGGGAAGCCTCTCCTGTATGGCAGCGCTAATCATACCCAGATATATGTAGATCCTCTGAAGAGGGCACCGTCATCATTGAGTGTGACTACCGTGATCTGACTATAGATCGTATTGATGGAAGGATCCAATCTACACTGAATTGCAACATTCATTCTGTACGCGTTTAGTGTCACAGCCATCTTCAGGTCAACTCTCTCTGCGCCCAGGTGACTGACTGGGTGCGGATGTGAGAATGGGCTTCTGCTATATCCAGTTGGAGGCTGTTATGATCGAAGGGGAGATCTATGGCTATAGAGTGACTGCATGACCCCATGCTAAAGAATCAATCATCTCTATGGTCATTGTTAGGGTTGTAAAGGCCTCCCCTCTACCCACTCATTCCAAGAAGACCATCAAATACTCAGCTTTGTCAGGGGCATTTCATATCAGTCCTTTTGTTCGGCGATATTTGAGGGAAGAAAAGATGCAATCTGGATCCCTTAACCCGTCTTCTGTCTTTCCTCCTGTTCGGTAATCTCACCTTGCCTTGCAGCCTCCCTCTAACTCATTTATGGGTGGCCTTTTACACATGCCCACACACTGTGTGTGTGTGTGTGTGTGTGTGTGTGAGTGTGTGTGTGTGTGTGTGTGTGTGTGTGTGTGTGTGTGTGTGTGTGTGTGTGTGTGTGTGTGTGTGTGTGTGTGTGTGTGTGTGTGTGTGTGTGTGTCTTCTTCTCTTCGGTGACTTCCAGACTCTCCCACAATGACCCGACAGTCTACTCCTTCATCTGTCTGCCTGGCCGTCTTCTCATTTTCTTCACACCTGGTCATGCACACATGCATGTGCATCACTTTCACAAGCATGGCCTCTCTTTTCAACAGTCTCCAAATCGTTTCGGTAAATTTAGCCTGCCTCAGCCAGTCTTTCTCCCTCTCACACACTCCCTCTCTCTATCACTCTCTCCCTCTCTTTCTCCTCCTCTCCCTCTATGCCGTAACTTGTGCAAATGACGCATGTGAAGGTTTGCTGTGTGGGGGTTTGTAAGTCGCTCGTTTCCTCGGCATTCCTGCCTTTATTTGGCGTCCGAGTGCCTCTTGTGCGCTAGCTGTGTCTAAAAGGCTAACGTAAACAGCCGAAAGAAAAACAGCAGGGTGGGTTAGGCTGTCACACCGTCCTCAAATCAACCAGCGCGAGCCTCTTCGGCGCGTCCAAACCCCATTTATCTCCCGCTGCTGAGCTGTTCTTACGCAGGAGAAATATCTCTGGTGTGAGCGGATCCAAGAGAAGCGGTCTTTTTCAGTCCCTCTGTTTGTCAAGGACAATAATGCAACCCGCTATCATGGTTCATCTGGGTTCGCACTGTCCTTCATAGCGGTGTGGCTGTCATCAACACAGGCCTTTTACTTTATGCATAGTTTGTAGCTCAGTTCTTTGCCGTTCCTGGCTGAAATGCCAGCCTCCGCACTCATCTGTAAACACACTGCTCTTGCTGCTGGGCATCTTTATATCCAAGAAAATAATAGAGCTTGAGAAAGAATAGCAAAGCCTCTTTAAGTAAATTAATGTGTTTATATTACCAATCGTTTCATATTGTGTGGGTGTTATGTTATTGCTAACTCCTTTTAAATGAAGTGAATCAGAAAAATATGATCTCAGGGGAAGCAAATTCATTCTGAGAAGAAAACATATCACAAAGAAATAAATGAAAACATGTTTAACAAAAACACACGCACAACAGTTATTGGCACCTCTGAATGTAAGTCCTTTTGTATTCAGTGCTATGCTACAGTATTCTGGACATTCCACCCTGCAAGAACTCATTACAGGGAGCTGGAAGGATTCTCGCTCGCTCGCTTGTTTGTTGTCTTTTGTTTTGCCTGCATGCCACTCACAAAAGCTTTTTGTGGAATTGCAGCTATTGCGGGAGATTATATATTATTATATAGCCTATGTAATTGCTGTTGCTGTCAGTTGCTGTTGCAATGTGTTGGAGACTCCTGGAGCATTTGGGAGACGGTGTCTGTTATTTAGACTAGGCCAAGAGAGTCTGCCCTGCCAGTCAGTGCCACACCATAGTCATCTTTTCCCATCAGAAACAATGAGGGAACTTGAAGTGGTCGGAGAAAATTGATGCTTTCCACGCTGTTGAAAATATTGATTATATAACCCCTGTTAACCTTGTGAAACTGACTCCACTTAATATGGAAAAGTTTCACCTCAATGTAGCCTAATATTACTCTCCGTAGACTGATACTAGCCTGACTCTCGCCAGACCCTTGTAGTTCCGCCATGCTCCACCAGAGGCGTTTCGTGTGAAGCTCAGCGAACTACAAGGATCTGGCGAGAGTCAGGTTAGACTGAGGCCCCGTACACACGTAGCCGGGTATCTGCTTAACCGAAGGTATTTGTCTACGTTTGGACCTGTCATCCACATGACAACGCATATAACCGAATGTTTAAAAAAACTCCGGGCAAAGTGAAGATCTGCGAATTCTCCGTGTATAAATTGTCGTGTAGCCAGAGATAACCGGAGATCTGCGGTTCGAACGTCAGAATATGCGCCAAAACCTATTAGTTTAGCTATTAGTCCAGCAGCCCAGAGCCTTTTGATCAAACAAACAGAGTACCAACGTTTGAGCACAGGGGTATCCAGGAGATGACCTCTCCTATGAAGATATGGATGTCTGCCGGAGCCTCACTGCTGCGTTTGGCCCCTGGGGGCCTCAAAGAGGGCTGAAAAAATTGTTCGATCAAACATTCAAAAGTACCATTTCAAACCAATCTCATATGAACAGGCAGGTCACACAGAGTACTGAATGGCCCCTGCCAGACAAATTATCTGCTGCGAAGGGCCCGGGCAGACACCAAAAAAAGGTCCCTCAGATATGGCTTAGATCAAACAAAGGAGGTACCACATGAAACCACCTTGAAATGAAAAAGCACATCCCACCGAACCCAAAAATCACCATGCCAGACAAATTACTTGCTGCAAAGGGCCTGCCAGACACCCCTCAAATGCAGCCCCACTATACAATATTATACAATTGACATAGATTAAATGTTGAGAGTACCACTTCAAACAATTTCTGAACCAATTGTGCACATCCACAAAGTACAACCATCAGCATGCCAGACACACTGTCTGCTGCAAAGGGCCTGCCAGACACTCCTCAAATGCGGCCCCAATATACAATATTATACAATTCACATAGATTAAATGTTGAGAGTATCAAACAGACCATATGAAACCACCTTGAAATTAAAAAGCACATCCCACTGAACCCAAAAATCACCATGCCAGACAAATGACTTGCTGCAAAGGACCTGCCAGACACCCCTCAAATGTGGCCCCAATATGCAATATTATACAATTCACATAGATGAAATGTTGAGAGAACCACTTCAAACTGTTTCTGAACCAATTGTTCACATCCACAAAGTACAACCATCAGCATGCCAGACATATTGTCTGCTGCTCAAGGTCCACCAGAGACCCTTGAAATAGTCCCCACATAGTGCTGTATTGATTCACCTTTAGTACATTGCATAATGAAAGAACATGACGCTATACCCGAACCAGACCCGAACCAGAACTGTTCTGACCAATCAAATTGTCTGTGTGGCCTGGAGGTTTAATCACTGAAACGATTATCTCTGAAAATGTGAGAAAGTACATATTTGGGGAAATTCCGGTTTCATATAGCCTACAGGTCCAATCAAAGGTTTAAGGTCACTTAGATAATTCCATTGTGGGGGTCCATTTCCAATTTCCATTTCACCCCATTATAGAATAGCTGATATCAGTTGCATTTTTTTTTATCAGGTCAACAGTTTCCAGACATTATGTGCTTATATAATTGCAAAGGGTTGGTTGATTCATGTTGGTTCCTATGGAAACTGTCATAAATGCTTAATTTTAATGGTTGCTATGTTGGTTGCTACTGTTAAAAGCAGGTGTAATCTGTGCTTCAATGCATGAATTAGAGAAACTTCATTGTACTATGTCAAAAGCATCCTTAAGTTTTATTTGCCTTTCTAATATTGTATTTTCACTTTCACAACATATACTTCCCAATCTGCTAGACTAGGTATAAGTCATGGCCCTAGTGTACGTGCAGTAAATAGTTGAAGTATTTTTTAAGTGGATTAGGAGAACTACTAGACCTACTCTGTATATCGCTGCACATTGACATCTTAGTATCATGTAGAGTATGGTCACTAAACTTTTAATCTTTTTTATGTCGCAATATTCAACTGCGCTTGTGGTTCAGCTGTGTGCACGCAATTGGAGATGGGTATGTGGTGATGAACGCCGTCTATGTCATGAAGTGACAGCTTAGTAAGGGGATGGGATAAATGCAGAGCCCAAGTTCATTGTATGCACAAGTATATGGTTTTAGAAGCTTGATTTACTGATTTTTGAAAAATATGTATTTCACCCATATATTTCGATGTATTTCAAAACATATGTTGCCATATATTTAGAGAAACCTATTTAAAAATGTATTATAGCTATATATTAACAATAACTCTTCAAAATATATGTCCAATATAGTTCCTTTGTGTATGGGCTATCAGAAAGGTTGCAGCCACTGTTGGCACGGACACTTGTAGGGCTCTCATTGGCACGTCTACACAGGATGTACAGTAACACGAAGTGCTTTGTCTGGCATGGTGATTTTTTAGTTCAGTGGGATGTGCTTTTTCATTTCAAGGTGGTTTCATGTGGTACCTCCTTTGTTTGATCTAAGCCATATCTGAGGGACCTTTTTTTGGTGTCTGCCGGGCCCTTCGCAGCAGATAATTTGTCTGGCAGGGGCCATTCAGTACTCTGTGTGACCTGCCTGTTCATATGAGATTGGTTTGAAATGGTACTTTTGAATGTTTGATCGAACAATTTTTTCAGCCCTCTTTGAGGCCCCCAGGGGCCAAACGCAGCAGTGAGGCTCCGGCAGACATCCATATCTTCATAGGAGAGGTCATCTCCTGGATACCCCTGTGCTCAAACGTTGGTACTCTGTTTGTTTGATCAAAAGGCTCTGGGCTGCTGGACTAATAGCTAAACTAATAGGTTTTGGCGCATATTCTGACGTTCGAACCGCAGATCTCCGGTTATCTCTGGCTACACGACAATTTATAGGGCTCTCATTGGCACGTCTACACAGGATGTACAGTAACACGAAGTGCTTTGTCTGGCATGGTGATTTTTTAGTTCAGTGGGATGTGCTTTTTCATTTCAAGGTGGTTTCATGTGGTCTGTTTGAAGTGATACTCTCAACATTTAATCTATGTCAATTGTATAACATTGTATATTGGGGCCGCATTTGAGGAGTGTCTGGCAGGCCCTTTGCAGCAGACAGTGTGTCTGGCATGCTGATGGTTGTACTTTGTGGATGTGCACAATTGGATCAGAAATTGTTTGAAGTGGTACTCTCAACATTTAATCTATGTCAATTGTATAATATTGTATAGTGGGGCCGCATTTGAGGGGTGTCTGGCAGGCCCTTTGCAGCAAGTAATTTGTCTGGCATGGTGATTTTTGGATTCGGTGGGATGTGCTTTTTCATTTCAAGGTGGTTTCATGTGGTACCTCCTTCGTTTGATCTAAGCCATATCTGAGGGGCCCTTTTTTGGTGTCTGCCGGGCCCTTCGCAGCATATCATTTGTCTGGCAGGGGCCATTCAGTACTCTGTGTGACCTACCTGTTCATATGAGATTGGTTTGAAATGGTACTTTTGAATGTTTGATCAAACACATTTTTTCAGCCCTCTTTGAGGCCCCCAGGGGCCAAACGCAGCAGTGGGGCTCCGGCAGACATTCATATCTTCATAGGAGAGGTCATCTCCTGGATGCCCCTGTGCTCAAACGTTGGTACTCTTTTTGTTTGATCAAAAGGCTCTGAGCTGCCGGACTCTATGCTCATCTGAAAAATTAAACAACTTACCAAAGCTACAGAGGGTTCAGGATAAAGGTTTTAGCTGTCTAATTCAGAATACTATTGAAATCAGTTGTCATCACAATACAATAGGGTGTGAAAGTTCTGGCTATAAAATGGGTCCTAGAACATTGAACTTCCTTAATAAATAGCCTAGGCTACCCAGTTTGTGATTGGTTACATTGATATTGATCACATGGTGAGTTGTTGATGTGACTGAGACCATGTTGTAGTTAGACCTTCAGAGTGAATCAATCAAGACATTACAATGTATACGTTTGATTACATTTCCTGGTCAAAGTTAACTTTTCCTGTGGACATGTGGCAAGTAGGCCCACAATAGGCCTTTCACTTCCATGAAGCAGAGTAGCTGATGAAAAGTCCACATAGTGATCGAAAGGATTATCATCAGCCTGGGATCCACTTCACTCCTCTGTATTGCACACTTCTGTCTTCCGTGGCCTTGATTTCGCCTTCTCTGTCTCGCACAGGGCTGGCATCTCCGTGGAGCGCTGCCCTTGGCATGTGAATCAGCCAGACGTGGCCGTCACCCAGGGCTCTTTCTTCGTCATGGAGGACCATGTTTACCTCACCAACGGGCTGCAAACTCAGGAGAGGCACCTCTTCCTTTTCACGGACGTCCTCATCATTGCCAAGTCCAAGTGAGGAAAACAACCTTTCAGTCTCATTGAAGTAAACTCAATGTTGTCAATATAATTTCTTCGGGGTTGTAATTTTCTCTTTTCATCTCTACAGCTAAGCACTGGTTGTCCTCCCAATTTAAAATCTAAGGAGTTATTTCCAAAGTTAAGATCATAATATGATCTGACATCATGATAATCTTATATTAGTCTCAATCATAATAGAATAATCCTTTCTTTTTTCTGCATTAATAGGATAAATATACAAAATAAATATACAAATCAACAAATATACGCTGGCACAATTTGCAAATTATATCAGAGCCTTGAAGGCTCTTCCCTCACCAGGAAAGAGCTTTTGCTATATCATAGCTAAACACTCAATTTCCTCTTTACAAATATGGATATCTGGAAGGATATGGAAGAATCGTCTTTTGGGCATGTGACTTTGCATCGTCTTGCCATTTCTAGGGTTGTGCTTTTGATATCAAATCAGCATTCACAAGGTGCCATCGCCCAGACCCCTACACAGTAAAATGATTGGAGGAATACTTGAAAGAGATGTTGCTTTGAACTGTAACAAGGCTGAGGCTCTATCAAGGTCTCTAGTCTGGTCATTATTAATGTAAACCCTCATACCCCCCCCCCCCCTCCCCACCCACCCACCCCCCCCCCCCCCCACACACACACACACACACAACATTATTGAAGCAGTCTTCATAGAGATCTATATTATTACAGTTTTACAGTTTTACTTGGAACATGCAGGGTATTTGTGCATTTCCAATAGAGTAACTTAATGTACTATACATTCAACCTTTTGACCTTTTTTGGAACAAGAGGTTGTTGCCTGCAGATCAATGCCTCTTCACCTCAAGGCCAGGGGTCAAGGCCTATAGGGCCATACCACCATTTGAAAGTGCATCAATTGACCCTACTGAAAATGCAATAGGTTGACAAGTTATTCAGAGCATAACCGCAGTGAAGTCCCCGATGCGCACTGGAGATGAATTGCCTCCGGGCGAGTCCATTTACGCCATAAAGTAGGACACTTCGAAGGCCGTTACCCTGCTTATCACCCAGCTGCCAACTGCCACTATATGCAATAGCCATAGCAATAGCCTTTATAGCACACAAAGGAAATAAGCGGCTCCGTTTAAAAAGAAGTCGACTAGTTCAGTTTGTTGCACAACTTTCTTTGGCCCTAAAAGCGATAACATGGAACAGTTAGCTTGATTACAGAATACAGATGATTCCATTATTGCGAAGCCTGCTTCCAGGCTCAACCGTCGTCCTACTATGGTTGTTATAGTAACCATTCACATGGAATTGTGGAATTATGGAGTTGTGATTAGAACCTAGAACCTAAACCTTTTGTTCCAGATCTACTTCATAGGTGCTCCGAATGAATAGCCACCCCACCAGCCATTCAGAAAAGAGTATTTCCTCTTTCCGGGTGATAATTGTGCAGCATGTTCATGGTCCATTCTTTCACTAATGGGCTTCTTTTCATATAGAGTGGCCACGTGCACAGGAGTGCGTGTGAGATGAGAGTCTAAGTGTGAGTACTGCTGTGTGTCCCCTGCTGTGTGTCCCCTGTGGTCCCCCAGGTCCTCGGCCAGTCTTAAGGTGAAGGCGCAGGTGAGGCTTAGCGAGATGTGGCTGGCCTCCTGCGTGGAGCAGGTGACCGAGCGCAAGCTCAGCTCCAAGAACTCCTTTGTTATCGGCTGGCCCACGACCAATTACGTCGTCACCCTCAGGTATGCCTGAGTGTGTTCGTTTTTTTCTTTCCTATATTCGTTGGTTGCACCACTTAGACTTTTGTGACGTTCCACTTCTCACAATCTGAAAATCTGTCTCTGAATCATATAGCTTTCTGTCATCATCTGTGTCAATCATGTGACCTTTCTGTCACCATGGTTACTAGCTCTCTAACTGTGTCCAATCATCTATACTGTAATGCATTCCAGACCGGACCAGAATCATAATAATTGCCTTCAGTTGCAGGTAACCAGTTTAACGTTCAATGTTATTTCTGAATAGTTCCACAGAAACTAAGGAGAAATGGCTGTCAACTCTGAAATGGTAAGTTAAATTAAAGGTTGCTAACGCATCTAACGTGACACTCACGCTTTCAGCATCAATCTCACGCTCTTATGCACAGGCAAGAATAGCCTTACCAAATCCATTCCTCAATGCACAAACCCTATAACTTCACAACATCTCATTCCAGCCAAACACCAGATTTGACAACTATGATAGTCACAGCCACATACATATTGATCATACACCATCAAAATAATTCAACAATTAAAATTCCTGTTAACACTAATAAATACAGTTCCTTTATTTTGTTTTGTAACAGTCAATCATTCTAATTGCTCAATATGTTTTCACAATTTCAGGTACATCGTTAAATCCAAGCAAGATGAACTCCCGTCTAAAATTGCCATGGGACTCCTAGTGCTGCTGGATGATCGGGTCTTTGTAAGAGAGCATGGACTGTTCATTATTCATAAGATACATAACAATAACACCCCATAACAAAAGGCTCCAAACCTTAAGCCTACCTTACACTAACAGACGTTGACAAGATTTGGGAAAGATTATTGAAAGATTGTACTTTACTCAAAAGACTACAATCTTTCCCAAATCTTGTCAAAGTCTGTCAGTGTGAGATTCAGAACATCTTCTTCTCTGTTGTTTCAGACTGCTGCACTTCAACTGAACAGCAGTGCCACGGCTGATGAGATCATCCAGACAGTCGTGCTTCAATGTGCATTAAGAGTAAGTGGATAGTGTGTGTTCCAGGCAGGAGCATCAAGGGGGTTGATGTCTCATTCCTGGCATGGGGTGCACAGGGGAGAGCTTAGTACACAGCCCAGTGGCGCACATGTTTTAACAGTCACGTTGGGTTGGTATGTATAGATTAAGATTAAACCAGATGTAGTTGCTTAAAAAAGTGTCAAATTGTGGCATAGTCTTTGCTATATAGCATTTAGTATGCTCAAATGGGAACAAGCTCATACAAGGTTGATTATTGCATTGGTGGGCCACCAACCCACACACACACACACACACACACACACACACACACACACACTCACACACACACTCAAGGGGCCACTGACATGACAAAGTCATGAGTAATTAACCTTAGATTAATTTGTTCATGATGATCATGCTTAAAAATTCATAGATCATAATGATGTACCCACCGTACCTAATACTTTATGTTGTTCATACATGAAGTCATGAATGCATGCCAAAACCTGATGATTCATACAATATAAATGAATGAAGTAATGCATGAATAATAAATTAATTCATGCATGAATTCATGATAAATCATGTAGTGTTACCAACCTTCTAAAGGGTGGCCTTTGTGTTGAATGGAATCTTTGAATTGTACAATTTGAATGTCCTTGTTGAACTCATACATGTTGTTGAGTTTATTCAGCTTGAGTTTTATATGTGATAGCATGCATAAAATGAGATACACTAGAGAAAATGTAGTGTCTCCTTTAGTCCTTTTCAATGCAGAGCTGAAGTGTGCATGTTTTGAGTGAAGGAATCGATTTGTCATCGTTGGGTGATGATTGATTTGTGCTTTTTGCTGGAGAGGAGTTACTTTATTTAGTCCATTTGCTATCTTCATTGCCTCCTGCAGAGTAGCCAGTAGAGTCAGTATTTCAATAGTGTGGAAAGAGCAAAAAATAGATTAGCTAGAAATGCTGGGACTAATTATGTTATTGCTGAGATGAAACTGAACTGAAACTGAAAAGTTGCTTTGATTGATTGTTTCTCACGTGTGAAAACTAGCACATTTATGTACACATATGAGTACAGTATTGCCTTTATTCAGATAGGACATAGTAGGGTGGCAGGAAGCGAGTGGGAGAGAGAAAGGGTTGGATTGGGAAAGGATCTCAGGTCAGCAGGGGCGATTTAAGGTCTACCAGTATGTAGAACTATTACACAGTGTTTCACTCCATTTTGAGGCAGAAGAGTATTATTGTAATTTATGTATGGAGCACAACTCATATGGGCTGGCATCTCTTCATAGTGGAAATAATGAGTTGGTCATTGAACCAAAGACACCCATGGTTTGGCTAATACATTTCTATTTTGTCTTCAAACATATATGCAGGGACATGTACGGACTAAACACACTCCATTACCACCTCCCGACCACCTCCCGACCACCTTCCGATTGATTGGGAGAATATCAAACCTGTTTGAAATCCTGGTCGCTCCTCTTGAGTCTATCGCACTGTTGAAGCAGTGTTACGAGCCGATTTACCTCAACCTGTCACACTACACATAACATGCGCAAACACAGATACGGACGACACAGGGCCGCATGGCAGCACAGCTGATAAAGTTCCAGATAGATCGAGTCCGACAAGTTGGATATGGGCGCACAGTGTGAGCAGTCAGATCCCTTCCGAACATCGGATCGTGTAGTGTGAGAACAGGAATCGTGAGCTGCCCCTGCGAATTCACTCGTACAGTATGAGCAGCAGCTGACTGCCGCGATTGAAAAAATCGCACAGTGTATATGCCCTGCTTAAGTTGGATGAGTTCCCACCACACCAACGGATCTTCTAACATCAGGGGCTTTCACACTGGACTAATTTGCCCGTTTTTCTCGCTGCTTGGTCTGGGGTTTCACAGCCTACTGGGTGCGGGATATTGGGGGTCGATTTCACCCCACAAATATCCCCACACTTATATCCCCAAATATCCCCACACTTATTGACGTCTCCGTTGCAGTGTAAATCCTCCAAGCGGTCAATGTGTCGGCTCTCGTGTGAGATGGGCGGAGATGTTGATGACACTACAATATGTCCAACCCACCACGTGAGATTTAAAATCTGTCTGATCAAAAGCAACAATAACAAAGACAGCACATTATGACAATCTGGCAGCCTTTCGTTTTTGAGCCCCGCTCTCATACTTTCTTTCCGGCAATTTTCTCACTGAACTGCAACATGAATGACATATTTTGACCTTATGAACTTCACCATATTTACCCAATCAGTGGCTTACTATTACTTATTATATTTATTTTGGACCAATGAAGTTCAATGTTCATTCTCTTATGTAAATGTTATGGCCAATGGGGGCCCCCGGGCTGCAGCCATATCTAGCCTATGCGTTGATCCGCACCTACAGGTCAGATTCTAACCTGGGTCCCCAAAGAAATGTGTTTCATGAAATGGCTCTGATATGTCATGAAATGGCTCTGATGTCACACATTAAGAAATCATGTTCATTACTCAAATACTTGTATCACTGACAACAGTTGTCCGGCCAGGATATTGTCGTTTTAAAAAGTGAAGCCGCAGCCCCCAACTGATGTTAATGTTTACACGTTGTGTTTTAGCCTGATGCGCCACCCTTCACCTATCTACACTAATAAGTCAGTCGTTTTTCGGCATCCGGGTTGCCAGCTGCTCTGCTCTAGTTAGTATACACCGCTCTACGCCATTTTGAAAGTGATTGCAGTACCAGTTTTGGCGAAAGTCCTACATACGGTTCCTTTAAAGGTCTACCCTTTCACCCAACCCCTGCTCCCTCGCTCTCTATTGCTCTGTGTCTTGCTCTCGGTTATCTCACCATGCCACACTGTCCCAGAGACTGACTTTTATTGACAGGCTTGTTGTTCTTCATGTTTTCTGAAGGCATTTCCTGACCTGTTTTTTTTCTGCTCAGGCGCTTCCTGCTGTGGCCGATATACGAGGCCATTTCCTGTCCCCGTCTCCTAACTAGCCTTGCCCGTTTCCCTCCCCCGCAGGGACCACCGGCGGAGTATCAGCTCTGGGTGGAGTCGGCGGCGGAGGAGGCTCCGTGTGTCCTCATCGGTACGCGACACGGAACACACACACACACACACACACACGCACACACACACACACACACACACACACACACACACACACACACACACACACACACACACACACACACACACACACACATAAACATATGGCCACTTGAAGATATCTGTCGGAAGTCCCCAATCTTTGGAACGCTCTCTCATCAGAGATCCCCAATGCTCCTTCTCTGGGCATCTCTCAGAACCGTTACTGCTCACTGAAACCTTCAATAACAGCTGTCCACTTTGTGCATCCTTGGGTACGATGAAAGATGCTTTTTTAAATCATTTGTGTATTCAAGGCTGCAAGTGAACAATGTGCTGCCCGGTTACATGTCGGCAGTCCGACATCCTGCCAGTCCGACATCCCTTTCGTCCGACATGCCGCTATTCAGACATGGTGTTATTCCGACATGCTGCCAATCCGACACATTTTAGTACCCCCATTCCGACAGTTTACAAATCCTATTTTTTCCACGTCAATTTAACGGACCCTATGAGCCCGACGGACGCAAAGTGCGTCAAAAAACACACCCATTCTTCTCTGTTAGCCTACATTGCTCCGCGATTATTAGTCACAGCAAGACGAGACCTATATTGCATGAAAGAGCTCAGAACCGGGGCTTTCCAACGAGACTAGACCCGTGTCTGTACGATCAAGTATGCAAATAAAAAATAAAATCATTTAAATGAAAGTATCATATTTACAGTCTATTGCTCTGCGTTCACCCATGCAGCCACTGCTCTCGCTTGAATTACTCCGGGACCAGGCATTGCACAGACATAACACGCATATCAAATGAAAGAGGAGAAACAGAGCTTTCCATTGATACCAAACACATCGATCCTTTTGTGTTATAGAAACAGACGAAGTGACAAACAAATAAGAATCATATAGATTCGGCTACCGCTATTTCGTTTGATTTACTCGTGAAACCGTGGTTAAAAAGATACAGCTTGCATGTCAGATAAAAGAGAAGAGCTAGAGCTATCACCAAATACAACCTTCTAGGCCATAAAACAGACGAAGTGACAGCAAAATAATAACTTACAGTAATTTAGCTCCACTTAGTCCGGGAATAATGAGACAGAGAAGAAAACTTGCCATGTCTAGAACTTCTTCGAGTCGTGCACGCAACAGACACATCAAGAAGTCTTCACAATGACATTTTAAATGTGAATCTTTATTATTTTACACAATTGGATATAGTTATGACATTATAGCCTATTAATGACCTCATGTCGGAATGGCACGTTGTTTGAAAAAATAGTTCAATACCGCCACTGCGACCATGAAAAAAAAAAATGTCGGAGTGGTGGGACTTTCTCCCATAAAGAGACAGGTGAACCTGATTTCTTCAAGTAGCCGTTGTTCCAGGGACAACTGCCTAAAGTTGTTCCAGGTCCAACAACTCTGTTAACCAATCGCTGCTATGTGATGTCATCAATGTGCGACTTCACCCCCTGTTCAAAATTTCCCTCCCGAAATCAACATCTTTCCAGCTCTGTGTAGGTAAGTCATTGCACTGTTTCTTCTCAACAATTTCCCATGTAAAATAAGTGACTCAATGTGCATTTTCAAAATTATTTATTGTAAGAATGTTGTTTTGGTGCCAGTTTAGTAAGGAGTTTTCGAGTTCAATTCACCTTTTTGTTATAGCCCATATCTAAAGATATCCGTTAGCTGCTAATGGTAAGCATAGTGTTCAGTCAAATTCAGGCAATATTGTAATGACATGTATGTTTACTCCTCAATAGCTGTTAGAAATTTTAGCATGAGCTTGTTAATAGCAATTTGTAAACTACCACAAGCTTTTATTTTAACCTTTCAATATGTTTGAATTCGTAATGTCATGTAGATTTAGTCAGTTAGGCTACTTGGCTAGAAGCACAGATTTTGGACTACTATTCTCCGATTAGTCTCTTATTAGTGGGCTAAAATCTTTATTTAGTGTACATTAAGAGTTGATACTTATTTTGATCTGCGGAGGGTGCTATTGAGGCAATGTTAGTACAGGTTCATCATTGATCAACCCGGACCAACATTGATCCTGGGCCGTCATTACCATGTTGACCCAGGAGCAACATTTTCTCATTGACCCTGAGCTAACGTTACCATGTTGACCCAGGAGCAACATTTTCTTGTTGAGCCTTGGCTAACGTTACCATGTTGACCCAGGAGCAATATTTTCTTGTTGAGCCTGGGCTAACGTTACCATGTTGACCCAGGAGCAACATTTTCTTGTTGAGCCTGGGCTAATGTTACCATGTTGACCCAGGAGCAACATTTTCCTAACATTGCACAATTACTGTTCTTTTCAGGGACGCAAAAAAAGAGTGTGCCTGCTATCGTAAAAGCTTTACCCAAAAAGAAAAAAAACAAGGACAACAATATTCAGCGCCCTGTCAGAGCAGGAAGCAAAGGAGCTGGCCAATGGTTTTGCCACTAGACTGGCATTGGATGTTACTGCTGACAGACACAGTCTGTGACGGAGTGGATGCTGCATGTGCTGATGTACTGTAACTAAGTGTTCTTCCATCCTAGACTAACACTACACTTTCCATTTTCCAGTTACACTGACCCACACTACTGTTTTATACTTATGCCTTATTCTTTATTGCATGAAAATGCAATGCACTGTTCTTTGAAGTCTTCCTGTTAGATTTCATGAAAACTACTGTTACTGTCTAGTGTTATCCAAAGTTGTCTTTTGTAATGAGACAAAATGCACTCTTGTTCTTCAAAGTCTTATTTTTCATATTCTTACGTAACATTTGCGTATCCTCATTACAGGAAGACACTTCAGAAATTACAAATCAACCTGAAAGCAGCCTTGACGGAATCATCAATTTGGATCTCCAGCTTTGGATGCTACTATGTCTTTTCTTATTGACAAGCTGGACAGGGTTGGCAAATGAAAGGCACTAGTTGTCCTTTTAGTTGTGTTTTTTGTTGTAAAGCCACATTGTTTTTTGTCTTAAAACCCCCAGTTGTGTTTGTCTAATTAAATGTCATATAATTAGATGTAATTGGGCTTTTTGTCTTTGTTCATACAGGACATCTGAATCAATGAAAGACAATTTTTCAAGAATATTTTCATAACATTTGGGGTATTTCATTTGACTTTGTGACACCTATGGTCTTCTGTTAAAAAACAACTTAAACATACGTAACTAAATTTGATTCCAGGCACATATAGTTTTACCTACAGATCAGCTGATCAGATGTGCAGTATAATAAGTGCACTTACACAGACATAAAAACACATCCCACTTTCTCTCTTTGCTTCCTGTGGCAAACTTCAAATAGGCTTGGTTCAGTGAGGCCTGTATAGGCCAAAATCACTACACTACAACTTTAACATTTGTATTATTCATGAGAGCATTTTTTATACAGAGGTCTATCACAAAGTGATTGATAACATTCAATATCTTTAATTGAAAATGCTGGAACACCAAAGTAACCCTGAAATTAACATTACCTTATTACATACCTTACCATACCTTAATGGGTAAAGCTGAGGTTAAAGTAGAGGTCTAGGGAATTTTAGGTTTGAAGAATCATGGGCCAACGGGCTGTAAGAAGAAAGAGTAGGCCTGTTCCTCATCTCTCAATTACATGTCTATCTGGTGCCGTGGTGAAGGTTATTTTTAAAGCAACACGAAAGAGTTTTTTGTACCTTAACCCGAGTCTAAATCCCCCCCTGGGGATTTGAAAAACTGTTCCAAACTTACATCTCAATCTCTGCTAGTTTTTGTCCTAGAAACATAATTTATAAGTGACACCATCAGAAACTTTAAATCAACTAGTTTCCACTTTACTCTCATATAATTATTGTGGAGGACCTCTAGAATATAACCATATGTGCCACTTTTGCATTAGATGTTTTTAGTAAGATTAAATATTTAAAAATCTCAAGGTATAGCTGACTGCCTCAAAGTGCGTGAAAAGGCCCCGGATCTCCCAAATGTTAAAATAATGTTTCCAAAATCATTTCAGCGGTTCATCAACTCGTAACAGGGTGAACGGCACTTCTGCTTTCACTCTGCGTCCCTCTATTGGCTATAACCGCACTATGTAACTTTACCAGATCGGGTAGCGTATTTGTAGTTTGATGAAATGAGACATAAGAAACTACAAATTTGACTTGCTTCAATACATAAAATCATGCAACATACTCCACCTTGTCTGTGGACGTCGCTATTTGCTGGATAAACAAATAGCTAGCGTATGACAGATATGCCCCAATTATAAACAATTTGACTCAACTAAGTGTAGGTATCAGTGTAAGATACGGTTACAGCACAATCATTCAACAATGACCAATTATTTGATTACTGATCTGAGCACAGCTTTTGCCCTGGATCTCACCACAGTCAAAGCAATTTCCAGTGTGGCATTAACAGGGTGGGATGCATATGGTGTAGATAAAAAGATCTAGGACACAATCGGGTGAAAGAAAAAAAGGCTAGTTTCAACAACAGATACATTCTCCTTAAAAGCATGTATTCCAGGGTATTAAATACATTTTATTTTTTTATGAAATAAAAAAATCCCCAAAAAGGAGGCATGACAACATCTCTATATAGGTTTTGCCCTTGCTTTCGTGACCATTCATTGGCTTGGAGGAGTATGATGTCTGGTTTAAGTCCAAGAGTGATCCACTTTTCAATCTTCAGAATAAGGTCTGGATGAATACGATGGCAGTGGCCATCCTCTTTTAAAAGTGGGTTGTGCCCACTGTGTTCGTTGCACGTTCTCTGCACAACCACTTTCAAACCTTTATGATCATTTCTGACTTTGAATGAAACGTACGCTTTGCATCCAGTGACTCTTTGGCTTTTTACAGACACAGGACCAGACCTTGCACAGTGAAACAAATACTGTAGCGTCACCTTTTTTGGTCACTGAAACTGGAATAGCATGTTTTCCTGAAAGATGCTGTGTTTTCTTCATTATTAATCTTTCTAATATGTGCCTGTTCATCAACTTCTTTCAGAAAATGGATATGAAGCTTGGTGTTTTTCCTTCTTTCCCTCTTTTTTTCTTCTTTAAAAACTGCTTCCTTGATTATATCCTCCATCTCTGAAATGCACACAACACACAAATACCACTGTCAGTTACTGAGTACGCTAACTTAAAGGTAGGGCAAGAAATGTTTTCTTGGAGCACTTTACTATATTGATATAAGATCCCATTCACACCGGGATTGCGGCCAATTAATTGAATACTCTGACAGGGTATACATATTGAAGTCTAGTCCAAGCAAAGGGTCAACAAGAAAACATTGTTCTGTTAAAGGCTAACTCTTTACTATCAATGTTTAGTCCAACGCATATAAGCAAATAAACTGGCACAAATAGTTAATGATAAAATGTTGCTCCTGGGTCAACATTGTAATGTTAGCCCAGGCTCAACGAGAAAATGTTGCTCCTGGGTCAACATGGTAATGTTAGCCCAGGGTCAATGAGAAAATGTTGCTCCTGGGTCAACATGGTAACGTTAGCCCAGGCTCAACAAGAAAATGAGTCAACATGGTAACGTTAGCCCAGGGTCAATGAGAAAATGTTGCTCCTGGGTCAACATGGTAATGATGGCCCAGGATCAATGTAGTGATGTTGGTCCAGGTTGATCAATGATGATCATTGCCTCAATAGCACCCTCCGCAGATCAAAAGAAGTATAAACTCTTAATGTACACTAAATAAAGATTTTAGCCCACTAATAAGAGACAATCGGAGAATAGTAGTCCAAAATCTGTGCTTCTAGCCAAGTAGCATAACTGACGAAATCTACATGACATTGCAAATTCAAACATACTGAAAGTTTATAAGAGCTTGTGGTAGTTTACAAATTGCTATTAACAAGCTCATGCTAAAACAGCTATTCTAACAGCTATTGAGGAGTAAACATACATGTCATTACAATATTGCCTGAATTTGACTGAACACTATGCTTACCATTAGCAGCTAACTGATATCTTTAGATATGGGTATGGGCTATAACGAAAAGGTGAATTGAACTCGAAAACTCCTTACAAAACTGGCACCAAAACAACATAGTTCTTACAATAAATAATTTTGAAAATGCACATTGAGTCTCTTATTTTACATGGGAAACAGAAGAAACAGTGCAATGACTTACCTACACAGAGCTGAAAAGATGTTGATTTCGGGAGGGAAATTTTGAACGGGGGTGAAGTCGCACATTGATGACATCACATATCAGTGATTGGTTAACAGAGTTGTTGGACCTGGAACAACTTTAGGAGTGTTGTCCCTGGAACAACGGCTACTTGAAGAAATCAGGTTCACCTAAAGAGACATGCCTCCACTACGACAATTGGACATCAATGTCGGAGTGCTGGTATGTCGGAATGAACGGCGGTAGCCGTGCTGCCCACTGAGCAATCCAGATAGAGAGACAGAGAGAGACAGAGAGAGACAGACAGACAGACGGACAACTGGATTTCCCGGGATTGTTTGCTGCATACTGTTGGGCATTTGATCCCCTATTGGCTCTAACTGTGCGTTCAGACCAAGAGCGACCAAAGCTGCAAAATCGCCGGAAGTAATTGACTTTGAATGGGAACAAGCGACTACAGCGACCAAAACGACCACAGCGACCAACTGTTAAAAACAGTTTAACTTTATGCAAATTAGCTATGACTCGTTTGGGCTGCAAAATCAAAAACAAATCGGAACGCAGGCATGCTTCGCTTGTGTGGATGTCATAAACGAAATTGAACGTTCAAATCTCTCAGGTCATGAGCGACTTGGGCGACAGAATTTTTTAGCTGCTGCATTTTACCAGCTTCAAAAGCGACTTTGCAGCTTTGGTCGCTCTTGGTCTGAAGTCCGCTCAGATCACACGGTGCCAAGCAACTGTGTTCTCCTCACACTCGGCCTCGACTCTGGCTCATGTGTGTAATTATTTGGAAGATTTATTAATTGTGGGTGAAGCTCATCTGTGACTCATCCTTTCTCAGCCACCCACCCACACACACAGACATGCACAAACACAAACATGTATAAGCCGTATAAACACAGAATTTTTAACTTCACTAAGAATGAAGAAGTATCAAGAATACATCATATTAAATGCAGCATGAAGCATGCACTGCAAAATCTGATATCTAACCAAGTATTGTAATATTAGCCTATATTAATATTCAAAACAATCTAGCTGGTATTGTTTTTAGTATAAAAATACTTACTTTGAGCTTTCTCATAAAATATTTGAGTCAAAATCTTTTTAAAGGAATAGTTCGGACCTCATTTCCAACTTTGCCGAGGTGATATAGGTCGGTGGAGACAGTTTTTATCACGTTTAACCCCTTCCTTCAGTTGCAGCGTTCCCCTTTGCTAACGCTGGTTCTGAGCTAACGCATTTCAACGGTAACATCCAAAACAGTGTTACTCACTCCACAGCACACCCGAGACAAGTAAATTAAAACGATATACATGTCCGTGTTGACTATCGATATACATGTCCGTGTTGATAGAATAATTTTAGAAATAAAATTACCTTGCTAACTAACCTTGCAACTCAATGATTTATTACATTTTGAGGGACTAGTTTCTCAATATCAATCCGCCACTGCCATACAGGGAACAAAGTATCAACACAGGCATGTGCATCGATAGTCTGACGGTATAATTTATTTGTTTCCGGTGTTCTGTGGAGCGTTTTCAGTGGCAGGCTGGATGTTACCGTTGACTTGCGTTATCTCGGCACCACACCAGATTAGCACGAGATGAACGCTGCAACTGCAACAAGGAAGGGCAACAATTCACTGAAAATGGTCTTCCCCGACCTATATCACCCCGACTAAGTTGGAAATGAGGTCCTATGTCCAAAATTCCAAACTATTCCTTTAAAGGAAGACATAAAACAGTCACCGTGTTGTAAAGTTTAATCGTTGTCAGGATATCATTTCAGATGTGCTAATGAGATTTCAATGAATGTCAGATGAACTGCTAGCTATTTATTTCTGAGATATTGAATTTTCAGACCACACAGGGAGCCACATGATTAGATCTACCCAGAAACACCTCCACTCACACCATGACGTGGAACAGGCTCCATTCTTCACCATTCCTATTTTCATTTCATTTTTTTGTCCTCCTCCATCCACATCCATCTAAGGGCACGAGTGTCCGTACAGCATCATCCTCCATCACCTGCGGGTGTCCGAGTGCCTGCCCATGGTGCGCCGGAGCCTTCTGACGGCCGAGGGCACGCTGCACCTGGAGCTCCTGCCCAGGGAGGTGCCCGTGCCCCTCTTCACCTTCAGGGCCCGCAGTGCCAGGCACCACCCCACCCAGACCGGTACGTCTCGTCTATCGCTCCCCGAAAACAGGAGTACCTCTCAGGTAGAAGTATGTGTATTAGCCACATTGTGTATAAGCCGCAGGACAGAGTTTTATGCAAGTTGAAAGAAACAAAACCATATTAATGGCATCTTAACTGCCCCCATGTATTAACCAAAATTTCTTAACGCGAAGAAATTTTGCAAAATCAATGTATAAACTGCGGCTAATAGTCGGTAAATTACGGTAGGCAACACGTCATGTGTACACTGTGCATGCACACAGAATGCGCTGCCACCTGGGATATCTTTAAAATTATTATTTTGGAGTGTTGTTGTGTACAAAACTCAAGTTAGTTTAGATGTTTTCTACTTTTATAAAAGTACCTGTTATGAGTGTTTTAGTTAGATCAGAACAAGGACACACAGATTCAAGAATAGTTTATTCCCAAAAGCCATAACCACTCTAGTTACACATGCACTGACCTCGCCTTTTGCGTGTGTAGTGTCTAGAACTGTGCACTTACACCCCGTGCACTTCTTATTTTATTTAAATGTTGTTATATTTATCTTTTTTTTATCATCTTATGTACATGTTGGCTCTGAAATAGGAGTTGCTTTTAATCTCATTGTACATGTGTATGGTGACAACAAAATACATTTATTTATTCATAGATGAAATGAGAGAGATAGTTACAGTATATTGTTTGTCAAGGTATTGTACATCGTCACAAATTTTAAATGAGAAATAACCGATCTGCAAATGAGAGAAATACAGCATCAAATCAGAGAGAATACACATAGAAAACTGGAATGGAAAGAAGGTACAGTATACCGATATAAGAAGGGCTTTGGGGACAGAGTACATAGGCCTACTGTATATGAAATCAGGACTAAAAGGATCGAATGTTCAAAAATAGCAGTCTTGATTGATGTCTGTGCTCGCATGGTGCCTTCAAAGTGCCCTCATCAAGCCTTTCTGCCTTACTGCATGTATTTCATTTCACATGTGTATATGGGTGACCAATGTGCAATTCTGTGTACAG
>NC_084998.1:26191771-26214271 GCF_963854185.1 Sardina pilchardus
TAGCAAAGGAAAACTGCATTTCACTCGCTTTCATGCTGACTGCCGGTCTTTGACTTTGAAATTGTGGGTGTGCATTCATATGCAGTGTGTGTGTGTGTGTGGGGGGGGGTGTCTGTGTGTGTGTGTGGGTGTGCATGCATATGCAGTGAGTGTGTGTGTGTGTGTGTGTGTGTGTGTGTGTGTGTGTATGTGTGTCTAATGTGCATGAATTTTGATGTATCTGTGTGTGTGTGTGTGTGTGTGTGTGTGTGTGTGTGTGTGTGTGTGTGTGTGTGTGTGTGTTGTGTGTGTGTGTGTGTGTGTGTGTGTGTGTGTGTGTGTGTGTGTGTGTGTGTGTGTGTGTGTGTGTGTGTGTGTGTGTGTGTGTGTGTGCATGGGTATGTTCGTGTTTATATTGACTTCCCATTGCTTCTCAGCAGAGGAGCCAGCCCTGCTTGCCAAACAGACGGGTCCGAAGGCGGCCTCCTCCGTCTCGCTCCTCTCCCCCCCTGACCACTTCCTGCTGCCCCTGGCCACTCTGGCCCTGCGGGAGGACCAGTCGTCGGCGTCCAGCGTGTCCGTCTGCTCCATCCCCGCCGGACTGGGCCCCTTGCGCTCGTCTCGCTGCGCCTCCGAACCCACCGTCTGCCCGGCGACTCAGCCGTCGCCCGCCCACGTGCCCGTGGCCCGCCAGTCCAGCTGCGACGCGGCCGTGATGGGCGGCTCGTCCGGCCAATCGCGGAGCCCCTGCGCGGCGCGGGCGCGGCACTTCCAGGCCAGGCAGAAGCAGCCGGCGTGGCGGCCCGAGGACGGCAGCCCGAGGACGGGGAGGAGCCGCTACGCGCTGTGGAGGTCTCCTCAGATCGCGCCGCGCTTCCGCCACTTCAGCCTGTCCAGCCTGTCGTCGTCCGCCGCCACCATCGCCTCCTCCTCGGTCAGCTCGCTGGACAGCGCCCTGTCGCTGGCCTCGTCCGAGACGCCGTCCAGCCCCAAGGACGGCGCCGCGTCGTCCCGCCGGCCCTCCTTCCTCTTCGGCGCCGCCGCCAGGCTCCGGCCGCTGACGCCCGACGTGCCGCGCAAGTTCCCGCCGGACTGGAGCATGGCCTTCCCTCACGAGGAGGTGGACGCCGAGGGCCAGGAGGAGGAGGAGGAGGAAGAGGAGGAGGAAGAGGAGGAGGAAGAGGAGGAGGCCAAGAGAGCGAGCGAGCGAGGACACTGGGCTGGAGTGACAGACGAAGAGGCGGAGGAGGGGGGAGAGTGTGAGGACGAAAGCGGCAGCTCCCGGTGGAGTAGCCGGCCTGACCTGGCGATGACACGCTCTGTGGGGGACGGGGAGCAGGTGCTGTGGACTAATGAGCGCTGGGCTGACCGCAGGGCTCCGGGCGAGACCAGGGAGACGTCGGTCACTCACATCAAGCTGAGCAGCTCCTCCGTCCAGCTGCCCGCACGCTCCGGCTTGCCCGACGTGGAACAGGTGCAGCGGACTAAAATCACCTTCTATTCCTCGTCCGCCACGCTGACCGTCTCGGACCCCGCCGCGCGCCCAGTCGCAGACACCGCTGCGGGGGTGGACTCGCCGGGCCCGGCGGGAACGTCCGGCGCCCAGAGCCACACGGTGCGCGTGCACATCCCGCAGACGGTGTTCTACGGCCACAGCGCGCCTCTGGTGCTCCGCTCGGTCTCCGCGCGAGCCGGTCCCGCAGATGGCGAGGGCTCGCCGCGGGTCGACCGCCCGCGCACCCGCATCACCGTGTCCGGGGGCATCAGCCTGTCCAATAGCGCCTGGCACGGAGCCCCGACCGCCAACGGGGCCGAGGGGACAGCGGCGCCGCGGATGGCAGGTGCCAGCCAGGACGTGATTGGCGGTGGCGATGGCGGGGGCTCCGCTGGGCACGCGCGGCCCCCGAGCTCGCCCAAGCCACACAGTCGGGCGTCGGCGGCGATCCGCCACACCATCCGCATCAAGCTGCCCGCCATGGTGCGCAACACGGTCCGAGAGTACTTTAGCCACGGGGAGGGCGACGGCGACGGCCCCAGCGCCAATGCCCGGTCGGCGGCCGTGGAGAAGGAGCTGGTCATCAACAGACTGCAGTGGCAGAGGAGAGACCCCCATTGCTCCCTGTCTGAGGCCTGTCCAGCCTCCGCCTATTCGGACAAAGAGGAGCCTTATGTCTAGCCACGTTCACCTTTCACATGAGGGAATTGCACTTTTTGGACTGTTTTGCATGAATTTACTGTAGAAGGTCACAAAAGACATACATTTTTTTTTTTTTTTACAGTTTGTTGACTGAAATATAATGATTTTTTTTATAGCTTGAAGAAACTATAGTGGGCTTTTATATGAGGTATGAGCTGTAGAATTCCAATACAAACTAAACAGCTTTGAACTGATGACTGAAAACTATGTTTAGGGTGTGTGAGACATTATGCGCTAGCAAACTCTCTATGTAGCCTATTCTCTTCTTTAAGTAGTGCTCCAAAACCCAGAGGAGTCATCTGCAAGCCAGGAGATCATCACTAACATCTGAGAAAGTTTTACGTTATGCATTGTGCATATAATTGTGCTGTTATTCCAGGGTGTTCCCACGTTGTCTTTTCACACATGAGCATTCCATCTGTTCAAAGCGAGAGAGCAGCAATTTGATATTGAACTAGAGAATCACTCCGAGAGCGCAGCTACCTCCGTCTGTATTGTTCTTCCTTGATTGTCATTCATTTGAACCTAAACTATTCAGATTGCCACCACGTGGCCATACCATGCCATTACACCGCTAAGCAAAAAACATAACCGCCTCCTGAATCCAAACGGTAATGCAGATCACTCCCAAATTGAATCGTTTCTTCCTTGGACCATTTTAGACCTTCCCTGAAAATTTCATCGAAATCCGTCCCTTACTTTTTGAGTTATCTTGACAGACAGACAGACAAACAGACAAACGCCGGTCCCCGATGAAAACATAACCTCCTTAACAAATGATCATGCACATACATCCTCTCTCACTTTTCTATTTACGTCAAGACAGATGAATAGTACAGTACATGTCAAAATGTTTGGAACTACTTTTTGGAGTGAAGGATGATCAAACAAAAATCTAAATGGATAAAAGAAAAAAATGCAATTTGATGTATTTAAACCGTTGTACAAAGCAATATGGCACCAGCGATCGAAGCGTTGCTGTGGCACATCCTTCACCAAACCCTCACTCACCTGCCATATTGCTGCCTTATTGACCATTTCACGGTCTGTCCTGATCATCCCCTACCATACATTATATACGTGGCAATAGGCATGAACTCAAGGAAACACCTCGACCCCTAGCATGCCCTGACAAAGTTCATTCATTCACCCACCGTGTAGCATTTCAATCAATGTCATTTTTTGTCTGTTGCTTGATCCAATTTTCTTTGACATTTTTTGCACAAAAGGTTGGTGAGACACTTATGTTCCGTGGTGTTTTATGTATCCTGGCTTTGGTCATGGGACAATCGTTGGCTTTTTGTTACATTCAATCCATGATGGCTGGAGAATTATGTTTGAGGATTAAATTGATCCATTCATTTGCCCCCCGCCATGCATAGAATTGCCTCTGGAGACCATGGCAAGAAACACAGTGCCTAAAGACACCATGCCTTTTACTGTTTGTCAAGCACGTTGTGTTATTTTCAACACATAGTATTGAGTAACAAATAAAAATGAAGGAAACAACACCAACTGTGTTATGCCTATCTGGACACAGAGATCAGAGATATGTAAAAAAAAAAAACTGTGCTGCAAAAGTTGTGCTGTTTACACATTCGTTTTAAGAGATCCGCAAAGTAGCAAAATCACACACCCAGTCACTGACAATGGCTCCTTCAGGGGCTGCATATGGCCTATAGGCTACTGCATATCTGTTTATGTGCAAACTGATATCGCTTCTCTAGTCAGTGTCAGTACCCACTTAACTGAAGGCTTCAATTTTGCTCAAATTACTACTGTTCTGTGATGGTTGAAATGGATTTTGCTGATGTGGCTGACACATTTGTCAAGTTTGATGAGATTATTATTTACCAGAGGCTGCTTTCACTGCCTAGTGGACAGATCCTGATACATACTGTATGTAGTGAAGGGATAGAGCAGTCACCCCACCAGACCTCAATCCCATCACAAATAAAAAACAAATAAGGGGGAGGGTAAACAGTGTAATTGCACAAAAATTGATTTGCGATGAGTCTAATGAATAATGAGTTGTCTGAAATTAAACATAGGACAATTAAATGAGTTGTACATGACAAAGACACACATGTACCTGTAAACATGTCACTTGTCTCCAGGCCTTTCTGTCTGCTAATAAAGCTGCCTTACTGTATCAGACCGCTCTTTACTTTAGCTGCTCTGTCTCTCACGCTCCTGAATGGAAATAATTGCTTTATTTATCATTAATGTTGTCGACTTCTCATGCAAATGGGTACTCACAGGTCAAATGCACTGTGCACTCCAGTGAAAGTGTTTTGAAATATTACATGTGGTGGATTGTTTTCACAGTTTGTTCTAGTACTGTCACAATGTCTGTTTGAATATCCAGGGTTTTGTGTATTGACATGAAGTAAAGCTCAGTTGAATGTGCTGTAAATGCCAGAGACTGTCTGTAAACAGAGGACTTGTCTCATTATGCTGTTGTCCGCTAATGTGGCTACCCCAAGCTTTTGCTAATGTGCCTTTGCTCTTTACTCTAATGACAAATAGCTTTTTTATTTGGTAATAAACATTGTGAAGTGCTTTTCATAAATGGCTGAGCACAGGTAAAATGTATCTTCAGTAAAACTGTTTTGAACATTTTAAAATGTTATGCACTTTTGTTTCCCACAGTTTGCTCTCGACTCACATTAAATGACAATGTATTCAAATATTCAGTGGTAAAGCTATGTTTTAAATTGGGGACAGGACAAGCATCATGGCGTTGGACATCAAGACGTTGTGATATCCATTGGTGCTCAGGGTGGTGGGTGGTGGACACTGCCCTGAAAGCTATTTTTGTATTTCTTGCTGTTTTCCATGAGTGGTTAAAGACAAAAAGGCATGTGTCATTACTGCATTACTGCCCATTACTGTAAATGTCATTATTGTTACAGGCCATACATACTGTAATTGTTTTGCTGCCATTAGGGCTGAAGCAGGCTGACGTTCTGTACCTGTGTGAATTGGCTATAATGGGCACATTCTGCAGGCCACTGAATCGTAATGGGTTCATTTTGAAAGGGGTCCACGCAATATCAAATTCAGAGAATACAAATGGCATCCAAATGGAATAAGAATATGTTTTGATTAGGTGACGAGGTCCTCAGAAAATGTTTTTTCCCCACAAGTGGTCAAACATTTGAGAACCTCTTTAACCAAGTACTGACCAAAATGGGACATCTAATTCCTACTGTATTTCAATACAAACTTTATCTAGATCTGCCACAGGCTCCATTGTTGTGCCACCTACATTTCTAAACAAACACTTCATGTGTCATCGAACTTCCATAATAGTATGATTATTTATGGAGCCAGCCGCGATATGCTAGCCGCTGAGCCTCCACAGCAGATTCGCTACAGAGTCAGTTTTCCTATCTTGGAGGCTAGGAACAGGAAATGCCTGCTTTCATGGACACCTCTGCTGCACAGTTTCACATCTTCTTAAACGAGCAAGGTATTTAGCCAGGCTAATGGGGTGGGTGCGTCAGACTGAGTTACTACAGGCACTGAGATGAGGAGGGTGTGTGCGTCATCTAATCATCTTATCCCAGAGAGATGGCAAATATGGCCATTTCTCCAAATGTTGGTGGTGTTCCTAATGTTCAACATTCCCTGTTCCTATGACAGCTTGGCAAGAAACTCTTTTTCAATCAAAAATGCAATAGGTACTGTTTTACTTGAATCATTGTTGTCACCCCTCTGCACACACCTACTCCAACAGCCTCATTACAGAAAAATATCCTAACTTCTTGAGTGTGTGTGTGTGTGTGTGTGTGTGTGTGTGTGTGTGTGTGTGTGTGTGTGTGTGTGTACGTGTGTGTGTTTTACCGCACAATGAATAATCTTGGTCTAGGTCTATTCCTATAATGTTACACGTTTTCAATTATTCTCTATAGCCAAAAAGAAGAAGCCCATGCAAGATCGGATGACTGCCCAAGAGGAGCTTCTCGTCTTGGAGAGAGAAAAAGTGTTTCTGAAGGAGCAACTGGCAATAAAGAGGGAGAGATTGGTATTGGGTGAGAAATTTGAATTTATGAATGCTAACTAAAGGGCACTCTCAATTCGATTTTTGTGAAATGTACAGATTAATTAATGTTCATTTGTTTGAATTAAATGATTGAAAATCAAATTATGTTTCATTGGCTTCAATATTTATGTTACAGTAATATGTTGCAATAAGATTTTGTCTAGTGTCCCTGCCAGTCTGTGCATCATCGTTGCCTTACTCCTCATCTACAGCCATGCAGCCATGGCGACAGGGATGTCTTCAGGATCCGGGAGGTCAGCCCTCCTGCACATGTGCGTAACACTGCAGTGGCCTTACTGTAATAAACATCCATCTACAATAACAAGTTAGACAACAGTGTTAAAATAATTTGTACTATCATCATTGTTACAGCAATACTTTCAGGGCATTATTTGTAGCTCCCTCTCTACATACAGTACTGTGTATTTGTAGATCACTATTTAATTCAAATGTAACAGGAAATGTAAAACCTTCAGAGGTTGTACATCCACTTCCTTACGTCTGTACAGTAGCCTACCTGTCGCTTGACGCAAGGGGAGACAGGGAAGGGGCCCTCATTAACTTGCGGGGCCCTACGCAACTTGCGTAGTGTGCGTATAGGGAGAACCGGCCCTGTACGTACCCCTTACAAAGTATTTTGTCTCACCTTCCTTTGCAGATGCTATATAGTCTCTCCTGTCTGCTATGCGACGCTACTTACACTTTGTATCTTCTTTCTGTCTCTGTCTGCTCATTAATGATCGGTGTCGGTTGATTAGGTCTGGCTTCAAAGGGTAGCCTGAATCCCCCAAAAGCCAAGCACTTGCCCTACCCTCACTAAGGTGAGTCTTGACATCACGGTAACAGGGTAAAACACAAAACATTAGTCTGGCTGCGCAAATGAAGACTTATACGTGCATGAAGCCCTGGCTCTCCTTAAACAGAATTATGATAATATCTAGATTAAGCGATATGTCTTATTACTGTAGTGTCTAGAGGACCTGGTGTTAAAGATAAAACTGCGTGTACCACAACGCGATACACAATATGACCGCCACTCAGTCCTGCACATTCTCTCTGCAAATATCAGTCACGGTTTTGTTTCCATTGCCTACTCCATCCACATACTGCAACTTTTATGTATGTAAATGAGTGTGTGCATGTGTGCGCTTGCTTTTGTGAATGAGTGCTTCTCTGTCTATGAGTGTGTGTGTGTGTGTGTGTGTGTGTGTGTGTGTGTGTGTGTGCGTGTGCGTGCGTGTGTGTGTGTGTGTGTGTGTGTGTGTTGGTGTGTGTTGGTGTGTGTTAGAGCATTTTATAGCCCCCCCTGGATGAAATTCCATAAACTGGGCATACTTTCAGATGATGTCAGGATAATTGTACACGTGCAATTTGGTGCAGTTCATAACATCTCATCTGGCGATTGAAGCCATATAATATTGCATTTTCATTTTTTACCATGGGTGTAAATCACAAAGGACTGGATATAAACTAAGTTGATGCGGGCTCTTGAGACCAACATACTATAAACATTTTGTCATCCTCTGTGCCACGGTTCAGGTAGTTATTTAGGAAAAACTGAATTTTTGGGGTTTCGGGGCGGCAAGTGCAGGGGTGGAATGGCCCCCGGGGACTAAACATTTTTTTTCCGTAGAAATCTACTGGGGCTACATGCCCACCAAGTTTAATGTGCCCTGGTGTTGCGGTGTCCCGGGTATCATTGACGAAAAATTCAGGAAGTAGATGAGGGGAAAAATCAAACAAACAAACAATTCCAGAAAAAAAAAACAGGCAATAAAATAACACTAAAAAACACATTTACATAATAATACTGCTAATGATAAAACAGAATGAAGAGGAAAGGTGGGGTTGTCACGGTAAAATGAAAGGGAGTAGGCCCGTCTGAAAAGAGGAGTTTTTAGGTGAGATTTGGAAGTGGCTATGGACGAGGCGTGTTGAACATAGTGAGGCAGAGAGTTCCAGAGGTAGGGGCTGAGCAACTGAAAGCTCTAGATCCCATGGTAACCTGACGAGCAGGTGGGAGGATGAGCTGGAAGGAGGAAGAGGACCTGAGGGAGTGGGTGGGTGTCTTGATACGGAGGAGCTTGGTGAGATACTTAGGGGCAAGATTGTTGATAGCTTTGATTGTAAGGGGGAGATTCTTGTAAATGATGCAGTATTTGAATGGGAGACAATGAAGCTGCTGCAGGACAGGTGTTATGTGGCTACCAATCAATCGCTGCCATCTTATGAGTCACAAGGCCCAGGGACCTCCTACACATCAAAGTCTTTTAGTCGTCCTTTCATGATGCTGTGGCATTTTTGCCAAAAATGAAAAGTTAAGTCAGAGCTTTGCCCAGGGTGATTTTTCACCTCGTTTCTCAAGGTCACCAAGTAGGCTTCGGTTGGTATGAAAGAAAATAAATGTAAAACAATCTACCTAGCGCGAGTTGCCGCAGCCAGTTGCCGGGCAACTACAGTGATGATTATTGAGTAATTGATGGATGTTCCTCAAAAAAAATAAACATTTCTTTCAGTTTGAGATTTCTTTGATGGCGATTTCTTATTCCAAGTGGCAAACAGTCGAGGCTTCAGTCTGTTTTTGTTTATGTCCTGATTCATATCTGTCTTTTGTCTAATGTAGTGCTTTTTATATTGTAACTAACTACTTGTAAGAGATATAAATTTCATGTTATCAGTTCAATAGTTAGCTAGTTTTCTCACCTTACCCCTTGTGGGACAACACTGGGAATCCCGTAGCCTAACTGTTTAGTCAACTAGGTGTTCTTGAATTTCCCCTTGGGGATCAATAAAGTATCTATCTATCTATCTATCTATCTATCTATCTATCTATCTAAGCACACCGCTAAAGTTTCAGTGACACATATTCAGAGGAACTATATGTAGTACACATGTATTTTATTCCTGTCTCATATTCCCTTAGCAGTTCACTTCAGTAAAACTTACCCCACTCTCCCCTTCTTCTGAAAGGGTGTGAGTATGCATTTTCAGACGCCTAACAGTTTCGTAACAAGAAGACATTTCTCTGGGGTACAGATATCATCATCAGATACAGATAAAACGCTGACATAAAAGACTCACATCCCATACATGAATCAACAATTTGTTCAAAATCAATGTGTGTGTGTGTGTGTGTGTGTGTGTGTGTGTGTGTGTGTGTGTGTGTGTGTGTGTGTATCGTATGTTCATGAGTTTGACATTTTCATTCGTCGGTCTGTCATTGCCCCGCTGATCGTTGGTCCTTCACCTCCTGTGGTACGCGCACCGTCATGCCATCCATCCAGCTTTCCACAGTGATCTGGCAACCCAGTCGAGATCTGCCAATCAGAACTCAGAGTTAATGAAAAAAAAAATCATCACCACACACAGCACCACCAAGCCACGCAACTGAACACAGTGTGCGGCCTAAAGCTCCAGAATGATTCAGAATCGTACGTTTTGCTGAGACCATAAGCAAGATCCAGCATGTCGACCTCTTCGTCCACCATTGGCTCCAAGCGATCATAAATGTTTTCCTCAAAGACCAAGTGGCATGTGGAGCAGGCGAGGGTACCTTCACAGGCTCCTGATGCACACAGTGAAACAAGGATACAAGGATACAAGGATACAAGGATAGGAGGTTTACCAAGGCACCAAGGGACACCCAGGAGCAACAGGGTCAAGGAAAAAACTCCTGTGTCCAGGAAGAAACCTTGGGCAGATCCACGGGTCAAGGGGCAAACACAACATATCAAGCTGTTGGCCTGAGCAGATGGGGACTAGAAGAATATGGACGAGGGGAGGAAGGTGTTCATGTGCCTCCCTCTCTATTCAATGAGTACAATGCACTAGCACATGATATTTCTGGAGAGGATCTGAGTAAATCTTTGTTTCCTTGATGTAGGCTACAGCAGCAAGCTATAAATGATTTGACCAAAACTAAACGTCTTCATGTTCTTTCTCTAAGAAACTTTTAAACAGCTTTTACGATTTTGTCTTAGTATCATACCACAATTTAGGCTATAATATTTCCCTTATCAATCTTGATGTACATTTTAATGCTTCTAACACCACGCAAATGTACACAATGAACATCACAGGCCAAGCTGCCACCAAGAGAAATAAGAACATATTTACAGTAATGTGTACATAAAGTGTAACTACTCACCGAATCCGCTAATGTCTAAGTTCTTGTTGATGACTACATCCAGCAAGGTCTCCCCTTCAGAGGCTGTGACACTGTTCTTGACTCCGTCCTGGTTGATGAAATGCACTAAGACCTTGGAGTTGGGTGACCTACAAGAGAAGAGGAAATATTAGTGGAAAGCATGACAACATGATTCATCCTCCTTTAAGGCTGCCTAATTAGACAGCGGCATGTGAATCGATCGGGGACAGACTGGGGACACATGTGGCGTTCCCAACTGAATGCCATGGTGACGCCACTGCGTTGCCTAGTGCATCCCATGACTGCCCTTTACCACTAATAACCTAATTTGTTTCCACCACAACACACCGCTGCTGCTCTCCCAGCACTGCTGTGTACAATTGGGAGATGCGTCATCCTAGAATAATGTGTCAATGGAACACGAGAAATGTAAAAAATTGACCTATTAAAACTAGCGGCTTAGTGGACTGTATCTACAGTAGGTGAGGTCTGTGTGTAGCAGTGTCGCTTTGGCGTGTCGGTAAGAACACCTCTTGAGACTGGAGTTAAGCCAGATGCTACTTACGTGTCCAACAAAGATACAAAACAGAACACTATAACGATTCAAATTGGGCTCATTACAATGAGAACACAACAACACAATCAGGGAATGCTATAAAGCTTGCCTAATTTTGTGTTTGTTTACATAGCTTGCTATCTCCAGGAGTATGGCAGCATGCCAGCATCAAATGTGTATCAACTCAAACCTATGGGGCCATGGGTCACAAAGTGTGTCCAAATTCATTCACAGACAATTTCCTGCATGGAATTGCTCATGGCGTACTCATCATCATGTAGCTGTCACACGTATATCATATGAAACTGCACATCTTCATCTTTCCAATCTGAATTCAATCTGAAGCCTCTGTCGCTCAGGATCTTGAGATGAAGTGTCATGTTAGAGAATCTAGCAGTCCATGTCAGCATTGTACCTTTTGTCCATGAAAATTAGTTTAGTAAAGAAGAAATGTGGAGATTAAAGTCCACATGATGATATGACATTTCAAATTTATGAGAACCATATGAAACATACATACCTATGAATCTTATTTGTCGACCAATCATACCAACCCTTGAATCATACCTTTGCTGTGAAGTCTGTCAAACGTAGCTTTGCTGTCAGACTTCTGCTTTAAGACTGTGCTGTGTGAAGATTAAGATTCTAACCTAAGTTCTGTCTAAAACTGAACATCTGAAGGGCTCACTCTTTCATTTTTCAGTCTCTATCACCATCAAATGTGACCTATAACCATTAACTGAGACCTCTTGAATTTCCCCTTGGAGATCAATAAAGTATCTTTCCACCTATACTGTATCTATCTATCTATCTATCTATCTATCTATCTATCTATCTATCTATCTATCTGTTGCTGCCTGTTCCATACTGATAAATATATCTGCCTTACATTTTCTAGTTTATTATTGTGTTTCTCAACCAGAGAGGCCTTATTCACAACCACTGTTGTGGTTGTGAATAAGTATGAGTATGTGAGTGAGTATGTCACTTAGCCACAATAATTTGAAATCATACACTCCATGAATCCACTACTGTTTTCTGGCTCCATGCCTTCATTATATTGTTTGTCATTAAAACAGTTTCCTTTGAAAGTTCATTCTAGTATTGAGATCGTAGAATTTCCACCAAACTCACCTGTAATTCTGAGAGTCTGTGAAGAGTTGAGACTGTCGGCTGATCTGTCTGTGCTGCAGCACTTGGACCTGAGGTTGAGTCTGAAAACTGGGCAATGCACTCCACAGGCGAGCACGCCGAAGAGAGAGGACTGACCGGACACACACATGCTTGGCCATGCTAACAGGTTCAACTCTGTGTGTGAGTGTGTGTGTGTGTGTGTGTGTGTTTTAGCTGTAGGAGGACTCAAAGGAAGGACTCTTTGGCATTGACAGATACAGATTCAAAGCCTTGACACACACTTACATGGACAAGGTACATATGCACACAACACACACACACACACACACACACACACACACACACACACACACACACACACACACACACACACACACACACACACACACACACACACACACACACACACACACACACACACACACACACACACACACACACACACACACACACACACACACACACGAACACACACACACGAACACACAAGAGTTGTGCAAGCCAACATTGTGGGTGGGCGCAGATTGGTGGAGGGCATAGTAATCATGTAGATTATCTTAAATGTAGCATATTTAAAGACTTATATTTTTAAACTGTATTGAATCAGCTTTGGTGGTTCAGTAAGCTAACAGTATTTGATTTAGTCAGATGTACATGTGTTTTGCTAATTACAACATGTGATTGTTGTGGTAAAAAGTAAGAGGCCTAGTCTATATGTTGCACAGTTCATTTCATGTCATGAAGTCAACTGGTCATTGAGGGTATAGGATTTATATTTTAATGAACAAACACTGCTTCTAAAAAATAAAAATAAAAACTACAAAAGGTACATAAAAGGGAAAGCACATGAGGGACATTTGCCACCATTGCCCTTTAAAAACCCCTCAGAACTGAAAGGGATTATAGTTTTTTGATGGTTGAAGAATGGATGCTAATCATAGTGTGCTTATGCCAAGAGGACAAGCCATAATTTGTGGGTGATTGGTGCTAATAGTGTCTATTTGGCTTGCCTTTCAAACTCTTAACAAATTATATGCCTACAGAATAAGGGTTGGAGGCACTCTTATGAAGTGGAACGTTTGGCTGTACTGTGCCTATTATGATGGCTTCACCTTTGGAGCTAAATATTCTGATTGGAGAACAGGGGAAAACATAATTCATATGGAAAAATACATATAACAAGTTAACACTAGAAATTCTTACTCTGAATGTGAATGTTTGGTTACATTTTCATCAGGCGATACAGAATGACATTCTTGCAATTTTATTCCAGCACAATATTGCCAACTACTGTGCATCTTGTATCCACGATATAATGAACATGCCTTTCATGATTAGAATGTCTTTCATGCTGTGCACATTGCGTAGATCTGTTGCTTTGGAGACATGACTCACGACAAGGTAAAAAAAAGGCATTTGAGCACAGTCCATTGTATGTATAGAAATATTTCTATGGATTTTTGTTCAAAAATGGAAAGCCCAAGGCAGGGAGAGCAGTGGGTCATTCTACGAAACCGGTGCCTTTTCACTTTGACATTTTCTTAAAAGATCATGTAGAACAAGCCATATTTTAAGACATCCACATGACATAAAACATATATGACCTTCATATAAAAGTATTTTCCCACCTAAGGCATAAATCCCTATTAATATTTTCCTTTTTATTGTGGCCCAGTTGGTTTTTTTTTTTTACCATCTCGTAAGATGCGCTCCATTTTAGACATAATACATACATTGAATTCAGAACATTTCATGTTTTCCTGTCATAAAAATGTCCTTCATTTGATATTTAAAGTTATAGGTTTGTTTTTTAATTGGAGATTTGCAGAATTTAGATTCAAATCGTCAAACTTTGAATTCTGCATGCCCATTGATTGGTGTTTTGAACAATATTGGCTATTATACTCCCTACATTTGAAAATAGGCCCACTTCACCACACTATGATCAAACATTTATTTATAGGCTATTTGACTCTCT
Organism: Sardina pilchardus; assembly: GCF_963854185.1. Lineage (NCBI taxonomy): Eukaryota > Metazoa > Chordata > Actinopteri > Clupeiformes > Clupeidae > Sardina > Sardina pilchardus. The sequence continues at coordinate 26,205,811 of NC_084998.1, forward strand.
CAGTTCAGTTCAATTCAGTTTACTTTATTAATACCCGTAGGTAGATTTGTTGTGCAGTAACAGGAGAGGGAGTCACACAAACATTGATGACAGGACAAACAGGAGACGGGTTAACACACAGCATGAAACAGACATGGGTACCTCCGATGCTCACTGAGCAGGATTAAAAGCAGATAAGGTATGACAAAGTGTTGATACAAGGGACAATAAATAGGTTTAAAAAACATTTTCAATAAATAGAAATAAATAGATAAATAACAACAACAAGTCACAGGATAGACCTCAAAGTGCATTAGGACTTGTTTAAAAGGGAAACAGCAGCAGGGATAAAGCTGTTCCTAAAGCGTGTGGTCCTAGATCTTGGGACTGTGAATCTCCGTCCAGATGGCAGGAGCTGGAACTCACTCGCAAGAGGGTGGGAGACGTCATTGGAGATGGCACTGGCTAGTCGCTGTAACTGTTTGGTGTACAGCGACTCCAGGCTCAGCTGTGTCTCTCCAATCAGCCGGCCAGACCATTTGATGATCTGGTTGAGCGAGTTCCTTTCTTTTAAGGGCAGGTTTCCGAACCATGACACAAGTGAAAAAGCTAACACAGATTCAATAAAAGCATGATAAAAGAGTGTCATCATGGTCCTATCAATATGGAAACAGGACAATTTCCTCAGACAAAACAGTCTCTGGTGTCCCTTCCTGCTCACAGCTTTGCAGTTCTCTTTAAAATTTAAGGTGGAGTCAATGATTGTCCCAAGATATTTATAAGATTGCACTTGTTCGGTGACTTGTCCCTTGATCATCACAGGCTCAGGTGTTTTGTCATTCTTCCTAAAATCAATAGCCATGTCTTTGGTCTTTGCTATATTGAGGTGTAGGTGAGAGTCTTCATACCACTGTACAAAGTAGTCAACAACCGGGCCGTGGTTGTGTTCACTTCCCTGGAGCAGGCTAACAGATAGATAGATAGACAGATAGATACTTTATTGATCCCCAAGGGGAAATTCAAGAACAATCACGGAGTCATCTGCATATTTTAAAATGAGGCGATTTGGTAACACTTTACAATAAGGGTACATGAATTCTCATGAACTAATACATGAATTAATGCATGAATTACGCATTAATATATCATGAATCATTATGACTTAACATGAATTCACTGATTGTCATTAATGAATTAATACATAAATAACTCATCATCTTAAGCATTAAGTACGGTTGGCACATCATCATGAATCATGATTAATTAAGCATGATCATGATGACTTTTTGTCAGACAAAATTTTGGACATCACTGTCATGGAGAAAAAAGAAAAGTAATTACACATGAATTCATGTTAACTAAATGTCATGAATTATCATGAGTTAATTCATTAACTCATGCATTAATTATACATGAAAATCTCATTAATAAGCATGAATTAATAGTATGTCATTAATGACATCAGGTATGGACAACAAATTCATCTTGAGCATTAGGTACAGTGGGTAAATCATTATGAATAATGATCAATTACACATGATCATGGTGATTTCTAGGTTTTTGAAATGTGCTCCAAGGGGTAAGTAAGCTATACATTAACTCATCATGAACTAATTAAGACCATTTTCAGAGAATATCGAAGAATCCACATCGTTCAAATATAGGCATGTCCTCATTAGCTAAGCATTATCTTTTCATTATTAATCATGTCTGTGGCCCCTCAGATAAAGTGATGAACAGGTGGTGCTTTAAATGCATGAAGTTTGAAGTCATGCAAAAATGGTCAATTTACATTAATTAATGATGAATTACTCATGAGTTCATCATGTTTGTGGCCCCTCACCTAAAGTGGTAAATGGACCCTTCTTTATCACTGACGAAAGAAGTGGATTCTTCGATATTCTCTGAAAATGGTCTTAATTAGTTCATGATGAATATACCATAGAATTTATAAGTAATGAGATTCATTGTGCTCAAGTGTCCAGAAATAAATTAGAAAAGAACAAAAAAATAAATAATAAGAAAAGTGCCATCTTAAAGGGATAGTTCGGGTTTTAAGACACAAAGTTATATGGGTTCCCTGTCAGCAACGTTGTGCATCAGCACTGACTTACCCCCCGACAGCGTCCTGTGAGCCGAGATCCAGCCGGTTTTTGATCGTTTTTGATGCTGAAGAAAGTAGTCCGCCAAGTTGCTGGGGTCACGAAAGTAAAGTGATTTTCTTCTCAAAACCATATGCATTCAAAAGAGTGATATATTTGCACCACAAAAACGTTGTCCAGCTGTCAGTAGCGCGCAGTGATAGGAATCGAGAAAAATAGTGCCAAGTGATAACGAGGTTTGAATTTTTCCTGGACAACGTTTTTGTGGTGCAGATATATCACTCTTTTGAACGCATATGGTTTTGAGAAGAAAAACACTTTCGTGACCCCAGCAACTTGCCGGACTACTTTCTTCAGCATCAAAAACAATCAAAAACCGGCTGGATCTCGGCTCACAGGACGCTGTCGGGGGGTAAGTCAGTGCTGATGCACAACGTTGCTGACAGGGAACCCATATAACTTTGTGTCTTAAAACCCGAACTATCCCTTTAAGGGGGTTTCCCAGGACGGTTCAGCATCCTGATGGCTTGAGGGTAGAAACTGTCCTTGTATCTGCTGGTGCGGGTCCTTAGACTCTTGTATCGTCGGCCTGAAGGTAGGAGGGAGATGGTGGCTGGGATGACTGGGGTCAGAAACTATACGCTTGGCCTTTCTTCTGCAGCGCTGACTGTAGAGGTCCTGGATGGATGGTAGCTCAGTCCTTGTAATACGCTGTGCTGTTACCATACCATGTAGTTATGCCACCAGTTAGAATACTCTCTATTGTACAGCGGTAAAAGTTGGTCAGTAACTTGTGGTCCATGCCAGATTTTCCGCAGACGTCGCAGAAAGAAGAGCCGCTGTCTTGCTGTCTTTGTGATCACACCTATATGGTGTGTCCAGCTCAGATCCTCACCGATGTTAATGCCCAGGAATCTGAAGCTTTTGACTCTCTCCACTGCTGCACTCCCGATGTGAATGGGTGCGTGTTCTTCTCCCTGCAGCCGCCTGTAATCCACTATCAGCTCCTTGGTCTTTGCTACACTGAGCAGCAGACTGTTATCCTGACACCAAAATGTCATTGCTGCCACCTCTGCTCTGTAGGCACACTCATCACCATTCTTGAAGCAGCCAATTATGGTGGTGTCATCGGCAAACTTAATGATGGTGTTGGAGCTGTCAGTGGCTGCACAGTCATATGTGTACAGTGAATACAACAGAGGGCTTAACACACAACCCTGTGGAGCACCAGTGCTGAGTGTTAGACTGGAGGAGGTGATGTTACCTAGCCGTACTGCCTGTGGCCTGCCTGTTAGGAAATTTAGTATTCAGCTGCACATGGAGGGACTGATGTTCTTGCAGTTTCATGATGAGCCTAGATGGTATTATGGTGTTGAAGGCGGAGCTGAAGTCGATAAAGAGCATCCGTACTATACGTGTTGTTCTGATCCAAGTGAGAGAGAGCAGTGTTCAAGGCCAAAGCTACAGCATCATCTGTAGACCTGTTAGACCTAGGCAAACTGAAGTGGATCTAATGCAGTAGATAGACAGGATGTGATGTGGTCTTTGACTAACCTCTCAAAGCACTTCATCACAACAGAGGTCAGAGCGACAGGGCGGTAGACATTTAAACAGCTCACTGATGATTTCTTAGGGACTGGGATGATGGTGGCCCTCTTGAAGCATGTGGGGACTACAGACTGTAGCAGTGAGAGGTTGAAGATGTCGGTGAATACCTCTGCCAGTTCAGAAGCGCAGGCCTTAAGAACACACCCTGGGATGTTGTCTGGTCCATGAAATTGTCATGATATTAATGACAATTTGGTTAAAAACATTTTTATTTTTTAATTAATATCTTATGTGCAAATTCCATGTGTGACTTTCCGGACATGGGGAAATTGGCCATGTCCTTGGTAAAAATGACTAAAAACTAAAGTGTAGGATTTATATTTACAAAGACATTGAAATATGCATTATGTAATTCATAACACTTAAATTGACAGGTTTGCTAATTTGAAATACATTTTTGCATTGTTGAGAGCTCATGAAATGGACCGGATGCAAAAGGCACCGGTTTCGTAGAATGACCCCAGTAATAAACCCCCCATTGGATACAAAACAGAACAAACATCAATAACAAAACATTGATAAGTCAGAAGTATGAAGGGGTTAAGGGGATGAGAATTTGTTCTGTAAAATTAGAGAAAAAGCAGCAGATTGGCAAAGGCTCTTTAAATAAGAGCTCTGAATGATCTCCGCCAATGAAAGCAGGCCCTGAAACCATAGCACATAAAAATAACATAAAATAATGCCTTTAAAGAAACTGGAATCCCCTCATAACCTTTCTACAAATTCAGCAATTAATGTAAGCCACGTACATTCCCATCACCCCCTGCAACCATCTCTACTTTCCCCCTCAACGACACCTAGGCTATCAGTCATAACTCTTACCAGTCTGCCTCTGTCCGTCCGTCTGTCTGTCCCTGCCTGTCTGTCTGTGTACCTGTCTCTGTCTATCTGTCTGTCTGTCTGTGTACAGCACCTCCCTGTCTCTACACCTTGTCACTCTTTAATGCTTGAAAAAATATACTCTGGTTTGTTTTGTTTTTGTATCTTGTGCACTGGGATTTGGGCACTCGGAGCTCCTTCAATCATTTTTTTTTTTTTTTTTGCAAAACCTTGATATGAATAAAAATAAAGTTGTCCTCCGAAGACAGGGGGGAGGTGGTGGGGAAAAAAAGAAACAAAGAAAGCAGGGCCTGGCCAACTGGCACTCAGCTGGGCTGTTAAATTGACAGTCAGCTGGGCAATCCAGGGGAGCTAGACTCCGTGACATGCCTGAACTAACACTGTGCTCTAACAGCCCCCAGAAATAAATATCAAAAAGGAGAAAGCCACCGTCAACAATTCAACTGAACCATACAGTGTTTTATTGACATAGAACCACAATAACGTCACATTTGGTTTACCTAACCATTGGCTGTGTCTATCCATTTGCATAAAGCGTTAGGCAGAGAAAGTCCATCCTTCTGGAATTATTCACCATCGAATCAGAACATCCTGAAATGAAATGAAATCACCAAAAGTACATTGTAGAATATAAATATTCACTAAATAGAAAGTTTAAGTTGTCACATGAGGAAAAGAAACTGCAGAGAAGCAATAAATAAATGGCCTTCGGGGTTTTCCTTACCGTTGCTATGAAACAGATTGCAACACTTTTCTATCAGATAAAATCTCACAAGGCTCCGTTGCAGCCTTGGGACAAGCCTTGTCACCCATCAAGTCGGTTACTCCTCTCTGGGCTGAGGGCCATCTTGATAAGAGGATGTGTGTATCTCACTCTGTCGCCATGACATTGTCTTTACAAAGAGCCACGCAACACCATTCAGAATTTTCTAACAAGCCATTCAGTGTAAGTTGTTCCAGATAGCATCTTGGTTGATATATAATTAACCATCATAAACATCAAGCCTTTATTTACTTCTTGTGTGAGAAAAACAAAAATAAATGACACATTTCAACATCAAAAATGTTAAATTGATTTTTTTATTGACAGTTGAAATAAAGACTTATCAAGCAGCCACCACCGATGCTTTTCTGAGGACAAGGCACTGTCTGGTGATGAACTCAGAAAGTCTGCATCCACACATCTTGGTTTTCAAAAGGAGCAAATATAATCTTACAGTCAAGAAATATCCGCCTGAAACATTGCAATGACAGTTCATCTCATAGTCCAATAAGATTAAAATAAGTTTGAACAGGCCTTGAAAAGAAATTTAATTCATAATCAAATGTGGCTAAATGCCACACACCAAGGATATCTTGCAACATTAAAAAAACTCCTACTATGGTACTTTAATCCCTACTTAGCCTGGCTATGTGCCACAGCAAATATGCGTTATGAGAAAATATCGACCACAAACTATAGGTAGAGAATGTTGCAGATCCGTTGTTGAAAAAAAAAAAAAAAAATTCAGTTGGATCTCACATAATAATACTGCAGGGGCTTTCAAAAATAGTATATTACCACACAAAATGGTTCTTCATCTTTGAAAGCTTCAAAATACATTACAACTAGAAAAAAAATGAATCAAAATACAGTTTGATGATTGCTTTGTTCTCCTTAATAGGAGTTATTTTCAGAAACACACTGACCTGCTTGCAGAGGATGACACAGCAATAACCGGAGTGGTGGTAAGGTGTTCAGTAGCGTGCTTTATTGCCCTTTTATTTCAAGGTCTGTGTGCAAATCTACAGACCAAGTCGGTCAGAAAAAAGGTTCTCTGCTCAGGTGCTCATACCTGTGCATTTTCACCGATCAATCACATGTCTACACGTTTTGTTGGTTTTTTTTGGCATTTGAATGGAAGTTGGCACTTTATATTCATGACACTGTTTTTTTTTTTTTTTTCAAGTGTCCATCTGGTAGCATATTCCGAGCCCTGTTAATGGAATGTATGCCTCATGCAAATCAACTGAACAGAGCAGGAAACAAAAAAAAATAGATTTGGATTTCTTCCCTCTTGCAGCGGAATCCAAGCTCACAAGCAATCCTTTTCCCTTCCCCACACCTCACTTCCGAACCGTTTGCTAGAATGTAACATAATGGAAAAAACAAAAACACTGGAAAAATAGCAAGCTAGGTTGTCTCCCTTATCTTAAAAGCAGTGTTGAATATTCTTTTTTCAAAAAAAAAAAAAAACTCAAATCACATTCACTTCTTCTGAATTCTCGGATCATCTCTCTTTGTTTCTTTCTTTGCATGATGTTTGTATGTGTTGTGATTTGAAATGCAGTCCTAAACGTAAAAGGGAGCTGAGTTGAGGGTAAAGTTGCAGTCCGCAGGTGTGTGGGTCAGGGTGAGTAAATAGGCAAGTGCGCCCCCTGGAGGCCCTGGGAGGCGATCACATGCACTCGAACTCGTCGATGCGCTGCTTGGTGTTGCCAGAGCGGATCTGCCTCAGGGTCTTGTACTTGTCACGTCCCGCGCGGACGTTCTCGGCGTGGAGGATGTCGTTCTGCGTCTTCTTGGTCTCGTCACGGGCATTGGCCAACTCTGAGCTCAGCGCCTGCGGGACAACAAAGACCAGTGAAACAGTTCATGAGTTTCACTTCAACACTTATTGACCATACTACTTATTGACCATACATTTCAATGACTAAACAATTGCACTTAATATGCATTTTATTTCAGTCATATATAATAATCAATAATAAAATAATATATGGAATGTGACTTTGGGTTGGGTAATTTGGGTTGGATTAGTGTGTGCCTGTGTGTTTATGATTGAGATGCACAGGTAATTTGATGTGACCATGTGCTGTACAGTGTGCGTGTCAGTGTGTGATTGTGTGTGTGAGATGGTGTGTGTGTGTGTGCGTGTGTGAGTGTGTGAGTGTGTCAGTGTGCGCGTACGCGCGTGTGAGTGTGAGTGTGTGTGTGTGGGCATCCCCTCACCAGGAGGTGCTTCTGCACTCTCTCGTTCTTCTCGGCCTCGGTCATGCGCTCCTCCTCGCTGCGGTCGTGGTAGGCCCCGTGGTTGGTCAGCTCGGCGCTGGCCTCGGCGTTCTCCTCGTCGTTCTCGTCGTGCTCGTTCTCCGCCTGCACGGCCTCCGGCATGGAAGCCGTCATCACCTTGTTCCTCAGCTCCTCTTTGGTCTTCTCCAGGTCCTCCTGTACCGTGGTGGCCTGCGGAAGGCACAATCAAGCAGAGGAACCAGAAGCTTGAGGATGGCCAGGGAAGAGTGTAGCAGTAGCAGAAGCTCCAGAAGTAGAGGCATCTTGACCTCGAAACCGTGCCATCTCTCTGTGATGGGGTGCGAGTGATGGAGACAGGATGCTATCTCTCACTGGATGTTGTAATTATCACAAACCTCCCACACATCACAGCCAGCGAGGTGTGATTACAGCAGTGAAAAACAAAAAAAGAACAGAAGGTCTTCTCTGTAGAGATAACATTCACCTTCTGTGGTGGAAGAGTTTGTTTATTTATTTATTTATTTGAATACAGTATTTTCGGTACTGAGGCACTCTGATATATCAACAACAAGTGGTTCTCACCAAGGGTCAGGTTAGTGGGTGTCAGACTATGTGTGGGGGCGGTTGGGAGGGATTCTAGTGCTGCCTGGTGCCTGGCTCTACAGAGTGGTAGACCAATGCTGGTTGGGGAGGCATTGCCAATGTAGACAAAAAGTGCTTCACTCTGTACACAGACACTTGCAGTCTGTCAGGGAGCGTCTAGCTGATATACCCAACAGCCTCCGCACAGACTGCCTGGATACCGGTCTTATCACCACGTTGTGATGGCAACCCACGAGAGAAAGCACAAAAAAGGATGACACATACTGCCTCTTGAAAACTCTGAGCGCCTATGGAAACTACATTATAAAATGTAATA